>NC_068426.1:7700711-7785716 GCF_023373465.1 Oncorhynchus keta
AACTGGTTTAAAAAAACAGATAAAGCAAACACCTCTCTCTATTTGACCTAGATAGTTTGTGTGTATGCATTGATGTAGGCTACGTGTGCCTTTAAAAAAAATGTATCTCCTTGAGCTGATCTTGTCTAATATGTCATTCTATATTATGTCATTCTATATTATGTCATTCTATATTATGTCATTGTTACGTTCACATACGATTATGTTTGTCTTTCACATTGATTTGCATGTGTTTATTTCAGGAAATGTCAGGTCTCTGACCTCCCTCCCCATAGGCTTGTCTCATCCTTGTCGGATGATTAGGCCTGACCACTGCCCCTCGTCAAAACTTAATGATGGTGTTCCAATTACCCATTCCTTCAGGTGAACAGGGAGTGGAAGGGACTGCACACAGCTTATCATGAGGTGATTTTTCTGGGAGCATACCTGCAGAGATTTTAATATTAAAGATTTTCTGGGCAGTTCATTTTCAAATGGACACATTGCCCCCACCCTTGTCAAAGAGATTTTCCTGCTAAAGATTTTGCTGGGAGTTCAATGATATCCATGTTGTATGTTTTGCCAGTTTGTTGCTGAGATGGAGCAGTTTTTGATGTCCTTTTGTTTGTCTTAATTTGTTTGTTTTTTAATGATTCTGTTTCAATTTGTTCCCAGGGGGAAGAGGTGGTTAACCACCTAGGAATTTCTTACAAGGCCCCGCCCTCCTCCACCTTTTCCCATTTACATTTTAAGTCATTTGCAGACGCTCTTGTCTTGACAAAGCATTATATCAAATTGGTGCATTCACTCATTATGACATCTTTGTCCATTTCGAGGTGAGTAATCGCTCTTCTCATGCACACTTTTCGGTAAGACATAAGAGACGGACCACCCCTGTATTTTGCTTAAATGAGTTACAATGTGGTGCAAAATAGCTAAGTAGTGGGTAGGCAGGTAAGATAGGAGCCATCCCTCCAGGCTTTGATATTTACTTTCTTTGCTTTGAGTTAAATGTGAAAAAAACAAATAAAATAGCTCAGTTGGTTAGGAGCCTGTAAAGCAGCAGTGATGAAGTCTGTCCAGCCACTTTTCCCCAGGAGGGATTGAAGGAATAAAGTCCTGTGTACATCCAAGGGCCACATTCTGCCTGTTGTCATTCAATTGCACCTAAGTCCATACCTTTTTCACTTCACCACACAGTTTACAGTTGTAGTCCAGGTGTGTTAGGACCTTCCTTGTTCATAGTGCTGTTAAGAGGTCATTCTGTATTATGTCATTCTGTATTATGGTTCAGACCTCCCCCATGTAAGCCCCATTTGTATCATTGTATATCATTTTGCTTTTACAGCTAATGACAGATCCATGTCTTTTTAGTCACCTCAACTTGCTAAATGACCCACATGATTTATTACAAGATTTAGTCCCATCTTTAGGGTTTAGTGAATGCTTTGTCCCAAATTCAATGACCATAGAACTATTTGAAATATTTAGCACAAACTGATCTGGGACCAGGCTACAGTACTTAAAAACATACAAATATTTAAATGTATTGTAAAAACTTCTAGAAATATTTTTAAAGGTATTGAGAAACCATCCCATGGCTTTTTCCAAACACCCCCTTTATATTATATACAGATTTGTTTATTTTTAATAATGATGGTAACATTATACAGGACAGAACTGGGCTGTGATTTTACACATAACTATGTTGGACTCTGTAGAAATACACCTATGTGTTCTGTTAAAGTGAGTTTTATCCACAATTTAATGATCAGGGGGTGTCAAAGCCAAAATCAGAATGACAAACAGCAGACTCCTGATCGATAAGGTCCAAAGCTGCACTGAAGTCTAACAAAACAACTGTCTTTGTGTTTGCCAATCATCAGTTTTTTGTGTGAGTGCTGGGGGCCTGTTGAATGTCCTTCCCTATAGCATGATGAAAGTTTGTTGTCAATTTGTTTACTGTAAAATAGCATTGTATCTGGTCAAACCACAGTTTTTCAAAACTTTCCCCATAGGCTGTCTCATCATTAGTCGGCCAGTGATTAGGCCTAAACTGTTGTGTCGCCCTAGCAAACTTAATGATGGTGTTCCCACGCAGTCAGGGCTTTATTCTTGGAAGTGGCTTAAATTGAAGATATGGCAAACAGGAGTGAACAGGGCTAGTATCCTCAGGAAGGGACCAAGCCAAAGACCCCTGTGGCTTGTCATTGTTAATAGACAACAAGACATTTTTAATATTCCACATTGCACACCAGCAGTTTAAAATGACACACATGCCCTTGTCTTTCATAATTTGTCCTCAGATATACAGAGAAGCCAGCCAGCTCTATTTTATCCTGGTCATGTCAGCCAGTTTGACAATGAAAAAATCATGAGATATTAACAGTTTTTAATGTCCTTTTGATAACGATTTTTACAATCAGTTTGTTTTCAATGATTTTGCATTATGTTGCCTAATCAAAGTATTGAGGAAGAGGTGGCTTAACCTACTCAAATAAAGTCCTGCAATTTCATACAAGGCCCCGCCCTCCTCCACCTTTTCCTTGTAAAAGTGTTCTACACTGAATGGACATTGTTTTGGGCCTTGTCTTGACAAAGTTTATATCCTTTGCGTCATACTCATTAAAGAAAATTCTTTGTCCAGTTCGAGGTGAGTAATCGTGCTCATGTCCAGAAGCTCTTTTCGGTCATAAGAGACAGTAGCAGCAACATTATGTGCAAAATGAGTTACAAACAATGTGAAAAAAAAAACAAATAAAATAGCTCAGTTGGTGGAGCCTGTAAAAGGAGCCATCCCCAGACGGCACCAATGTAAAGTAGTGAGAAGTCAATCTCTCCTCCACTTTGAGCCAGGAGGGATTGACATATGCATATTATTAAAACTAGCTCTCTGTGGACCTGGCATCCTTTCACTCCACCTGTGCATTTTCCTCCTCTGTCTCTGCTGCTAAAGCCACGTTCTACCATTCTAAATTCCAAATCTGTCCCCTAGGAAGCTTTTGCCACCTTCTCCTCCCTCCTGAACCTCCCTCCAGGTGCCTCAAAACTGCAGATGACTTGTTGATTTTGAAAAGAAGGTCCTCGTTTGTATCATTGTATGATCATTTTCTTTTCTCCAGATGAAATCTCGTTTACAACAACCTCCTGTATCCCCTCCTCTCTTCTCCAGACCATTCACCTCAACTTGCTCAATTTCCCTGACCGCTTATTCCCGTATTCAAGAGTTAGTTGAGGTTTACCCCTTTAAAAAATGATTTGTCCCTCCGATGTCAATGCCTGAAGTTTTTGAAATTTTCTCCAAAACTCTTATTCCTTGGCCAGCTCCATTCTGAGAATGACTGCAGCTCCAAATTGTTAGGTTTCAAGACTAGTCATTCAACTGTCTCTGTCTTCTGACTGTATCACGTTGAGGCATCCGCACTGCATAGACACACTATTTCTGCTTCATCCTTCTAGACCTGGGCATGTCATTAGTAAAGATTGAACCATCAGATCCTCCTCTGCCCTCTCCGAGGGGCATTGCTGATTGTACCTGTACGCTATGTTGGAGAGGCTTACCTGAAAGGTCACCCTCTGGTTCGTGGCGAGAATCTTCTCCACAATATAGCAGGGGGTGTAAAGCTCTCAACACATCCGTTTTTACAACCGCAGACTATGATCGATAAGGTCCAAAGCTGCACTGAAGTCTAACAAAACACCCCCAAGTCACTTGGCTGCCAATCATCAACATTTGTGTAAGTGCTGTACATGGTCTCTCCTATCATTGCTATGCTGAACACACAATTAATCTTGTCCTTTCCCCCTTCTGAAAATGACCAGGTGGCAAATCACATCTCTGCATGTCTGGCAGACATATCAGTGTGGATGACGGATCACCACCTCAAGCTGAACCAGCAAGACGGAGCTCCTCTTCCTCCCGGAAGTGGAATGACTGCCCGTTCCATGATCTCGCCATCACGGTTGACAACTCCATTGTGTCCTCCTCCCAGAGCGTTAAGAACCTTGGCGTGATCCTGGCAAACCCTGGTTCTCAACTAACATCAAGGCGGTGTCCCGTTCCTGTAGGTTCATGCTCTACAACATCCGCAGAGTCAGACCCTGTCACACAGGAAGCTTGCAGGTCCTAATCCAGGCACTTGTCATCTCCCGTCTTGATTACTGCAACTCGCTGTTGGCTGGGCTCCCTGCCTGTGCCATTAAACCCCTACAACTCATCCAGAATTTGCCCAGATATTCAACCTTGGAAGTTCTCTCCGTCAGTTCCTCCTTCCCACGTCACCCCGTTTGTCCGCTGGCATGTCCACTGGCTTCCAGTTTGACAATGAAAAATCATTAAAGACCATGGTGCTTAGCCTCGGTTAGTGAGATGAACGGAACCTAAGTACCTCCAGGCTCTGATCAGGCCCTGACAAACAAGGGCACTGAAATCATCCACCTCTGGCCTGCTCGCCTCCCTACCACTGGGGTAGTAAGTTCCCGCTCAGCCCAGTCAAAACTGTTCGCTGCTCTGGCCCCCAATGGTGGAACAAACTCCCTCACGGAAGGACAGCGGAGTCAATCACCACCTTCCGGAGACACCTGAAACCCCTACCTCTTCAAGGAATTGTTTTGGATAGGGTAATAATCCTTCTCACCCCCAAAAGATTTAGATGCACTATTGTAAGTGGCTGTTCCACTGGATGTCATAAGGTGTATGCACCAATTTGTAAGTCGCTCTGGATAAGAGCGTCTGCTAAATGACTTAAATGTAAATGTAAATGTAAAGTGGCTGTGCTGACACAGACTTGATCCTCTCAATCAAGTTAGACACATTTGACAGAAGTACCGAACATAAAAATGATTCTATTACTGAACCTTTTTTTAAATTAATTAATTTACAGTGGCTTGTTACAGTGCAGGATGGTGGAGTGTTGGACATACGATCAGATAGAAACTTTGGTTTATCAGTTCATTTAAGTAATGTACTGTTAAACAAACGTTTCTTTGCAATTTACGATAGCATACTATACCCTTTTCACAGTAAATTATAGGTAAGTGACTGCCAGTAAGTTAACGTAAAAACAACACAATTTGTTTTACAATGTGGGGTTATGGAAGTGTCAGGGACGGATGGGCCGTAGGGCAATTCTGGCAAATGTCCATTAGCGGTGTTTACACAGGAGGCGCGCACCTACTGTCAACTAAGAGTCATTTAATGCTTGAGGCTCCAGAGGCCAAATTGGCCACCGTACCACATCGTCTCTCAAATGTTGTAACATTTAAAGGGCTCCATATGTGTACCCATCCCCGAGCTGTTGTTCAGCGTGGAGATGTACTGAAGCACAGTTCATTCCATAGTTCATTCCATAGGACTTTCATCCCATAGTTCATTCCATAGTTTATTCCATAGTTCATTCCATAGTTCATTACATAGTTCATTCCATAGTTCATCCCATAGTTCATTCCATAGGACTTTCATTCCATAGGACTTTCATTCCATAGTTCAACCCATAGTTCATTCCATAGTTCATTCCATAGTTCATCCCATAGGACTTTCATTCCATAGTTCATTCCATAGTTCATTCCATAGTTCATTCCATAGTTCATCCCATAGGACTTTCATTCCATAGTTCATTCCATAGTTCATTCCATAGTTCATTCCATAGTTCATTCCATAGTTCATTCCATAGTTCATTCTATAGTTCATTGTTTGATCGTAGCTAGCTACATAGCTAGCTACATAGCCGTCTTTGTATCAAAGTATCAAAGATAATTGTGTAGTCTAGAGCGATTTTCTAGGTTAGCTAGCCAGCTATTGTCGTTCTTTTAACGCAACGTAACGTAAACAACACTGCTTGCTAGCTAGCCAGCTAGCCCCCGAATAGCAGCACTGCAGAAACTATTACACTCAACGGAACGACTTGATTAGTGTAGTGTCAACAACGCAGCCACTGCCAGCTAGCCTACTTCAGCAGTACTGTATCATTTTAATAATTTTAGTCAATAAGATTCTTGCTACGTAAGCTTAACTTTCTGAACATTCGAGACGTGTAGTCCACTTGTCATTCCAATCTCCTTTGCATTAGCGTAGCCTCTTCTGTAGCCTGTCAACTATGTGTCTGTCTATCCCTGTTCTCTCCTGTCTGCACAGACCATACAAACGCTCCACACCGCGTGGCCGCGGCCACCCTAATCTGGTGGTCCCAGCGCGCACGACCCACGTGGAGTTCCAGGTCTCCGGTAGCCTCTGGAACTGCCGATCTGCGGCCAACAAGGCAGAGTTCATCTCAGCCTATGCCTCCCTCCAGTCCCTCGACTTCTTGGCACTGACGGAAACATGGATCACCACAGACAACACTGCTACTCCTACTGCTCTCTCTTCGTCCGCCCACGTGTTCTCGCACACCCCGAGAGCTTCTGGTCAGCGGGGTGGTGGCACCGGGATCCTCATCTCTCCCAAGTGGTCATTCTCTCTTTCTCCCCTCACCCATCTGTCTATCGCCTCCTTTGAATTCCATGCTGTCACAGTTACCAGCCCTTTCAAGCTTAACATCCTTATCATGTATCGCCCTCCAGGTTCCTCGGAGAGTTCATCAATGAGCTTGATACCTTGATAAGCTCCTTTCCTGAGGACGGCTCACCTCTCACAGTGCTGGGCGACTTTAACCTCCCCACGTCTACCTTTGACTCATTCCTCTCTGCCTCCTTCTTTCCACTCCTCTCCTCTTTGACCTCACCCTCTCACCTTCCCCCCCTCCTCACAAGGCAGGCAATACGCTCGACCTCATCTTTACTAGATGCTGTTCTTCCACTAACCTCATTGCAACTCCCCTCCAAGTCTCCGACCACTACCTTGTATCCTTTTCCCTCTCGCTCTCATCTAACACCTCCCACACTGCCCCTACTCGGATGGTATCGCGCCGTCCCAACCTTCGCTCTCTCTCCTCCGCTACTCTCTCCTCTTCCATCCTATCATCTCTTCCCTCTGCTCAAACCTTCTCCAACCTATCTCCTGATTCTGCCTCCTCAACCCTCCTCTCCTCCCTTTCTGCATCCTTTGACTCTCTATGTCCCCTATCCTCCAGGCCGGCTCGGTCCTCCCCTCCCGCCCCGTGGCTCGACGACTCATTGCGAGCTCACAGAACAGGGCTCCGGGCAGCCGAGCGGAAATGGAGGAAAACTCGCCTCCCTGCGGACCTGGCATCCTTTCACTCCCTCCTCTCTACATTTTCCTCCTCTGTCTCTGCTGCTAAAGCCATTTTCTACCACTTTAAATTCCAAGCATCTGCCTCTAACCCTAGGAAGCTCTTTGCCACCTTCTCCTCCCTCCTGAAACCCCCCCCCCTCCTCCCTCTCTGCAGATGACTTCGTCAACCATTTTGAAAAGAAGGTCGACGACATCCGATCCTCGTTTGCTAAGTCAAACGGCACCGCTGGTTCTGCTCACACTGCCCTACCCTGTGCTCTGACCTCTTTCTCCCTCTCTCTCCAGATGAAATCTCGCGTCTTGTGACGGCCGGCCGCCCAACAACCTGCCCGCTTGACCCTATCCCCTCCTCTCTTCTCCAGACCATTTCCGGAGACCTTCTCCCTTACCTCACCTCGCTCATCAACTCATCCCTGACCGCTGGCTACGTCCCTTCCGTCTTCAAGAGAGCGAGAGTTGCACCCCTTCTGAAAAAACCTACACTCAATCCCTCCGATGTCAACAACTACAGACCAGTATCCCTTCTTTCTTTTCTCTCCAAAACTCTTGAACGTGCCGTCCTTGGCCAGCTCTCCCGCTATCTCTCTCTGAATGACCTTCTTGATCCAAATCAGTCAGGTTTCAAGACTAGTCATTCAACTGAGACTGCTCTTCTCTGTATCACGGAGGCGCTCCGCACCGCTAAAGCTAACTCTCTCTCCTCTGCTCTCATCCTTCTAGACCTATCGGCTGCCTTCGATACTGTGAACCATCAGATCCTCCTCTCCACCCTCTCCGAGTTGGGCATCTCCGGCGCAGCCCACGCTTGGATTGCGTCCTACCTGACAGGTCGCTCCTACCAGGTGGCGTGGCAAGAATCTGTCTCCTCACCACGCGCTCTCACCACTGGTGTCCCCCAGGGCTCTGTTCTAGGCCCTCTCCTATTCTCGCTATACACCAAGTCACTTGGCTCTGTCATAACCTCACATGGTCTCTCCTATCATTGCTATGCAGACGACACACAATTAATCTTCTCCTTTCCCCCTTCTGATGACCAGGTGGCGAATCGCATCTCTGCATGTCTGGCAGACATATCAGTGTGGATGACGGATCACCACCTCAAGCTGAACCTCGGCAAGACGGAGCTGCTCTTCCTCCCGGGAAGGACTGCCCGTTCCATGATCTCGCCATCACGGTTGACAACTCCATTGTGTCCTCCTCCCAGAGCGCTAAGAACCTTGGCATGATCCTGGACAACACCCTGTCGTTCTCAACTAACATCAAGGCGGTGGCCCGTTCCTGTAGGTTCATGCTCTACAACATCCGCAGAGTACGACCCTGCCTCACACAGGAAGCGGCGCAGGTCCTAATCCAGGCACTTGTCATCTCCCGTCTGGATTACTGCAACTCGCTGTTGGCTGGGCTCCCTGCCTGTGCCATTAAACCCCTACAACTCATCCAGAACGCCGCAGCCCGTCTGGTGTTCAACCTTCCCAAGTTCTCTCACGTCACCCCGCTCCTCCGCTCTCTCCACTGGCTTCCAGTTGAAGCTCGCATCCGCTACAAGACCATGGTGCTTGCCTACGGAGCTGTGAGGGGAACGGCACCTCAGTACCTCCAGGCTCTGATCAGGCCCTACACCCAAACAAGGGCACTGCGTTCATCCACCTCTGGCCTGCTCGCCTCCCTACCACTGAGGAAGTACAGTTCCCGCTCAGCCCAGTCAAAACTGTTCGCTGCTCTGGCCCCCAATGGTGGAACAAACTCCTCACGACGCCAGGACAGCGGAGTCAATCACCACCTTCCGGAGACACCTGAAACCCCACCTCTTTAAGGAATACCTAGGATAGGATAAGTAATCCTTCTCACCCCCCCCCCTTTAAGATTTAGATGCACTATTGTAAAGTGACTGTTCTACTGGATGTCATAAGGTGAATGCACCAATTTGTAAGTCGCTCTGGATAAGAGCGTCTGCTAAATGACTTAAATGTAAATGTAAATGTATTCCATAGTTCATTCCATAGGACTTTCATTCCATAGTTCATTCAATAGTTCATTCCATAGGACTTTCATTCCATAGTTCATTCCATAGTTCATTCCATAGGACTTTCATTCCATAGCGGCGCTGGGGAGACTGGCGGCGCTGGGCAGACTGGCGGCGCTGGGCAGACTGGCGGCGCTGGGCAGACTGGCGACGCTGGGCAGACTGGCGGTGCTGGGCAGACTGGCGGCACCTTGCAGACTGACAGCTCCTTGCAGACTGACAGCTCCTTGCAGACTGGCAGCTCCTTGCAGACTGACAGCTCTTTACAGACTGACAGCTCCATGCAGACTGACAGCTCCTTGCAGTCTGGCAGCTCCTTGCAGACTGACAGCTCCTTGCAGTCTGGCAGCTCCTTGCAGACTGGCAGCTCCTTGCAGACTGGTAGCTCCTTGCAGACTGGCAGCTCCTTGCAGACTGGCAGCTCCTTGCAGACTGACAGCTCTGGCTGCTTCATGCAGACTGACAGCTCTGGCTGCTTCATGCAGACTGACAGCTCTGGCTGCTCCATGCAGACTGACAGCTCCTTGCAGACTGACAGCTCCGTGCAGACTGACAGCTCCTTGCAGACTGACAGCTCCTTGCAGACTGGCAGCACCTTGCAGACTGGCAGCTCCTTGCAACTGACAGCTCTGGCTACTCCATGTAGACTGACAGCTCCTTGCAGACTGACAGCTCTGGCTGCTCCATGCAGACTGACAGCTCTGGCTGCTTCATGCAGACTGACAGCTCTGGCTGCTCCATGTAGACTGACAGCTCTGGCTGCTCCATGTAGACTGACAGCTCCTTGCAGACTGACAGCTCCTTGCAGACTGACAGCTCTGGCTGCTCCATGCAGACTGACAGCTCTGGCTGTTCCATGCAGACTGACAGCTCTGGCTGCTCCATGCAGACTGGCAGCTCAGGCTGCGCTGAACAGGCAGGAGACTCCAGCAGCGCTGTAGAGGAGGAAGGCTCTGGCTGCGCTGAACAAGCGGGAGACTCCGGCAGCGCTGGAGAGGCGAGGCGCACTGGAGGCCTAATGCGTGGTGCTGGCACTGGTGGTACTGGACCGAGGACACGCACAGGAAGCCTGGTGCGGGGAGCTGCTACCGGAGGGCTGGGGTGTGGAGGTGGTACCGTGCAGGCGCACTGGAGCTCTTGAGCACCGAGCCTGCCCAACCTTACCTGGCTCGATGCCCACTCTAGCCCGGCCGATACGAGGAGCTGGAATATACCGCACCGGGCTATGCACCCGCACTGGGGACACCGTGCGCACCACTGCATAACACGGTTTCTGCCCGGTCTCTCTAGCCCCCCGGTAAGCACAGGGAGTTTGCGCAGCTCTCCTACTTGGCGTAGCCCTACTCCCTGTGAGCCCCCCCCAAGACATTTTTGGAGCTGACTCTCGGGCTTCCTTGCCAACCGTGTTCCCTCATATCGCCAGCTCCTCTCTCCGGCTGCCTCTGCTCTCCTCGCTGCCTCCACCTGTTCCCATGGAAGGCGATCCCTTCCCGCCAGGATCTCCTCCCATGTGTAGCAACCCTTGCCATCCAATATATCATCCCATGTCCATTCCTCATTGCGCCGCTGTTGCTGCCTTTGTTGCTTCTCCTGCCTGTTGACACGCTGCTTGGTCCGTTTAGGGTGGGTGATTCTGTAACGGTTTTCTAGGTGTGGTGAAGGAGAGTCGGACCAAAACGCAGCGTGTAGATTGCGATCCATGTTTAATGAACAAAAAAACGAAACACGAATCTAAATTACAAACACTACAAAACAAAGAACGTAACGAAAACCGAAACAGCCTATACTAGGGAAAACTAACACAGACAGGAACAAGGACACTAAGGACAATCACCCACGACAAACTCAAAGAATATGGCTGCCTAAATATGGTTCCCAATCAGAGACAACGATAAACACCTGCCTCTGATTGAGAACCACTCCAGACAGCCATAGACTTATCTAGATCACCCCACTAGCTACAATCCCAATATATACACACCAAAACCCCAAGACAAAACACACCACAATACAAAAACCCCATGCCACACCCTGGCCTGACCCAATACATAAAGATAAACACAAAATACTTCGACCAGGGCGTGACAATAGTAGCTATTAAGATAGTTGATATGAAGATAGTAGCTATTAAGATAGTTGATATGAAGATAGTAGCTATTAAGATAGTTGGTATGAAGACAGTAGCTATTAAGATAGTTGGTATGAAGACAGTAGCTATTAAGATAGTTGGTATGAAGACAGTAGCTATTAAGATAGTTGGTATGAAGATAGTAGCTATTAAGATAGTTGGTATGAAGATACTAGCTATTAAGATAGTTGGTATGAAGATACTAGCTATTAAGATAGTAGCTATTAAGATAGTTGTTATGAAGATAGTTGAGAACAATTTGACAAAGACTTGAATCCAAGTTTAGAATATTTACCATAACTAACATAGGCCTTGAGCATAGCTCTAACGTGTAACCCACAAGTATATTAAACACACATACAGTATGAAACATACAGACTATATGGTTTTATAAACTTGGTGGATCGAGCCCTGAATGCTGATTGGCTGAAAGCCGTGGGATATTACGTTGTATACCACAGGTTTATTTGTACTGTTCTAATTACGTTGGTAACCAGTTTATAAGAGCAATAAGGCACCTCAGTGGTTTGTGCTATATGGATAATATACCACGGCTAAGGGCTGTATCCAGGCACTCCGCGTTGCGTCGAGCTTAATATCCCTTGGCCGTGGTATATTGGCCATATACCACACCCCTTCGTGCCTTATTGCTCTTATAAACCTGTGGTATACAATGCACTTATATTCTTTCTTGAGCACAAAATGAAAAGGCAACGAGTCATCTAATAGTGAAATGGTTATTTAAGCAAAAATGCCCGAGGGGGTGTGGAATACGGCCAATATATATAAAACAAATCACAATATATTTTAAGTTTTAAAAGCTACAACAAAAATCTTCTTCCAGCAGACGACAGGTTCTTCCAGCTCATACTGTAGATCATTTTATTTTATTCCCTTTTTCAGCCTCCTTTAGGCCCCACTTTTCACCTAAGCAGGACTTCCATCCGCTTCACCCCTAACCGTTCTAACTTGGGGATTTCCAGATCAAGCTAACATCCTTAATGTACCTTATTATAAACTGTAACTTTTAAACATTCATTCTTAAACATTATTCTTCCTTAGCCCACTCAATTACAGTCTTACTCTAACTCAATGTATCACTCCCATTACATATTTAACTTCCACCAATTTAAACATTTCATCATTATAACAGTTCGACATTATAACCTTCTAAGCTTTAACGAACCTCGTCTATATGCATCGTACCTTAAAGCAAACAACATTATAACCTTCTAAGCTTTAACAAACCTCGTCTATATGCATCGTACCTTAAAGCAAACAACATTATAACCTTCTAAGCTTTAACGAACCTCGTCTATATGCATCGTACCTTAAAGCAAACAACATTATAACCTTCTAAGCTTTAACGAACCTCGTCTATATGCATCGTACCTTAAAGCAAACAACATTATAACCTTCTACTGCTTTTGGAAAAACCTCGTCTAAATGCATCGTACCTATAAAGCAAACAACATTATAACCTTCTAAGCTTTAACGAACCTTTAACTATATGCATCGTTATTTATGTAAAGCAAACAATCATTATAATCCTAATCATTATTTAACGTACCTCGTCTTTATTTATGCATTTTTCTATTTTTTCAATGTCAAACAACATTTTAACATTGTTAACCATGTACTGCATTCCTCTATTCACATTTTAATATCTTTCACTATACATTTCCCCCAATGCTTTCAAACTTTAACATTTAACATATTCAACCTAATCATTATTTATGTAAATTATTTATCCTAATCATTATTTATGTAAATTATTTAACCTAATCATTATTTATGTAAATTATTTATCCTAATCATTATTTATGTAAATTATTTAACCTAATCATTATTTATGTAAATTATTTAACCTAATCATTATTTATGTAAATTATTTAACCTAATAATTATTTATGTACATTATTTATCCTAATCATTATTTATGTAAATTATTTAACCTAATCATTATTTATGTAAATGTGTCTCTAAAATGTCACAGAGAACTGGACCTTAGGCCACTGCTCTTGACAGCCTTATTGCTTAATTATAAAATGGGTGATTCGAGCCCTGAATGCTGAGTGGCTGACAGACGTGGTATATCAGACCGTATAGCACAAGTATGACAAAACAAGTATTTTTACTGCTCTAATTACGTTGGTAACAAGTTTATAATAACAATAAGGCACATTGGAGGTTTGTGGTAAATGGCCAATAAATGTATCCAGGCATATACCTTACGGTGGTATATTGGGCTGTATACCAGGCACTATGCCATTTAGCAGACGCTTTTATCCAAAGCGACTTACAGTCATGTGTGCATACATTGGCCTGGGAATACCCACACCCTCTGGCACCATGCTCTGCTTAGAAGAACCATAAATAACCATTCATTTCACTATTGGATGACTCCTTGCTTTTTAATTTTGTGCTCAAGAAAGAATATAAGTGCTTCTGTTAAATGACAGGTTCCAGATTTGATTGCTTAAGTGTAGACCATGCTACAGTTTAAATAATGAAAAGTTTTGTTTTTAGAATTATTTTCTGCTTTTCCCTTCTATTCAGTCTATTCAATTTGTATTAAAACTCTCTGTGGAAAATTGCCGTAATAAGCAGTCGCAGTAATACATTTGAATCTGTTGTAGAGGTGTTTTCTCCATGTGTTCAGCAACCCATTGTCGTTTGTTCACCTTTCCATTCAATACTTTATGGTTTACTTAAAAAAAATAAAAAAAATGTAGATATGGCCTGTCTTTTAACCAATATGCATATACACAAAATTAGCATATTGTACATCATTTTGGTCTAACTTGGACATTAGCTAACAAAAATCCCTTTCTCAGACAGATTAAATCGCTGACTACTCAGAAAGACACTTCTGAACAATAAGCACTTTAACCTGTGAGGATCTGACATTCTTAGGCAGAGATATTGGAACCAAGGGGACAAGAGTCGACGCTCTAGTGGTAGATTGGGCCCATTCATTACCCAGATCATTGTTTCAAAAGATTGATGATTGTGGATCTCAAATTGCCCAAAAGAGGTCGCCATTTCGCCATTAATTTATTTATTGCGCCAACTGTCTCTCTCTCTCTCTCTGTCCCTCTGTCTCTCTGTCTCTCTGTCTCTCTCTCATTCTCTCTCTCTCTCTCTCTCTCTCTCTCTCTCTCTCTCTCTCTCTCTCTCTCTCTCTCTCTCTCTCTCTCTCTCTCTCTCTGTCTTCTCTCTCTCTCTCTTCTCTCTCTGTCTCTCTCTCTCTCTTTATCTCTCTCGCATTCTCTCTCTCTCTCTCTCTCTCTGTCTCTCACAATGAAAGGTTATAACACGAAAGCTTAACATCAGTATTCTAAACACTCATCCTTAAGTCAGGATTTTGTGTTAAACGCTCTCCAACAAAGCTTTCTCTGCCCTTCACCTTGTTCTGAACACCTACAAAACAAAGGTCATGTGGATTGGGAAGAAGAATGCCCCTCTCCCCACAGGTGTGATTACTACCTCTGAGGGTTTAGAGCTTGAAGTAGTCACCTCATACACGTACTTGGGAGTTTGGCTAGACGGCACATTGTCTTTCTCTCAGCACATATCAAAGCTGCAGGCTAAAGTTAAAGCTAGACTTGGTTTCCTCTATCGTAATAGCTCCTCTTTCACCCCAGCTGCCAAACTAACTCTGATTCAGATGACCATCCTACCCATGCTAGATTACGGAGACATAATTTATAGATCAACAGGTAAGGGTGCTCTCATGCGGCTAGATGTGTCTTTACCATTCGACCATCAGATTTGTCACCAGTGCTCCTTATACAGTAGGACACATCACTGCACTCTATATTCCTCTGTAAACTGGTCATCTCTGTATACCCGTTGCAAGACCCACTGGTTGATGCTTATTTATAAAACTCTCTTAGGCCTCCCTCCCCCTATCTGAGATATTTACTGCAGCCCTCATCCTCCACATACAAACACCTGTTTTGCCAGTCACATTCTATTGAAGGTCCCCAAAGCACACGCATCACTGGGTCGCTCGTCTTTTCAGTTCGCTGCAGCTAGCGACTGGAACAAGCTGCAACAAACACTCAAGCTGGACAGTTTTATCTCCATCTCTTCATTCAAAGACTCAATCATGGACACTCTTACTGACAGTTGTGGCTGCTTTGTGTGATGTTATTGTTGTCTCTACCTTCTTGCCCTTTGTGCTGTTGTCTCTGTCCAATAATGTTTGTACCATGTTTTGTGCTGCTACCATGTTGTCCTGCTGTATGTTGGGATGCTACCATGTTGTTGTTATTTTGTGTTGCTACCATGCCGTGTTGCCATGTGTTGCTGCACAAACAATACTATTTAAACAATATAATTATGGAGATAAACTCATGTTCCTTTGAAACATTAATAAACTACAGTATTTCTCACATGTTGGTATTTTGAGTTTGTCTCTATAATTATATTGTTTATATTTTTTTAAAGTATTGTTTGTGCATTGCCAGTCAGGGCAATTATCGTACCATAATATGCCTGTCAGACAGACATACAGTAGTTCACAGGTAATCTGTACTGTACTGTACAATATACACTGAGTGTACAAAACATTAAGAACACTAAGAGCACCTACCTACCTAATATTGAGTTGCACATTAAGAACACCTACCTAATATTGAGTTGCACATTAAGAACACCTACCTAATATTGAGTTGCACATTAAGAACACCTACCTAATATTGAGTTGCACATTAAGAACACCTACCTAATATTGAGTTGCACATTAAGAACACCTACCTAATATTGAGTTGCACATTAAGAACACCTACCTAATATTGAGTTGCACATTAAGAACACCTACCTAATATTGAGTTGCACATTAAGAACACCTACCTAATATTGAGTTGCACATTAAGAACACCTACCTAATATTGAGTTGCACATTAAGAACACCTACCTAATATTGAGTTGCACATTAAGAACACTTACCTAATATTGAGTTGCACATTAAGAACACCTACCTAATACTGAGTTATACATTAAGAACACCTACCTAATATTGAGTTGCACATTAAGAACACCTACCTAATATTGAGTTATACATTAAGAACACCTACCTAATATTGAGTTGCACATTAAGAACACCTACCTAATATTGAGTTGCACATTAAGAACACCTACCTAATATTGAGTTGCACATTAAGAACACCTACCTAATATTGAGTTGCACATTAAGAACACCTACCTAATATTGAGTTATACATTAAGAACACCTACCTAATATTGAGTTGCACATTAAGAACACTAAGAGCACCTACCTACCTAATATTAAGTTGCACATTAAGAACACCTACCTAATATTGAGTTATACATTAAGAACACCTACCTAATATTGCGTTGCACATTAAGAACACCTACCTAATATTGAGTTGCACATTAAGAACACCTACCTAATATTGAGTTGCACATTAAGAACACCTACCTAATATTGAGTTGCACATTAAGAACACTAAGAGCACCTACCTACCTAATATTGAGTTGCACATTAAGAACACCTACCTAATATTGAGTTGCACATTAAGAACACCTACCTAATATTAAGTTGCACATTAAGAACACCTACCTAATATTGAGTTGCACATTAAGAACACTAAGAGCACCTACCTACCTAATATTGTTGCACATTAAGAACACCTACCTAATATTGAGTTGCACATTAAGAACACCTACCTAATATTGAGTTGCACATTAAGAACACCTACCTAATATTGAGTTGCACATTAAGAACACTAAGAGCACCTACCTACCTAATATTGTTGCACATTAAGAACACCTACCTAATATTGAGTTGCACATTAAGAACACCTACCTAATATTGAGTTGCACATTAAGAACACCTACCTAATATTGAGTTGCACATTAAGAACACCTACCTAATATTGCGTTGCACATTAAGAACACCTACCTAATATTGAGTTGCACATTAAGGACACCTACCTAATATTGAGTTGCACCCCCCCACACACGGGAAACTGTTGAGTGTGAAAAACACTCCCAGCAGCATTGCAGTTCTGTACATAAACTGGTTAACCTGGCACCTACTACCATACCCCGTTTAAAGGCATCTAAATATTTTGTCTTGCCCATTCACCCTCTGAATGGCACACATACACAATCCATGTCTCAATTGTCTCAAGGTTTAAAAATTCTTAAACCCGTCTCCTTCCCTTCATCTACACTGATTGAAGTGGATTTAACAAGTGACATCGATAAGAGATCCCAGCTTACACCTGGTCAGTCTATGTCGTGGAAAGAGCAGGGGTTATTGTGTATACTCAGTGTATATTCCCACGGTACACATGGTTGTCATTGTACACTACTGAGTGTACAAAACATTATGAACACCTGCTCTTTTGTATGACATAGGGTGAATCCAGGACAGGTTAATATACATCTGATGGATGTAATAATGCTTGTCTTTTAAACCCACAAAAACAAAACATCCATCAGCCAATCAGCTATTCA
This sequence comes from Oncorhynchus keta, assembly GCF_023373465.1. Lineage (NCBI taxonomy): Eukaryota > Metazoa > Chordata > Actinopteri > Salmoniformes > Salmonidae > Oncorhynchus > Oncorhynchus keta. The sequence goes on from NC_068426.1 coordinate 7,718,523, forward strand.
ATCAATCAAATCTCTCCTCCCATCTCCTTCTATTTTTTTTTATTTTTTTTATTTCACCTTTATTTAACCAGGCAAGTCAGTTAAGAACAAATTCTTATTTTCAATGACGGCCTGGGAACAGTGGGTTAACTGCCTGTTCAGGGGCAGAACGACAGATTTGTACCTTGTCAGCTCGGGGGTTTGAACTCGCAACCTTCCAGTTACTAGTCCAACGCTCTAACCACTAGGCTACGCTGCCACCCCTACTCCTATAAGAAGTATATGACCCTTTCACAGATTACATCTGTACATTTTAAAAGATAGAAATAGACACATGATGCATCACTTGGACAGGTTGTCACTTGCCTGCATGCCAAAGGACATCCTATTCTATACACTAAGTTTGACCAAATCAAAAACAATCAAATCAAATGTTATTTGTCACCTGATTCGTAAAACAGCATTGTGTAGATTAACAGATTCACTACAAAAAAAAATGTTGTTCAGATTGTCTGGGAGTGGTCTGAGTTGTGGGGAACTGAAAACTAGCTGTTATTGGCAGAGAGGTTTGGAACTCTCTTATTGGTCTATTAACCCATTTCCCACCTGGTGATGTCACCAGGCAGGCCAAAACTCCATCCCAACAAAACAGGTAAATTCAAAAAAAAAAAAAATTCAAGCAACACTTACACTAAAATGGCATTTTCATCAATTTCACAATTTCACAGTATTGTTCCAACTTCATAGTGTGTAAATATATTTATACAACGGGTGGGTCTAATCTTGAATGCTGATTGGTTAAAACCGCATTTCAGACGGTGTCTATTCCACAAGTTACCACTGGCTAAATCAATTACGTTAAAATGCCTATTTACTCTGTTCCATCTGACAGCGCAAAACACTGTCTCATCAGCCCAGCCAGGCAATTTATATACTTAATCTCCACTATAAAAACCATCTAGACATTATCTCACATTTCTTTTACACTAACTTTAGTTTTCAACAGTGGAGATTTGTATAAACCTTGCTGTCTGTCTCTCTGACATTTACAACGTTGTTTCAATATTCAAATTCGATCTCCAGCTGTCCCATAGTGTCGGGAAGCGGAACTAGACAGACAGGCAGGCAACGTTTCTCAGCCAGTCGAAATCACGAATCAGCGGGCAAGAAAAGTGGTCGTGAAATAAAGGCCTGTTGCTTGTTGTTGTATGGCGTAATGGTGCCCTCTTTTGGGCAATTTGAGGTCCACCCTCAATCTTTTGAAACAATGATCTGGGTCGTGATTGGCCTAAATCCAGTGGTGGAAAAAGGACAACATTTTCCTTACTTGAGTAAAGGTAAAGATAACTTAATAGAAAGGCCATTAAAAAAACAAAAACACAACAAAGTTCAAATGGGAATACAATGCCAGATATTTGGTTTATTTATACAACAATGTAATGTGTTCTCACTTTGCTTTATCTTAAAAGCAGAACCAAAATAACTCGATTGCAGTTGAGATTACATTTAAAAAGTACATGGTGCAAGAGATCAACGCTGTTGGAGATTCTGCACAGATTATTACAGTAATGGTGAAGATCTCCACCGACCTGCGACCTTTGTACGCTATCTTGAACATGCATGCTTTGATTATATAAAGACATTTAAAGCTACAGTAACCTCAAAATATGGCCATGGATGTGTACATTAGTATGTCAAATAACCTTCACTTTAGGATATTTACTGTATTACAAAAGTCATATTGAATTCTGTTTGGTTGAAAACGTAACCAAATATCCATCCACATTTGAAGGAGATTATCTTCTTCTTGGATAGTTTAATCTGTGCCACTTACTAAGGGATGGATTCAATAACATCCACAGGGTGGTTGTTGTATGGAGGTGTCGGAGGTGGAACTGCATTAGAGCTGTCAAATCCACAAGTGGCTCGTTGCCTTGCCTCATCATAGACACTGCAATGAAACCACTATAAACCGACAAATCCAACACAGCCAAAAACTTGAATTCGACTGCTAGGCTATAAATCCGCTCCTCCAAATGAACATTTAAACATGCATTAGCCTAACATATGTTTGTCTCAAAGATTAAGCCATGCAAGTCTAAGTACACAGGGCCGGTACAGTGAAACTGCGAACGGCTCACTGGTTTGACATCAACAGTTTGACACTTGACAGTTATTTCTAACATTGATACAGACTACACTTAATACTTCTAAGGAAGGGAGTGGTTTGAGACACACCAAAGCAGCCACTTACCTACAGTATGTATCAGCTCATACTGTAGATACAGCTCCAACACCGTCAAAACATCTGCTGTGGGGATGTCGGCCAACGATGGTTAACGCTCGATCTGATTGAATCTGGGCATTCGTTTGGTTTTAATTCCAGTTTGTATTCAGGCCCTCCATCTCAACCAAAAAATCTAAGTTAATAAAGAATAGGACTAAATCAAACACATTTTAAATAAAGTAATATTCATTTAACTTAGATTTTTTGGTTGAGATGGAGACATGAATCCAATATATTCATGAAAATGTTAAATTAAATTTGAAAAAAGGGTTCCAAAAGGGTTCTGCTGCTGTTCCCATAGGAGAACCCTTTTTGGTTTCTGGTAGAACCCGTTTTGGTTCCAGGTAGAACTCTTCATGAAAGGGTTCTACATGGAACCCAAAAGGGTTCTGCTGCTGTTCCCATAGGAGAACCCTTTTTGGTTTCTGGTAGAACCCGTTTTGGTTCCAGGTAGAACTCTTCAGGAAAGGGTTCTACATTGGAACACAAAAGGGTTCCACCTGGAACTTTGCAAATACTATATAGGCCTAAATAGTCTCATTGATGAAGTATTATTCTACAGTGTTTAATTTGCTCTTTTAAACCTACCCTTTGAAATGACTTCCATAGCAACAGTGAATGTATTTTGTTTTTAATTGGAGAGCTCTCAATCATTCTCACTAGGGGAGCAACTTTCGGGACATGTCCCCCCCCCACGTTCTGAAATTGCATTTTTGTCCTGGCCAATTTTATAATTGGAATGTGATACAAAACAGGCAACGGTTTGCTTTAGGACCATGCGGACGCCTCCAAGCGGTCGGGTAGGCTGTTTGGAGTGTTTATCTCGATTAAAAATATATAAAAAATAATAATAATAATAATTATGCCCCCCCCCCCCACTTCTAAAACCAAAGTTGCGCCCCTATCGGTAATAGTTTGTAACAAATATCAAAGCAAAGCTGGGCTTGTTTAAATCCCTGGATGGGAGACCGAAGGGATAGCTGTAGATAGACCAACTCTCCAGTAGGAGGTGCTGCCCGACCCATTGCTTTTCTGTCTGCGAGTGAATATAACGTTAAAGATCTGACATTTTTCCAAAGGTAGAAATGTAACATATTTTACAAGGTTTGTCTATGTTGAAAATGTGTTACAATGATGACATAATCCTGTGATTGAAATTCCACCTCAAAACAACAGTTGATGACTTTTTGCAAATTCAATGTATTTTTATACGTAGATTCCACCTCACAATACGTTGACAAATGATGTTGAAAAACCCCCCCCAACATAAATTCAACCAGTTTGTGCCCAGTGGGCATGTACAGTACACAGACATGTGACCACGGGTAAGAATCTTCTCATCATGTAAGATTAACAGACTCCACAAAGAAGAAAGTCCACGTCCCAACATGGCCCAAAGAAGTGTACTACACAGGGAACAAAAGGGCCATTTGTGACACACACACAACCAATGGGAGCTAGATTATTAAACAATCACACAGTTCAGTTGCTTATGTACAAGCAAACAAACAAACAAACAAACAAAGAGGTTTGTTGATAAGGAGTCCATATGTAAACAGGTCCTACATCCTCCCAGTCCCAGCATTTATCGGCGCTACATGGCACGGTTGGGGTCCATTCATTTATCGGCGCTACATGGCACGGTTGGGGTCCATTCATTTATCGGCGCTACATGGCATGGTTGGTGTCCATTCGAACTGAAGGCATTCGAAAAGGGCCATCTATTTGAAATTGCTTCTCAAGAAACTATAAGTGAAAGCTGTTTATTTCTAAAGTTCAAATTCAAATAACTTCCTGAATTGACTACCTTCAATTCGAATTGGCTCCAACCCTGCGACATAGTAAGTACTGTAGTGGATGAGGTGGGTGAGGTGAATTTCTCCCATACTGTACAGTGAAGAGCTTGGAGCTTTGAGCACAAATCAATATTGTCCCTAAAGAGCAATCCATTTGCAGCAGTAATAGTCTGAAACAGCCCTCTCCAGGGCAGCCCTGGTCTTAATGGTATTACATGAATGGTTAATTAAGAAGTAGTCCTCTAGTCCTCTGGCTGGAGCTGCAGGGAGGTGTGGAGAGAGGAGCAATAGATCAGTCAAATATCCCCTCTCCTTCCCCAGGTGGAGAGATGCCTTCATATCTCAGTCAGTGGGATTCAGGGGGTGGTAAAATGAATACTGTCCTTCCTCTTTACTCCACTCTCCCCCTTTCTACCCACAGTCAGGATCCAATGAAATTCTGGGCAGATATGAAGGGGGGTGGTAGTATGTCTCTCCCTCCTTCCCTCACCCATAGCGAGGGTCCATGTCAGTAGGTAGACTGGGGGGTGATAGGATGTATTCCGTGAGGCCTCCATGTATGATAGAGGAGGTCAGGCTCTTCCTGTTCTTCTTCATGGTCGACCGCCTCTGCCAGCGACACAGCAGCACCTCCACCTGTTAATTGTTAAACCGATGACAGAAGAAAGAAATCAATCATTTCATATAAATTCTCAGATCGTTATTGTAAAAGCGAACGTGTTCTCAATGACTTAACTGTTTGCAGTTGTTTTCTGTGGTTAAACGTACTGTCTGTATAATTTGCATCTCAGTAGTAATAATCATGTTATGGGTTAGGGCTGATAGATTGTACATTACTGTTTAACATCTTTACTTTTTTTTAGATACAATTCTATACTCCTAGTATAAATAGATGGTTTTTATATAGCCTTAGAGATTGAAAGAAGTGTTAGGTTTTAAGCTCTTTGTGTTTGAGAAGTGTAATTATGTAGTGGACTGCAGCAGATTGTAGCAATGCGTACTCCCTATAACTCAAGGCCTCTTCTGACTGATGAGAAGACCTGCGATATGCTCGGAGAAGCACTGAGAAATACTGGGTGATGGAAAAGTACTGAAACACATCTTAGTGGAATGGAGGGGGTGAGAGCTCAGGGTATAAGGCGGCAGGTAGCCTAGTGGTGTCACGCCCTGACCTCAGTTATCTATGTTTTATGTATTATTTTGGTCAGGTGTGTGTGACGAGGGTGGGTATCTGTGTTTTTGTCCTGTCTAGGGTTTTTGTAATTCTATGTTTTTTTTTGTATGTCTAGGTATATGTAGGTCTATGGTGGCCTGAATTGGTTCCCAATCAGAGGCAGCTGTTTATCGTTGTCTCTGATTGGGGATCCTATTTAGTTTGCCATTTTCCATTTTGGTTTTGTGGGTTATTGTCTATGTGTAGTTGTGCCTGTCAGCACTCGTGTCTTATAGCGTCACGTTAGTTTGTTGTGTGTTTTCTTCGTTTGAATAAAATACCATTTTATTCTTATCACGCTGCGCCTTGGTCTCCTTGCTATGACAAGTGGATAGAACGTTGGGCCAGCATCCGAAAGGTCGAGGTAAAAATCTGTCGTTCTGCCCCTGAACAACCCACTGTTTCCCGGTAGGCCATCATTGTAAATAAGAATAAGTTCTTAACTGACTTGCCTACTTAAATAAAGGTTAAATTAAAATATAATAATATAAATGGACACTGTCCTGAATGTATGTTCTCCGCTGAAGGGTGTAATAAATCTAGTTTGAGCTTTTTTTGGTGTCCACCTCGAGTTTGTACCAGAAATCTAGAACCTAACATTACCTATAGCAAAATTATAAAATACTCAAATACATTTGCAGATTGTCTGATCATTTTCTTGTTTTGTACCTAGATTTCATATCTTAAGAACTTTAAAAACAATTGTCATCAATTAATGTAATTTTTTTTTACTTTGAAGTTTTTTGTTAACGAAATATCAAAACATAGTTTTTTAACAGAAGAGGAAAAAGTTGCAATATTTTCCCTGCTTCCAGCAATCAGGAAATACTACTGCACATGGTCAGTGTCAGGAGTACACCAGGTAGAATATAGGGAAAGATCTAGGCAATTTCTATGATTCTTTACAACTTCGGGGACATGCAGACATGCAGAGAATGAAGTTGAGTTTAAGCACTTCTAAGACAAGTTGTCATCTCCAACATTGTGACCTTCCGTTACAGAGCTTTGCTTTGATGGGGATTACGTCCTATACATTCAGTTGGGTTCCTCCACCGTACTCACTATTCCTTATTTCTATTGGGGATTGTGTTTGTGCTTGCCAATGGGAACTCTACAAACTTACAGAGCAGACCAGCCCATGTTTTGCAGTGGAGGCGGAAGGAAGGGGAGGACCATCCTCCTCAGTGAATTTCATAGTGAAACATTAAAGTGATAATTTTTAGATAAAACTATACTAAATATATTAAAGTCACCAAATAATTGATTAAAACATACTGTTTTGCAATGGTCTATAGTAGCCTCAACAGCACTCGGTAGGGTAGCACCATGGTGTAGCCAGAGGACAGCTAGTTTCCGATTTAAAAATCCACCAGCCACTCAGATTTCTTACCAGCCAAAATATATATATATTTTTTTATCTAAAATGACACTAAACAAAAACGGATGAGCATGACTTGTAATGTTTCTAAAACAACACATGTATTACTAGTGAGAAGTAATGTGGTATATTGTTTAATAAAAACATTTGTGACCTGAGTCTTAACCAAAATAGCACAGATGAAATGTTCTCCTGCCCCTTTACGGGCGGGAGGTTACCGTGGTAACGCAACTTGAGTCATGTTTCTGCCTGTAGGGTTGAGTCTGACTAGTGGAAGCGTTGTCTTCTCTTCTCGAGCAGTTGAAACTCAAAAATAGAAAAAACAACCTAGCTTGTGAGCAAAACAATGTAAATAGCTAAGAAACTGAAGGCCAACGTCTCAGTAGACTTTTGTTTCAAGTAAATTAGACCAACTTTTATCAATGTTTGCAAACGCTTCTAAAAATGAATCTTTCACTCAGCTCTTATGTTCGCACAGCCCCCAGCCAGGCAGTGATGCAGAAATACTTTGAAAACAGTCACTGCGGTATTTATTTTACTATAAATGTGATCATAGTTATTCATAAATGCGAGTGAAATGCTCACACGGTGGAGCCCTGACCACCCGCCAACATGGCTGGTGAAATAAACATCTTATGCCAAAATCTATGTTCATTTAGCAGATGGCGGATGTTAATTTTTGGCCCTGGTTCTCACCCCCGTCCATTGACTTACACAGTAATTATGACAACTTCAGAGCTCTTGCTCTTCATTCAAAGACTTAGTCGTGGACACTCTTACTGACAGTTGTGGCTGCTTTGCATGATGTTATTGTTGTCTCTACCTTCTTGCCCTTTGTGCTGTTGTCTGTGCCCAATAATGTTTGTACCATGTTTTGAGCTGCTGCCATGTTGTGTTGTCATGTGTTGCTGCCATGTTGTGTTGCTGCCATGTTGTGTTGCTGCCATGTTGGGTTGTCATGTGTTGCTGCCATGTTGTGTTGCTGCCATGTTGTGTTGTCATGTGTTGCTGCCATGTTGTGTTGTCATGTGTTGCTGCCATGTTGTGTTGCTGCCATGTTGTGTTGCTGCCATGTTGTGTTGCTGCCATGTTGTGTTGTCATGTGTTGCTGCCATGTTGTGTTGCTGCCATGTTGTGTTGTCATGTGTTGCTGCCATGTTGTGTTGCTGCCATGTTGTGTTGCTGCCATGTTGTGTTGCTGCCATGTTGTGTTGTCATGTGTTGCTGCCATGTTGTGTTGCTGCCATGTTGTGTTGTCATGTGTTGCTGCCATGTTGTGTTGCTGCCATGTTGTGTTGTCATGTGTTGCTGCCATGTTGTGTTGCTGCCATGTTGTGTTGCTGCCATGTTGGGTGTCATGTGTTGCTGCCATGTTGTGTTGCTGCCATGTTGTGTTGTCATGTGTTGCTGCCATGTTGTGTTGCTGCCATGTTGTGTTGCTGCCATGTTGTGTTGCTGCCATGTTGTGTTGCTGCCATGTTGTGTTGCTGCCATGTTGTGATGTCATGTGTTGCTGCCATGTTGTGTTGCTGCCATGTTGTGTTGTCATGTGTTGCTGCCATGTTGTGTTGCTGCCATGTTGTGTTGTCATGTGTTGCTGCCATGTTGTGTTGCTGCCATGTTAGGTTGTCATGTGTTGCTGCCTTGCAATGTTGTTGTCTTAGGTCTCTCTTTTTGTAGTGTTGTGTGTTTTGCCCCCCCCCAGGAGGCCTTTTGCCTTTTCCTAGGCCGTCATTGTAAATAAGAATTTGTTCTTAACTGACTTGCCTAGTTAAGTAAAGGTTACATAAAACAACAACTGACATGTTGTCCACCCAATCAAAGGATCAGAGAATGAATCTAGTACTGAAAGCATAAGCTACAGCTAGCGAGCACTGCAGTGCATAAAATGTGTTGAGTAGTTGACTCAAAGAGAGAGACAGACAATAGTTGAACAGTTTTGAACAAATTCAGTTCTTACAAAATGAGAGGCGAGAGAGAAAGAAAACAGAACAAAATGGGGATAAACATACCTGAACTTGTCCAATAAAACTCTCATTTGCAACTGCTGGACTAATGATTGCACCCTAGATTAGCTAGATGCAGGCAAGAGTGTGCAAGGTAGTATTTTATTTTTTTTACCTTTATTTTACTAGGCAAGTCAGTTAAGAACAAATTCTTATTTTCAATGACGACCTAGGAACAGTTGGTTAACTGCCTGTTCAGGGGCAGAACGACAGATTTTGTACCTTGTCAGCTCAGGGATCTGAACTAGCAACCTTTCGGTTACTAGTCCAATGCTCTAACCACTAGGCTACTAGGCTACCCTGCCGCCCCCGAATGTGTCACTGTCTGTCACCTTGATTACTCCACATTCTCTCAACCTGTGCACCTACACTACCATTCAAAAGTTTGGGGTCACTTAGAAATGTCCTTGTTTTTGAAAAAAAAAGCACATTTTCTGTCCATTAAAATAACATCAAATTGATCAGAAATACAGTGTAGACATTGTTAATGTTGTAACTGACTATTGTAGCTGGAAACGGCTGATTTTTTATGGAATATCTACATAGGCGTACAGAGGCCCATTATTAGTAACCATCACAGACTGGCCAAGAAAAATAAAAGATTAAGATGGGCAAAAGAAGATGGGCAAAAGAACACAGACTAGGAAAGAGATATGGCTTTTTCTTTGCAACTCTACCTAGAAGGCCAGCATCCCGGGGTCGCCTCTTCACTGTCGACGTTGAGACTGGTGTTTTGCGGGTACTATTTAATGAAGCTGCCAGTTGAGGACTTGTGAGGCATCTGTTTCTCAAACTAGACACTGTAATGCACTTGTCCTCTTGCTCAGTTGTGCACCGGGGCCTCCCACCTCTCTCTATTTGAGAAGGAAGTAGTACACGTTGTACGAGATCTTCAGTTTCTTGGCAATTTCTCGCATGGATTGCCTTAATTTCTCAGAACAAGAATAGACTGACAAGTTTCAGAAGAAAGTTCTTTGTTTCTGGCCATTTTGAGCCTGTAATCGAACCCACAAATGCTGATGCTCCAGATACTCAACTAGTCTAAAGAAGGCCAGTTTTATTGCTTCTTTAATCAGAACAACAGTTTTCAGCTATGCTAACATAATTGCAAAAGGGTTTCTAATGATCAATTAGCCTTTTAAAATGTTTGTTGACGTTGAGTGTGAGGTTATTTTCCTGACACCACACTCCGAGGGCCTCACCTCCTCCCTGTAGGCTGTCTCGTCGTTGTTGGTAATCAAGCCTACCACTGTAGTGTCGTCTGCAAACTTGATGATTGAGTTGGAGGCGTGCATGGCCACGCAGTCATGGGTGAACAGGGAGTACATGAGAGGGCTGAGAACGCACCCTTGTGGGGCCCCAGTGTTGAGGATCAGCGGGGTGGGGATGTTGTTTCCTACCCTCACCACCTGGGGGCGGCCCGTCAGAAAGTCCAGGACCAAGTTGCACACGGCCAGGGTCGAGACGCAGGGTTTCGGGCTTAATTACGGGTTTGGAGGGCACTATGGTGTTAAATGCTGAGCTGTGATCGATGAACATAGGTATTCCTCTTGTCCAGATGGGTTAGGTCAGTAGTGTGCAGTGTGATGGCGATTGCGTCATTGTGGACCTATTGGGGCGGTAGGCAAATTGGAGTGGGTCTAGGGTGTCAGGTAGGGTGGAGGTGATATGATCCTTGATGAGTCTCTCAAAGCACTTCATGATGACGGAAGTGAGTGCATCGAGCGATAGTTGTTTAGCTCAGTTACCTTAGCTTTCTTAGGAACAGGAACAATGGTAGCCCTCTTGAAGCATGTGGGAACAGCAGATTTCGATAAGGATTGATTGAATATGTCCGTAAACACACCAGCCAGCTGGAAGAACAGGAGGGCACGGCTAGGGATGCCGTCTGGGCCGGTAGCCTTTGCAAGGGTTAACATGTTTAAATGTTTTACTTAAGTTGGCTGCAGTGAAGGAGGGCCCACAGGTTTTGGTAGTGGGCTGTGTCAGTGGCACTGTATTGTCCTCAAAGAAGTTGTTTAATTTGTCTGGGAGCAAGACGTCAGTATCCACGACGGGGCTGGTTTTCTTTTTGTAATCCGTGATTGACTGTGGACCCTGCCACATACGTCTCATGTCTGAGCCATTGAATTGCGACTCTACCTTGCCCCTATACTGACGCTTAGCTTGTTTGATTGTCTTAGAGGGAATAGCTACACTGTTTGTATTCGGTTATGTTTCAGGTCGCCTTGCCATGATTAAAGGCAGTGGATCACACTTTCAGTTTTGCGCGAATGCTGCCATCAATCCACGGTTTCTGGTTGGGGAAGGTTTTAATAGTCACCGTGGATACAACATCACTGATGCACTTGCTAATAAACTTTCTCACCGAATCAGCGTACACATCAATGTTGTTGTCTGAGGCTATCCGGAACATATCCCAGTCCACATGATGGAAGCAATCTGGAAGTGTGGAATCAGATTGGACCAGCGTTGAACAGACCTGAGCACGGGCGTTTCCTGTTTTAGTTTCTGTCTATAGGCGGGGAGCAACAAAATGGAGTCGTGGTCAGATTTGCCGAAAGGAGGGTGATGGTAGGCTTGGTATGCATCGCGGAAGTTAAAGTAGCAATGATCCAGAATGCTGCCAGCCCAGGTCACACATTCGATACGCTGATAAAATTTAGGGAGCCTTGTTTTCAGATTAGCTTTCTTACAATCCCCAGTTACAATAAATGCAGCCTCAGGATATATGGTTTTCAGTTTACATAGAGTCCAAAGTTCTTTCAGGGCCGTCGCGGTGTCTGCTTGTGGGGGGATATACTGTACACAGCTATGATTATAATCGAAGAGAATTCTTTTAGTAGATAATGCGGTCGGCATTTGATTGTAAGGAATTCTAGGTCAGGTGAACAAAAGAACTTGAGTTCCTGTATGTTGTTATGATTACACCATGACTTGTTAATCATAAGGCATACACCCCCGCCCTTCTTACCAGAGAGGTGTTTGTTTCAGTCAGCGCGATGTGTGACGAAACCGGGTGGCTGTACCGACTCTGATAACGCATCCCAAGTGAGACATGTTTCCGTGAAACAGAGAAGGTTACAATCCCTGATGTCTCTCTGGAAGGCAACCCTTTGCTCGAATTTCATCTACCTTGTCAAGAGACTGGACATTGGCGAGTAGTATACTCTGGAGCAGTGAGTAATGTGCCTGTCTACGGAGCTTGCCCCATCTGCGACACTGTTGTTTTGGGTCGCCTACAGGGATCCGATCCATTGTCCTGGGTGGTGGTCCAAACAGAGGATCCGCTTCGGGAAAGTCATATTCCTGGTCATAATGTTGGTAAGTTGACAATCCTCTTATATTCAATAGTTCTTCCTAGCTGTATGTAATAAGACTTACATACAGTGCTGTGCTTGTTGAGTGTCCTTCCCTATAAGTGTGCTGAAATTCTGTTGTCAATTTGTTTACTGTAAAATAGCATTGTATCTGGTCAAAAAAAAAAAAAAAATCATTTTTTAATTTTTAATTTTAAAACATTTTTGGGAAAAGAAGCTAACTCGGCTCCTACATTCATTGAATGAGATGGCTCATTCATCACCAAGCGTGAATGAGCCATCTCATTCAATTAATGTAGGAGCCGAGTTAGCTTGTTTTCCCAAAATGTAATTTAAGGTGCCCCAAAGCTTTCTACTATCATTCTTTATACAAGTTATCTTTGTTTCATAAATGTTATAAATTATTTTTTATTTAGGTTAGTCACCTGATTTCTTAATTTGCAGTAAGTTTGCCAAATCACCTGGGCTGACAGACTTAATTGCCATACCTTTTGCCTCATCCCTCTCAACCATACAATTGTTCAATTCCTCATCAATCCAAGGGGAAATAACCTTTTTTACAGTAATTTTCTTAATGGGCGCAGTCTTATTATTAGTAAGTGAAATAAGTAGTTTCATAAATGTGTAAAGAGCAGCGTCTGGTTGATCCTCATTACACACCACAGACCAGCAAATATTCTTTACATCATCAACATATGAAAAACTACAAAACGTTTTGTATGACCTCTTATACACGATATTAGGCCCAACCTTTGGAACTTTTTCTAGATTTTCCTAGTTTTCCTAGATATGGCTATTATATTGTGATCACTACATCCTATGGATTTGGATACTGCTTTAAAGCAAATATCTGCAGCATTAGTAAAGATGTGATCAATACATGTTGATTATTTAATGCCTGTGCAGTTTGTAACTACCCTGGTAGGTTGACTGATAACCTGATCCAGGTTGCAGGCACTGGTTACAGCTTGAAGCTTCTTCTTGAGTGGGCAGCTTGATGAAAGCCAGTCATTATTTAAATCACCCAGAACATATACTTCTCTGTTGATATCACATACATTATCAAGCATTTCATACATATTATCCAGATACTGACGGTTAGACCTTTGTGGTCTAGCAGCTTCCCACCAGAATGGGCTTTAGGTGAGGCAGATTTACCTGTAGCCATATTACTTCAACAGTATTTAACATTAGATCGTTAACAATGTCTACACTGTATTTCTGATCAATATGATGCTATTTTAATGGACAGAAAAGTAGTTTCTTTCAAAAACAAGGACATTTCTAAGTGATCCCAAACGTCTGAAGGTAGTGTACATTGTAAACCTTCATTCATATGCTAGGTTGTAGCAACCTCATGATGGGTATAGGGAAAATGTAAGTGTCATGTGGTAGCCTAAACCTATGGATGTTACATTGAGCTGGTTGAATGGAATATGAATGAAAGTCATCCAATATGCTGTAATAGAAGGCCAATAAAAGGCCAAAAAAGATTGTCATCCCTCATCGTCATCCCTCATCCACTGATATACTGTATCGAATACATTGAATTGAATTGAATTGAATTGAATTGAATTGTGATGATAACAAGTGAATGAATTTTGCACACAATGTACTTCGTTTTCCATTTTCTTTTCAATCAGGACTAATACTTGATTTGATTGTGTATGAAAATGTTATGGTAAAAAAAATGCATAAAAGGAGAGTAATTACCCATAATTCTGCACCTTTCTATAGCTGCATCATCATGATGTAATGACTGCAAAGCAAATCAGTTGATCGACTGGGACTTTTAAAAGACAGGTTAACTTTCTGTTTTGTCCGCTTAGACTGAAGTGTTTGTGCTAGTCTTTTTTCAGTAAGTCGTGTTCTTCTGAATAATGTAATGGCAATTTTGACTTATCATTTAGTTTAGATGAATGTATTTATGTTTTGAGAAGGCAACTCCATTTTGAAAATGTATTTTAATGTTTTGCATTAGGCCACTGAGTTAGTTCTGTGTCATGTGAACATTGCCATGAAAATAGCCAATATTGTAAAAAATTATGATTAAGAAAAACTGTTAATAATGGCAAAATGCAAATAGTTATAAAATACACAGTACCAGTCAAAAGTTTGGATATAGTTTGGATTCATGGCTTTTTCTTTATTTTGTCCCCTTTTTTACAATGTTCTACATTGTAGAATAATAGTGGAGACATCAGAACTATGAAATAACACATATGGAATTATGAAGTAACCAAAAAAGTGTTAAACAAATCAAAATATTTTCTATATTTGAGATTCTTCAAAGTACCCAACCTTTGTCTAGATGACAGCTTTGCCTAGATGACAGTTGGCCTTCTCTCAACCAGCTTCATGAGGAATGCTTTTCCAACAGTCTTGAAGGAGTTCCCACATATGCCGAGCACTTGTTGGCTGCTTTTCCTTCACTCTGCGGTTCAAGACATCCCAAACCATCTCGATTGGGTTGAGGTTGGGTGATTGTGGAGGCCAGGTCATCTGATGGAAAACTCTATCACTCTCCTTCTTGGTCAAATTGCCCTTACACAGCCTTGAGGTGTGTTTTGGGTCAATGTCCTGTTGAAAAAATTATGACAGTCCCACTAAGCGCAAACCAGATGGGATGGCGTATCGCTGCAGAATGCTGTGGTAGACATGCTGGTTAAGTGTGCCTTGAATTCTAAATAAATCACAGACAGTGTCACCAGAAAAGCCCCTCCCCCCCACACCATCACACCTCCTCCTCCATGCTTCACAGTGGGAACCACACATGCGGAGATCATGCATTCACCTACTCTGTGTCTCACAAAGACACAGCAGTTGGAACCAAAAATCTCAAATTTGTACTCATCAGACCAAAGGACAGATTTCCACCGGTCTAATCTCCATTGCTTGTGTTTCTTTTTCTTGGCACAAGCAAGTCTCTTTTTATTATTGGTTCCTTTAGTAGTGGTTCCTTTGCAGCAATTGTACCATGAAGGCCTGATTCATGCAGTCTCCTCTGAACAGTTGATGTTGAGATGTGTTATGTTACTTGAACTCTGTGAAGCATTTATTTGGGCTGCAATCTGAGGTGCAGTTAACTCTAATGAACTTATCCTCTGCAGCAGAGGTAAGCTTCCTTTCCTTTGGGGGTCCTCATGAGAGCCAGTTATCATAGCGCTTGATGGTTTTTGCGACTGCACTTGAAGAAACTTTCAAAGAACTTGACATTTTCCAGATTGACTGACCGTCATGTCTTAAAATAATGGACTGTCATTTCTCTTTGCTTATTTGAGCTGTTCCTGCCATAATATTGACTTGGTCTTTTACAAAATAGCTATATCATCCCTACCTTGTCACAACACAACTGATTGTCTCAAATGCATTTAGAAGGAAAGAATTTCCATAAATGAACTTTTAACAAGGCACACCTGTTAATTGAAATGCATTCCAGGTGTGACAAACTCATGAGGCTGGCCAAGAGTGTGCAAAGCTGTCATCAAAGCAGGGGGTGGCTACTTTGAAGAATCTAAAATCTAATATATTTAGATTTGTTTAACACTTTTTTGGTTACTACTTGATTCCATATGTGTTACTTCATAGTTTATATACCTTCACTATTATTATACAATGTATAAAATAGTACAAATAAAGAAAAACCACAGGAATGAGTAGGTGTGACCAAACCTTTGATTGGTACTGTATACAAATATACAGTATATACAGTGTGCATTAGTAAAATATTCAGACCTCCATTGACTTTTTCCACATCTTGTTATGTTACAGCCTTACTCTAAAATGTATTAAATAAAAAATGTTCCTCATCAATCTACACAAAATCACCTCATAATGACAAAGCAAAGCAAAAACAGGTTTCTAGAAATGTTTCCAAATTTATACAAAAAATAAAGACAGAAATACCTGATTTACATAAGTATTCAGACCCTTAGCTATGAGATTTGAAATTGAGCTTAGGTGCATCCTGTTTCCATTGGTCATCCATGTTTCTACAACTTGATCAGAGTCCACCTGTGGTAAATTCAATTGATTGGACATGATTTGGAAAGGCACACACCTGTCTATATAAGGTCCCACAGTTGACAGTGTATGTCAGAGCAAAAACCAAACCATGAGGTCGAAGGAATTGTCTGTAGAGCTCCGAGACAGGATTGTGTCGAGGCACAGATCTGGGTTAGGGTACCAAAACATTTATGCAGCATTGAAGGTCCCCAAAAACACAATGGCCTAAATCTTTCTTAAATGGAAGAAGTTTGGAAGCACCTAGACTCTTCCCAGAGCTCCAGAGTTCCTCTGTGGAGATGGGAGAACATTCCAGAAGGACAACTATCTCTGCAGCACTCCACCACTCCACCAAATCAGGCCTTTATGGTAGAGTGGCCAGACTCTAAAAAAAAGGCACAACCCCACTTAGAGTTTCGCAAAAGGAGTCTCAAGAATCTCAGACCATGAGAAACAAGATTCTCTGGTCTGATGAAACCAAGATTGAACTCTTTGGCTTGAATGCCAAGTATCACGTCTGGATGAAACCTGGCACCATCCCTACGGTGACACATGGTGGTGGCATCATGCTGTGAGTATGTTTTTCAGCGGCAGTGACTGGGAGACTAATCAGGATCAAGGGAAAGATGAACAGAGCAAAGTATAGTGAGATCCTTGATGACAACATGCTCCAGAGCACTCAGGACCTCAGACTGGGGCAAAGGTTTTCCTTCCAGTAGGACAACGACCATAAGCACACAGCCAAGACAACGCAGGCATGGCTTCGGGACAAGTCTCTGAATGTCCTTGAGTGACCCATCCAGAGCCCGGACTTGAACCATATTGAACATCTCTGGAGCGACTCTCCCCATTCAACCTGACAGAGCTTGAGGTTCTGCAGAGTAGAACGAGAGAAACTCCCCAAATACAGCTGTGCCAAGCTTGTAGTGTCATACCAGACAAGACTCTAGGCTGTAATCGCTGCCAAAGGCGCTTCAACAAAGTACTGAGTAAAAGGTCGGAATACTTATGTAAATGTGATATGTCCGTGTGTTCAATTCCTAAAAACCTGTTTTTGCTTAGTCGTTATGGGGTATTGCGTGTAGAGCAGTGGTTCCCAAACTTTTTATAGTCCTGTTACCATTCCGCCTCCAGCTGCGTACCCCCTCTAGCACCAGGGTCAGCTGTACCCCCTCTAGCACCAGGGTCAGCTGTACCCCCTCTAGCACCAGGGTCAGCTGTACCCCCTCTCGCACCAGGGTCAGCTGTACCCCCTCTAGCACCAGGGTCAGCTGTACCCCCTCTAGCACCAGGGACAGCTGTACCCCCTCTAGCACCAGGGTCAGCTGTACCCCCTCTAGCACCAGGGTCAGCTTTACCCTCTCTAGCACCAGGGTCAGCTGTACCCCCTCTAGCACGAGGGTCAGCTGTACCCCCTCTAGCACCAGGGTCAGCTGTACCCCCTCTAGCACCAGGGTCAGCTGTACCCCCTCTAGCACCAGGGTCATCTGTACCCCCTATAGCACCAGGGTCAGCTGTACCCCCTCTAGCACCAGGGTCAGCTGTACCCCCTATAGCACCAGGGTCAGCTGTACCCCCTCTAGCATCAGGGTCAGCTGTACCCCCTCTAGCACCAGGGTCAGCTGTACCCCCTCTAGCACCAGGGTCAGCTGTACCCCCTCTAGCACCAGGGTCAGCTGTACCACCTCTAGCACCAGGGTCAGCTGTACCCCCTCTAGCACCAGGGTCAGCTGTACCCTCTCTAGCACCAGGGTCAGCTGTACCCCCTCTAGCACCAGGGTCAGCTGTACCCTCTCTAGCACCAGGGTCAGCTGTACCCTCTCTAGCACCAGGGTCAGCTGTACCCTCTCTAGCACCAGGGTCAGCTGTACCCCCTCTAGCACCAGGGTCAGCACACTCTCAAATGTTGTTTTTTTGCCATCATTGTAAGTCTGCCACACACACACACACACACACACACACACACACACACACACACACACACACACACACACACACACACACACACACACACACACACACACACACACACACACACACACACACACACACACACACTATACGATGCATTTATTAAACATAAGAATGAGTGTGAGTTTGTCACAACCCGGCTCGTGGGAAGTGACAAAGAGGTTTTATAGGACCAGGGCACAAATAATAATATAATAATAATCATTCATTTTGCTCTTTATTTAGCCATCTTACATATGAAACCTTATTTGTTTATCAAAAATTGTGAATAATGCACCACAGGTTAATGAGAAGGGTGTGCTTGAAATGATGCACATAACTCTGCAATATTGGGTTGTATTGGAGAGAGTCCCAGTATTAAATAATTTTCCACACACAGTCTGTGCCTGTATTTAGGTGTCATGCTAGTGAGGACCGAGAATCCACTCTCACATAGGTACGTGGTTGCAAAGGGCATCAGTGTCTTAACAGGGTGATTTGCCAAGACAGGATACTCTGAGCGCAGCTCTATCCAGAAATCTGGCAGTGGCTTCTGATTATTCAATTCAATTTTCACAGAACCGCTTGTTGCAATTTCAATGAGGATCTCTTGTTCAGATATACCATAGGTAAGTGGACTGGAGGCAGGGCATGAAAGGGATAACGAATCCAGTTTGTGTTGTCCATTTCGGGAAAGTACCTGCGTAATTGCGCACCCAGCTCACTCAGGTGCTTCGCTATATCACGTTTGACATTGTCTGTAAACTTGAGTTCATTTGCACAACAAAAAATCATACAATGATGGAAAGACCTGTGTGTTGTCCAGGAAAAGAGCTCCAACTTCTTAATCATAGCCTCAATTTTGTCCCGCACATTGAATATAGTTGCGGAGAGTCTCTGTAATCCTTGATTCAGATCATTCAGGTGAGAATAAACATCACCCAGGTAGGCCAGTCGTGTGATAAACTCGTCCTCATGCAAAGCAGTCAGACAAGTGAAAATTATGGTCAGTAAAGGAAACTTTAAGCTCGTCTCTCAATTTTAAAAAAACGTATCAATACTTGGCACTTCTGTATGTTGTAAAAACGTTACATGGTCGCTGGCCATATCATTGCATAGTGCAGAAAATACAAAGTTAACCATTTTCACTGTAGTGTCCAAAACGTCTTTCAAGCTGACAGGCATTCGCTTGGCAGCAAGAGCCTCTCGGTGGAGGCTGCAGTGTACCCAAGTGGCTGCAGTGTACCCAAGTGGCTGCAGTGTACCCAAGTGGCTGCAGTGTACCCAAGTGGCTGCAGTGTACCCAAGTGACGTCTGGAACAACTGCTTGCATGTAGTTACCACTCCACTATGTCTCCCTGTCAAGGCTTTTGCGCCATCAGTACAGATACCAACACATCTCGACCACCAAGTCCATTTGATGACACAAAGCTGTCCAGTACTTTAAAAATATCCCCTCATGTTGTCCTGGTTTCCAGTGGTTTGCAGAAGAGGATGTCTTCCTTAATTGACCTCCCATAAACGTAACGGACAAATAGCAGGAGCTGTGCCAGGCCCGTCACGTCTGTTAACTCATCCAGCTGTAACGCATTTAATTCACTGGCTTGTATGCGAAGCAGTAATTGTTTCAAAACATCTCCTGCCATGTCACTGTATGTATAAATATATATATATATATATATATTTATATAAATATATATATATATATTTTTAAATTATATTTACCAGTGGTAGAAGGTAAATTGAAAGAAAACACTGGAGGCTACGTCCCAAAATGGCCTCCTATTCCTTTTTAGTGCACTACTTTGACCAAAGCCCCATGGGACCTGATCAAAACTAGTGCACTATACAGGAAATAGGGTGCCTAAAGCCCCATGGGTGGTGATCAAAAGTAGTGCACTATACAGGAAATAGGGTGCCTAAAGCCCCATGGGTCGTGATCAAAAGTAGTGCACTATACAGGAAATAGGGTGCCATTTGGGATGCATCCACTACCTGTTCTCTGAAGAAGCTGGTAGTCAGGGTGTAGAGGATAGGGTTCAGGGCACTGTTGATGGGTAATATAAAGATCACCACCCAGGATGAGATGGTACCTGGAGGGGGAGAGAGAGAGGGAGTTAGAGGTGTGTGCGTGTGTGTCCTTGTGTATTAACTGCAGTGTTGGGGAGTAGTGAACTTCATGTAGGTCAACTAGTAATTTAACTTCGTTTTGCGTTAGCTTGGTGGTAGTGAACTCAATTCAAATCTAGGTAGTGTTTCCACTAGTTAATTTTTTTTTTTTTTTTTTACTATACACTACTGTTTTACCATGTAGCGGTGTAGCTAACTACGGGAACTACACACTACTGTTTTACTATGTAGCGGTGTAGCTAACTACTGGAACTACACACTACTGTTTTACCAATGTAGCGGTGTAGCTAACTACTGGAACTACACACTACTGTTTTACCAATGTAGCGGTGTAGCTAACTACTGGAACTATACACTACTGTTTTACCATGTAGCGGTGTAGCTAACTACTGGAACTATACACTACTGTTTTACCATGTAGCGGTGTAGCTAACTACTGGAACTATACACTACTGTTTTACCATGTAGCGGTGTAGCTAACTACTGGAACTATACACTACTGTTTCACCATGTAGCGGTGTAGCTAACTACTGGAACTATACACTACTGTTTTACCAATGTAGCGGTGTAGCTAACTACTGGAACTACACACTACTGTTTTACCATGTAGCGGTGTAGCTAACTACTGGAACTACACACTACTGTTTTACCATGTAGCGGTGTAGCTAACTACGGGAACTACACACTACTGTTTTACTATGTAGCGGTGTAGCTAACTACTGGAACTATACACTACTGTGTATCCCAAAGGGGCACTGGTGCGGGTCTTCTCAGAAACATGTCTGTAACGTCTGAATGATTTGCGCTACAAACTATTATGACCCGTTCATGACGCTCACACAAGAGTCGTTCGAAGGTAATGAATTATTTTACATAGAAGATCATAGGAAATTCCAGGACATACTATATCATTAATAATCATTAATAAACTCACATAGTCGCTGTCAAAAACTCCAACCTCCACACAGTTGTCACTGACTAGTTGGATATTAATTTCCTACTGAGCAAACAATTTATGTACTTACAGCATTCTTTAAATACATATTTTTTTTTGGGGGGGGGGTAACATTGGTCAATAAAGCTCATAAATGCAATTGATTATTTCAGCGTGTTTTGTGTTCTACTTGTTGTCCTGAAAATACAATTGTGAGATTTTTACTGGGGTCATCAAGCCTGATGCTAATAGGCTTTTAACATATCACCCCAAAGTGATCGGTTGTTACAATTTATAGTCTATGACATTTGAGATTTACATACGATCATTTTTCACTAATTCGTTTGAATGTAGTGAACTACTTTTCAAAGGAACTTTAGTTACGTGAACTATATTTTTCATAGGGGTAGTTTTAGTGTAGCATAACTTCTGTGTAAATTAATTGATAGCTTGGTAAACTATATTTTCAGAGTAGCTTCCCCAACAATGATTACCTGGTATCTCGACCTGCGACAGGGACAGTATTTACCTGATATCTCGACCTGCAACAGGGACAGTATTTACCTGATATCTCGACCTGCAACAGGGACAGTATTTACCTGGTATCTCGACCTACGACAGGGACAGTATTTACCTGATATCTCGACCTGCAACAGGGACAGTATTTACCTGGTATCTCGACCTGCAACAGGGACAGTATTTACCTGGTATCTCGACCTGCGACAGGGACAGTATTTACCTGATATCTCGACCTGCAACAGTGACAGTATTTACCTGGTATCTCGACCTGCGACAGGGACAGTATTTACCTGGTATCTCGACCTGCAACAGGGACAGTATTTACCTGATATCTCGACCTGCAACAGGGACAGTATTTACCTGGTATCTCGACCTGCGACAGGGACAGTATTTACCTGATATCTCGACCTGCAACAGGGACAGTATTTACCTGATATCTCGACCTGCAACAGGGACAGTATTTACCTCATATCTCGACCTGCAACAGGGACAGTATTTACCTGATATCTCGACCTGCAACAGGGACAGTATTTACCTGGTATCTCGACCTGCGACAGGGACAGTATTTACCTGGTATCTCGACCTGTGACAGGGACAGTATTTACCTGATATCTCGACCTGCAACAGGGACAGTATTTACCTGATATCTCGACCTGCAACAGGGACAGTATTTACCTTATATCTCGACCTGCAACAGGGACAGTATTTACCTGGTATCTCGACCTGCAACAGGGACAGTATTTACCTTATATCTCGACCTGCAACAGGGACAGTATTTACCTGGTATCTCGACCTGCAACAGGGACAGTATTTACCTGGTATCTCGACCTGCAACAGGGACAGTATTTACCTGGTATCTCGACCTGCAACAGGGACAGTATTTACCTGGTATCTCGACCTGCAACAGGGACAGTATTTACCTGATATCTCGACCTGCAACAGGGACAGTATTTACCTGGTATCTCGACCTGCAACAGGGACAGTATTTACCTGGTATCTCGACCTGCAACAGGGACAGTATTTACCTGGTATCTCGACCTGCAACAGGGACAGTATTTACCTGATATCTCGACCTGCAACAGGGACAGTATTTACCTGGTATCTCGACCTGCAACAGGGACAGTATTTACCTGGTATCTCGACCTGCAACAGGGACAGTATTTACCTGGTATCTCGACCTGCAACAGGGACAGTATTTACCTGGTATCTCGACCTGCAACAGGGACAGTATTTACCTGGTATCTCGACCTGCAACAGGGACAGTATTTACCTGGTATCTCGACTTACAGCAGGGACAGTATTTACCTGGTATCTCGACCTGCAGCAGGGACAGTATTTACCTGGTATCTCGACTTACAGCAGGGACAGTATTTACCTGGTATCTCGACCTGCAGCAGGGACAGTATTTACCTGGTATCTCGACTTACAGCAGGGACAGTATTTACCTGGTATCTCGACCTGCAGCAGGGACAGTATTTACCTGGTATCTCGACCTGCAGCAGGGACAGTATTTACCTGGTATCTCGACCTGCAGCAGGGACAGTATCTTGACCAGGAAGATGGGGATCCAGCAGAGGGCGTCAGAGAAGACGATGAAGAAGAACCTGTTAGCTACAGCCACATCTCTGTGTAGCCTGCTCCTCAGGTCTGTAACAGAAAAACATGTTAGCTACAGCAACGTCTCTGTGTAGCCTGCTCTTCAGGTCTGTAACAGAACAGCCCGTTAGCCACAGCTAGGTCTCTGTGTAGCCTGCTCCTCAGGTCTGCAACAGAACAGCCTGTTAGCTATAGCAACGTCTCTGTGTAGCCTGCTCCTCAGGTCTGTAACTGAACAGTCTGTTAGCTACAGCAATGTCTCTGTGTAGCCTGCTCTTCAGGTCTGTAACAGAACAGCCTGTTAGCTAACTGGGGGACAAATTCACCTTTCAGCAGGACAATAACCTAAAACACAAGGTTCGCTCCTACACACATTGAGTCACGTGGCCGTGGCTTGCTAGATAAAGCAGGCACACAGGCATTGAGGCATTCAGTTACTGTTTTATTGAACATCAGAATGGGCAAAGCGAGTGACCTAAGAGACTTTGAGCGTGGTATGATCTTCGGTGCCAGTTCCAGTATCTCAGAAACGGCCATCCTCCTGGGATTTTCACGCACGACAGTGTCAAGGGTTTACCGAGAATGGTGCTACAAACAAAAAAACATCCAGTCAGTGGCAGTCCTGGGGACGAAAACTGCTAGTTGATGAGAGGTGGAAGGAGAATGGCAAGAATCGGTAAGAAGAGGCAGGCCACAAACAGGCAGATAACGGAGCAGTACAAAAGTGGTGCAGAATCTTGGTTCGCTCCACTCGTTGGTCCTTGTCGCGGACGGGCAGACGACCACGCCGGGCTCCACTCGTTGGTCCTTGTCGCGGAGGGGCAGACGACCACGCCGGGCTCCACTCGTTGGTCCTTGTCGCGGGCAGACGACCACGCCGGGCTCCACTCGATGGGCAGACGACCACGCCGGGCTCCACTCGTTGGTCCTTGTCGCGGATGGGCAGACGACCACGCCGGGCTCCACTCGTTGGTCCTTGTCGCGGATGGGCAGACGACCACGCCGGGCTCCACTCGTTGGTCCTTGTCGAGGATGGGCAGACGACCACGCCGGGCTCCACTCCTATCAGCTAAAACAAGAAGTGGCTCCAGTAGAAAAACATCACCTGGTCTGACGAATCCTGGTTTCTGTTGCGTCATACTGATGACAGAGTCAGGATTTGGCGTAAACAGCATGAGTCATAGGTTGGTGGCACCTTAATTGGGGAGATTTGGCATTTAGTAATGACTGGAGCGGAATCAGTGGAATGGAATCAAATAGATCAAACACACAGTTTCTGGGTGTTTGTT
Organism: Oncorhynchus keta; assembly: GCF_023373465.1. Taxonomy (NCBI): domain Eukaryota; kingdom Metazoa; phylum Chordata; class Actinopteri; order Salmoniformes; family Salmonidae; genus Oncorhynchus; species Oncorhynchus keta. Next base: position 7,742,925 of record NC_068426.1, read on the forward strand.
GCCATTCCATATGTTCTGTTCCGGCCATTACTATGAGTCGTTCCCCACTGAGTGTACACATTGATTCTTCTAAATGTTGAAAATCCGTAGGCAAGGGAGAGAAACAAACGGATGCAGTTTGAGGTCATGAGTCGGAGTGTGATGCGGGCACTGGAGAAGGGAGTGTGAGCTGGTGGGTCAAGGCAGGGTGACGTCATTGATGTTTGCTTGTGTTTGTACGTGTATGTTTTGTATTTACATTTTTTTTAAAGCGTACAAAAAAATAATGCTCCTGAGTGGCCTAATTTCAGTTTTGACTTCAATCGGCTTGAAAATCTATGGCAAGACTTGGAAATGGCTGTCTAGCAATGGTCAACAACCAACTTGATTGAGCGTGCATATTGTTTTGTATAATAAAGTGCAAATATTGTACAATCCAGGTGTGCAACGCTCTTAGAGACCCAGAAAGACTCACAGCTGTAATCACTGTCAAAGGTGATTCTAACACTCTCAGGAGTGTGAATACTTATGTACATGAGATATTTCTGCATTTCATTTTTAATAAATGTGCAAAAATGTCTAAAAACACATTTTCACTTTGTCATTATGGGATATTGTGATGTCATTATGGGGTATTGTGATGTTATTATGGGGTATTGTGATGTCATTATGGGATCATGTGTGTAGATGGGTGAGAAAACATCTATTTAGTCCATTTTGAATTCAGGCTGTAACACAACATGTAGAACAAGTCCAGAGTTATGAATACTTTCTGAAAGCACTGTAAGTATTACTGTACCTGTAGCATTGATTCCAGTCTTATAGATGGAGTAGAACATGGAGGAGTAGGAGAACACGATCACCAGGAAGGCTACCAGGTTCAGACCTATGGACACACACACACACACACACACACACACACACACACACACACACACACACACACACACACACACACACACACACACACACACACACACACACACACACACACACACACACACACACACACAGTGCAGAATAAACACATGCACACACACACACACACACTCTTTATAGGAGAACACTGTTAACAGGAATGCTGACAGGTTCAGACCCATAGAGAGAGATTTGAGATATTTTTATACAAACCCTTTAATTGCACAATTTAGAGAGAGCAAGGGAGAAGGAGAGAGAGAGAGAGAGAGAGAGAGAGAGAGAGAGAGAGAGAGAGAGAGAGAGAGAGAGAGAGAGAGAGAGAGAGAGAGAGAGAGAGAGAGAGAGAGAGAGGGAGGGAGGGAGGGAGGGAGGGAGGGAGGGAGGGAGGGAGGGAGGGAGGGAGGGAGGGAGGGAGGGAGAGGGAGAGGGAGAGACAGAGAGACACATGTGCATGAGAGAAATCCATGCAGGCTGGCTGGCTGGCACACACACACACACACACACACACACACACACACACACACACACACACACACACACACACACACACACACACACACACACACACACACACCGTACCAAGGAATATTCCGATAGAGTATCCTTTAGCAGTGGGTTTCTCCTGTCTGTCAGAGTGTAGGGGGAAGCAGACCCCATTACGACCATAGTAGTTCCCAAACAGATCGTCGTTCAGCAAGGGAACCACAGCGATGATGAACCCCAGCACCCAGATAGACACTAGCACCACCTGGTGGGTAGAGATGGTACAACATACTGTCTATCGGCCCCTTAGCACAGTATTCACATCTTACCCTAGAGGTCCAGACTACTGCTGGTTTTCTGTTCTACCTGATAAAGTGTCCCAGGTCAAAGCAGTTAACCCACTGTTCCCATTGGGTTGTCTTTGTAAATAAGAAATTCTTCTTATCCTACTTGCCTAGTTAAATAGAAAATGTTTTTTTTTTTTTACATTGGATAAAAGTAGAGACTCAGAGGTAGAAAATGCCATATCACACATTACAGTTGAGGGACAATTGGAACGAAATTCTGCTTTGAAAATTTGATAACTTTGTAACCCCACTTTTGAGAAAATGGCCCTTGAGTGTGATACTGGAGAGCTCTTCTTTGTCTACACCCATTCAGCATAATTTACACCCTCTTAAGCTTAAGCCCCCACCCAAGCTCTGTCCATTTTATTTATGCTAGGAACCTCTAGATGGCTTGTGTACACTGTAACCTCACTTTTGAGAAAATGGCCTTTGAATGTTTTAGTACCTACTGGAGAGCTCTTCTTTGTCTACACCCATTCAGCATAATTTACACCCTCTTAAGCTTAAGCCCCCAGAGAAAATGGCCTTTGAATGTTTTAGTACCTACTCTGTTCTTTGTCTACACCCATTCAGCATCGTTCACACCCTTTGTCTAGCCCCACCCATTCAGCATCGTTCACACCCTCTTAAGCCTTAGCCCCACCCATTCAGCATCGTTCACACCCTCTTAATCCTTATCCCCGCCCATCTCTTTAAGGATTCACATGTGAGGACATGTGCTAAACAGAGTGAGTACAGTAGTGTGCTGAACAACCAAAGATTTCATGCCCAAAGGTTTATACGACGTCTATCGACATGTCTGTAGACAGTTGTCGTAGTGACATCATGAACATTCTATTGACGTCTGACATCAAACTTGTCGTTATGAAAAAGCATAAACACAAAAACAACAGGCTGCATGACATCAGCAGCCCGATGGTCCAAAACATCATAACTGGTGGATTTTAGCACCAATAAGTCCATTTATTTCAAAATGAATTTAGTATATGTCAATCTAGTAAAACAGGCAACTAAAAGCAACTTTCTAAACAATGGTTTGGTTAGTTTCTAGCTTGTTAGCTAGCTAGTTAGCGATCGTTAAGTTAGCTGGCTAGCCAATTCAAATAATGACTGTATCATATAGCTGACAGCATCTTAACTTTAGCAAAGTTGATTCATTATTACAGGAAAATAAACTCACAACAAGTTCATTATTTACCAGTTTACGGAGGTGCTATCCTCAGATAATAGCATAATTTGCTTTCACCGAAAATCTTTTTTGAAATATGACATGTTGGCTGGATTCAAAACAAGTGTAGCTTTAATTTGCTATCTTGCATGTGTGATTTAACGAAAGTTTGATTTTCATAGTAATTTATTTGAATTTGGCGCTCTGCATTTTCACTGGCTTTTGGCCAGAGAGGTTTAAGGTACATGTTTCTTATTAAGGTACATGTTCCAGAAAGCATTTCTGCCAAATTTTGCCGCATTTTGATAAAAAAAAATCATGTTTACGTTGAAATGCATGTCTTGTGAAGTAGTGATGCTCGACATATACCTAGTTTCCTGAAACGAGTCACAGATAGATCAACATAATGGCCACAGATGGTGCAGCAGTGCTTGTGTATAAAGTCACCAGCTGACAGACTCAGTCTGTAGTTTACCTGGTAATCAGATATACAGTATAACCTGATATAGCAGATTAAGTAGTTTGTCCTGTTGAAGGAGGGCACAAGTAACGTCATAAGCAGGCATAGTGTGACTCACCACAGTCTGTAGTTTACCAGGTCTCAGGTGGCTGAAGGGAAACACTATGACCAGGAACTTCTCCATAGTCAGGTAGGTCAGCAGCAGAACTGATACCTGGAAGACAGCACCACAGTTACAAACATACACTTTGTCTCTGTCTCTGTCTCTGTCTCTGTCTCTCAACAGTCAGGTAGGTGAACAACAAAACTGATATCTGTAACATGCAGTATTACAGTTACAAACACACACTCTGTCTCAGTGTCTCTCGCTCTTCCTTGTCAGATAGATCAGAAACAGAAATGATACCTGCAGATACAGCATTACAAGAGGTCAAGACAACTGATTCCTGTAGTAGAACAGTGGACTCTGTAGTAGAACAGTGGACTCTGTAGTAGAACAGTGGACTGGCACTCTGTTTCTACTTTCTTGCCGACTATGGAATTGCCCTGCCAAACAGACCGGGACCTAATGAGTGACAATGATTTGGCATGATGGCACAAACAGACTGGGACTACAAGAACATCGTGATCCTCCAGACTTCTTCAGGGGAAACAGCTTGGGCTGCCAGTTTTGTGCGTCCCAACTGGCACACCACATTGCACCCTAAAGTAGTGCACTACATTGAGGGTAGGTTACCCTTTGGAACACTTCCTCAGACAGAAATTTATTGGGAGAGAAAATATATTCAGGACATTGTGAGTTAGCCTGCAGACAGGACATGACGTTCTGGAAGAATCAGAACGAGAGCAGAGAAATATATAAAAAATTCACTCCGGGATTCTTAATTTATGGTCTATAATTTGACACCAATAACTATACTCATTATTCTCATTGTACCTCTGAGGACTTTCTCTCCATCCACAGGCGTGTCTGTGTGTACGCGCGTGTTAATTCACCTCTGAGGAGAGCATAGCCAGGAATCCGATGGTTCGACATTCCACACTCTCCATCCACAGGAGAGCGTTCCGATTGTACTCCCCTCGGAACTTCACGTCAAACACACCAACAAAGAACAGGTACACACCCATCAGACAGTCTGCACCTGGGGAGAGAGAGAGAGAGAGAGAGAACTCTAATACATTCTCACTGACTGTATCATTTTTGCCATGGGTTCAAAGAGTTCAAGATTGTATCTGGGTACTTTGTCTTGTGTTGCGAGAGAGACGGTGAGAAAGAGAATAAGAAATCAAAAAGGAAATAATCTTAACAGAGAAAAATGTCCTCCTTTTTGCTAGCTATATCCCCCCACTAGAATCCCCATACTTTAATGAAGACATATTCTCTATCCTAAAGGGTGATCATGTCTATGCCCAGGGACATGTACTAGTATATGGTGTTGGATTCTGGATTAAATATGACAGAATAAACTTTCGTTAAGCTTTTTTTTTTTACTCTGAGAATTAGAACCTAACAATAGCGACCTAAATGTCAGAGCTGGACAAGAACCTGACACCCTCAGCACACAGAGGGACAAGCACCTACCTGGAGGTGACAGCATTCCCTCCCAAATTTACCACAAAACAACCAACAAGAAAATGGGTCACAACTCTTGCAGCTATGTCACATGCAGGGTCTGTACATAGTCAATGGTAGGCTTTGAAGGGGACCCCTATGGTAGGTACACCTATAGCTCTGTTACATCCTGGGTATGTACATAGTCAATGGTAGGCTTTGAAGGGGACTCCTATGGTAGGTACACCTATAGCTCTGTTACATCCTGGGTATGTACATAGTCAATGGTAGGCTTTGAAGGGGACTCCTATGGTAGGTACACCTATAGCTCTGTTACATCCTGGGTATGTACATAGTCAATGGTAGGCTTCGAGGGGACTCCTATGGTAGGTACACCTATAGCTCTGTTACATCCTGGGTATGTACATAGTCAATGGTAGGCTTCGAGGGGACTCCTATGGTAGGTACACCTATAGCGCTGTTACATCCTGGGTATGTACATAGTCAATGGAAGGCTTCGAGGGGACTCCTATAGTAGGTACACCTATAGCTCTGTTACATCCTGGGTATGTACATAGTCAATGGTAGGCTTAGAGGGGACTCCTATGGTAGGTACACCTATAGCTCTGTTACATCCTGGGTATGTACATAGTCAATGGTAGGCTTTGAAGGGGACTCCTATGGTAGGTACACCTATAGCTCTGTTACATCCTGGGTATGTACATAGTCAATGGTAGGCTTTGAAGGGGACTCCTATGGTAGGTACACCTATAGCTCTGTTACATCCTGGGTATGTACATAGTCAATGGTAGGCTTCTAGGGGACTCCTATGGTCGGTACACCTATAGCTCTGTTACATCCTGGGTATGTACATAGTCAATGGTAGGCTTCCAGGGGACTCCTATGGTAGATACACCTATAGCTATGTTAGACTGCTTTATCACTGACCTCAACCCGGAGTCTCTCAGAGCGTTCACAGTCAGCCCACTGACACCCCTATCAGATCACAGTAAAATCAGTCTACTTGAACAAAGCAATACTCAATCATGAGGCATCAAAGCCAAAGGAACTGAATAATAATAAGAAACTATCGGGCAACAATAAATCCAATCCTTCTAGACAATTTCCTGGACATAATGGTTTCACTGCAATACAGAAGGTGTAAACTTGCATGTAGAAAGCCTAAACTTTTTATTTGACCTCTCAGCTTTCTTAACAAATCAATAAATTTCAAGCAGACAACCAAAAAAATGTATTACAACATTTGGCAAATGGTTTGAGGAGGAATGCAAAACCGTAAGAAAGAAATTGAGCAACCTGTCCAACCAAAAACAGAAAACCCAGTAAACCTGAGTCTACACCTTCACTATGGTGAATTACTAAAACAATACAGAAATACTCCGCGGAAAAAGAAGGAACAGCACGTCAGAGATCAGCTCAATGTAATTGAAGAATCGATAGAATCTAACGACTTCTGGGAACATTGGAACACATTAAACAAACAAACATAAATATCTATCCAAAATGGAGATGTGTGGATAAACCACTTCTCCAATCTTTTTGGCTCTATAACAAAGAACAAACAGCAAAAACATTTACATGATCATTTACATGATCAAATACCAAATGTTAGAATCAGCTATTAAAGTCTACCAGAACCCACTAGATTCTCCAATTACATTGAACTACAGGACAAAATACAAACCCTCCAACCCAAAAAGGCCTGTGGTGTTGATGGTATCCAAAATTAAATGATAAAATATACAGACCACAAATTTAAATTGGCTATACTTTAACATCATCCTCAGGTCTGGCATATTCCCCAATATTTGGAACCACGTACTGATCACCCCAATCCACAAAAGTGGAGAGAAATTCGACCCCAATAATTACTGTGGGATATATCAACAGCAACCTTGGGAAAATCCTCTGCATTATCATTAACAGCAAACTCCTATGTTTCCTCAGTGAAAACAACGTCCTGAGCAAATGTCAAATTGGGTTTTAACCGACTTACCGTACAAAAGACCACATATTTACCTTGCACCCTAATTGACAAACAAACAAACCAAAACAAAAGTAAAGTATTCTCCTGCTTTGCAGAACTCAATATGACATGAAGGTCTACTATATAAATTGATGGAAAGCGATGTTGGGGTAAAACATACAACATTATAAAATCCATGTACACAAACAACAAGTGTGCTGGTAAAACACACAGATTTTTTTCCTCGGGGTCATGGGTTGAGACAGGGATGCAGCTTGAGCCCCACCCTCTTCAACATACTGTGCCTACAGAAATTCTACACCCCCTTGAATATTTTTTCACATTTTGCTGCCGTAAAATGTAATTTTACAGATCTACAGAAAGAAAGTTGTAGATTATACATTTTCCAAATGAAGGAAAACACAAAAAGAACCTTCTCCACATTTTTTCAAAATGTAAGAAAGTTGTGTCTTGATTAGGGATTATCACATTTTCCAAATGAAGTCTTGAAATCACCAACAACAAAATCATCAACCCTCTTTTCAAAGATGTCTTGATTAGGGATCATCATCACACCTCTTTTCACATGAATACTTGATGTCTTGATTAGGGATCATCATCACACCTCTTTTCACATGAATACTTGATGTCTTGATTAGGGATCATCATCACACCTCTTTTCACATGGATACTTGATGTCTTGATTAGGGATCATCACACCTCTTTTTCACATGATCATCACACCTCTTTTCACATGGATACTTGATGTCTTGATTAGGGATCATCATCACACCTCTTTTTCACATGAATACTTGATTAAAGCACCTTTGGCAGCCATTACAGCAAACATTTGGAATAATATTCTACCAACTTTGCACTACTCTTAGGACAACCTATATTCATTGTTTTCGTCAAAATTGCTCAAGCCTGTTAAATTTGTTTGGGAATCGTTGATGGACAGCAATATTCAAACTTTGTCTCTGATTTTCAAGCTAATTTAAGTCAGGACTGAAGCTAGACCCCTCAGGAACACCCAACAACACTCGGAAAGCCAGTCTGGTTTATATTTGCATTAACATTTGTGTAATTGTCCCATAGAAAAATACAACTTTAGCTAAGGGTTAGGTTTTCAGAAGACTGAGGTGGGGTTTTTTGTAACTTTTGACCTTTTACATTTAATCAGTTCATATTTCTTCTGATCGTGACAAACTCTCCATTTTCTTGTCCCGAAGCTACTCCTCCTTGTCTTGGCTGTGTGCATAGGGTCGTTGTCCTGTTGGAAGGTGAACATTTGCCCCATTCTGAGGTCCTGAGCAGTCTGGAGCAGGTTTTCATCAAGGATCTCTGTACTTTGCTCTGTTCATCTTTGCCGTGATCCTGACTATTCTCCAAGTCCCTGAGGCTGAAAAACATCCCTATAGCATGATGCTGCCACCAACATGCTTTACTGTAGGGATGGTGCCAGGTTTCCTCCAGATGTGACACTTAGTATTCAGGCCAAAGCGTTCAAGCTTGGTTTCATCAGTCCAGAGAATCTTGTTTCTCATAGTCAGAGTCCATTAGGTTCCTTTTGGCAAACTCCAAGCAGGCTGTCATGTGCCTTTTACTGAGGAGTGGCTTCAATCTGGCCACTCTACCATAAAGGCCTGATTGGTGGAGTGCTGGTTTGCCAACTACACAGAGGAGCTCTGGAGCTCTGTCAGAGTGACCTCCCTGACCAAGGCCCTTCTCCCCCCAGTGCTCAGTTTGGCTCCAGGAAGAGTCCAAACTTCTTCCATTTAAGAATGAGGCCACTGTGTTCATGGGGACATTCAATGCTGCAGAAATGTTTTGGTACTCTTCCCCAGATCTGTGCCTCAACACAATCTTGTCTCGGAGCTCTACGGACAATTCCTTCGACCTCATGGCTTGGTTTTTGCTCTGACATGCACTGTCAACTGTGGGACCTTACATAGACAGGTGTGTGCTTTTCCAAATCATGTCCAATCAAATTAATTTACAACAAGGTGGACCCCAATCAAGTTGTAGAAACATCTCAAGGATGATCAATGGAAACAGGATGCACCTGAGCTTAAAGTCTTATAGCAAAGGGTCTAAATATTTACGTAAATACGATATTTATGTTTTTTATTTTTTAATAAAATAGCCACGCATTTTTGCTTTGTCATTTTTGGGTATTGTGTGTAGATTGACTAGGAAAAAAAACAATTGAATCCATTTTAGAATAAGCCTCTAATGTAACAAAATGTGGAAAAAGGGAAGTGGTCAGACTGCTTTCCGAATGTCAATGAGTTGACAAGGGCACTAGAACAGTCTGCAGCACCCAGCCTCACCCTACTAGAATCTGAAGTCAAATGTCTACTGTTCGCTGATGATCTGGTGCTTCTGACGCCAACAAAGGAGGGCCTACTGCACCTAGATTGTCTGCACAGATTCTGTAAGACCTGGGCATTGACAGTGAATCTCAGTCATACAGAAATAATGATGTTGCAGCTACCGGAACAAGCACTACAAATTCCATCTAGACACACCGCCGCCTTAGAGCACATCAGCACCACAGGTAAATTCCACACAGCTGTAAATGATCTGAGAGACAAGGCAAGAAGGGCCTTCTACGCAATCAAAAGGAACATAGAATTCAACATCCCAAATAGAATCTGGATAAAAATACTTGAATCAGTTCTAGAACCCTTTCCCTTTATGGTTGTGAGGTCTGGGGTCCCCTCACCAACCAAAACAAACACCAAATTGAAACTCTGCTTTTGAGCAAAAACATATTCTGTGTACAACATTATCCACCAAATAATACAAGCAGAGCAGAACTACCTAAAAGGAAGCAATTCTCATACCTTCCATAACAAAGCCATGGCCTACAGAGAGGTGAATCTGGAGAAGAGTCCCCCTCAGCCAGCTGGTCCTGGGGCTCTGTTCAACAAACACAAACAGACCCCACAGAACCCCAGGACAGCAAAACAATTATAACCAGCCAAATCACGAGAAAACAAAAAGAGAACGTCCGGACACAATTTTTAAACAGAGAAAACTGGAATGCTATTTGGCTCTAAACAGACAGTACATATTCGCCAAATTCTTGACCACTGTGACTGACCCAAAATTAAGAAAAGCTTTGACTATGTACAAACTCAATGACCATAGCCCTTGCTATTGAGAGAGGTCGCCATAGGCAGAACTTGCTCTCGAGGGAAGACTGGCTATATGCCCACTGCCCACAAAATGAGGTGGAAACCGAGCTGCACTTCCTAACTGCCTGCCAAATGTATAACCATATTAGAGAGACATGTTTCTCTCAGATTACACAGACACACAAATAATTAGGAAATAAATCAAATTTTGACAAACTTCCATACCAATTAGGTGAAATACCACAGTGTGTCATCACAGCAGAAAGATTTGTGACCTGTTGCCACAAGAAAAGGGCAACCAGTGAAGAACAAACAACATTGTAAATACAACCCATATTTATGCTTATTTTATTTATTTATTAACCCATTTGTTTATTTATTTTCCCTTTCATTCTTCAACTATTTGCTTATTGTTACAACACTGTACATAAACCAAATATATAACATTTGAAATGTCTCTATTCTTTAGAAACTTTTGTGTGTAATGTTTACTGTTAATTTCTGATTGGTTATTTTACTTTTGTTTATTGTCTATTTCAGTTGCATTGGCAATGTAAACATACACCACCCCCGTTCACAAAAAATGGTTCGCTCCTATAGACAGTGAGTCACGTGACCGTGGCTTGCTATATAAAGCATAGAGACGGGCATCAAGGCATTCAGTTACTGTTCAATTGAATGTTAGAACGGGCAAAACGAGTGACCTAAGCAACTTTGATCATGGTATGATGGTCGGTGCCAGGCTCGCCAGTTCCAGTATCTCCGAAACGGCCGGTCTCCCGGGATTTTCACGCACCATAATATTTAGGGTTTACCGAGAATGGTGAAGAAGAAAAGAAAGAGCATCCAGTCAGCGGCAGTCCTGTGGGCGAAACCAGCTCGTTGATGAGAGGTGTCGAAGGGGAATAGCAAGCTAACAGGCGGGCCACAAACAGTCAAATAACGGCGCAGTACAACAATGGTGTGCAGAATGGTCGGTCTTCGTCACGGATGGACAATTGCAGCAGACGACCACACTGGGTTCCATTCCAACCAGTTAAAAACAACAAGAAGTGACACCAGTGGGCAGGCGATTCCCAACACTGGACAATTGAGGAGTAGAAAACATTGCCTAGTCTGATGAATCCCATTTCCTGTTGTGTCGTGCTGATGGCAGAGTCAGGATTTGGTGTAAGCAGCGTGAGTCCATGGCCCCATCCTGCCTGGTGGCGGTGGTGGAATGTAGTGGGGAATGTTTTCCTGGAACACGTTAGGTCCCTTGATACCAATTGAGCAACATTTCCATTCCAGAAGAACCGGTACGAGACGGTGTGGCTGAGTATATATGTTTCCCAAGCCAATAAAGCACTTTGGATATAATTTAATTGAGAGAGGGTGACAGAGAGAAAGATAAATAGAGGTTGGATTAGCAGCCAGGTTGCTCTAAATCAACTTTGAAATTCAATTTCCAGCCAGGTCCCCAGGAGGTCGGGAGATGCCACCACTAGGGACAAAGGTGAGCGCTATTACATTCAAGTAGGCTGGGTTTTGCTCGGGTGTTGTGGACGGAAGGGTGTAAAGCAGTGGTGTAAAGTACTTAAGTAAAAACAATGTAAAGTACTACTTAAGTCGTTTTTTGGGGAGGTAGTTGTATTGTACTTTACTATTTATATATTTTTTGCCAACTTCACTCCACTAATGAAAATAATGTACTTTTTACTCCATACATTTTCCCTGACACCCATTTTGAGAGAAAAAAATGGTCCGATTCACACACTTATCAAGAGAGCATCCTTGCTCATCCCTACTGCCTCTGATCTGGTGGACTCGCTAAACACAAATGCTTAGTTTGTAAATTATGTCTGAGTGTTAGATTGTGCCCTTGGCGATCCGTCAATAATTAATTTTTTTTTTAAATGGTGCTGTCTGGTTAAAATAAAACATTTGAAATGGTTAATGCATGAACTTTTTTTTTTGGGGGGGGGGGGCACTTTCATTTACCTTTAATAGTTTTGTATATTTCAAACCAAATACTTTTAGACTTTTACTCAAGTAGTATTTTACTGGGTGACTCACTTTTACTTGAGTCATTTTCTATTTAGGTATCTTTACTTGTACTCAAGTATGACAATTGAGTACTTTTTCCACCACTGAGCGTAAGCCACGGGCTCCGGGTCCATGGGAAGTGGTGTAAAATAACAAAGTACAAATACTGAAGTTTTTTTTGGGGGGGTATCTGTACTTTACTATTTATATTTCTGTTGACTTTGACTTCATTACATGAAAAAAGTATACATTTCCTCCCATACATTTCCCCCGACACCTTCATGACTCGCAAACAAAATCAAATCAATCTGAAGATAGAAGAAAACAACAAATCATGTTGGAAAAAAGAATCAAGCAACATTGGCGAGTAGACACACTCATGGGTGAACTTGTTTTGCAAGGCAGTAGGTCGACGACATGCAGAGTTGATCCAATCTTCATCAGTTTGGGCAAATCCAAGGGTCCTAAAGTGTAAACCTCCCAACCCCACCAGGAGCCTATCACTTGCAAAATATTCATCCACTCAGCAGCACTTTGCCCAAGTGTGTCCGAAATTGCACAAGCATGTCTGACATCGCTCTACCACCACCTCCTGACGAGGACGAACACCCTTGGCCGTATCTAAAATAAATGTTTTCTTTTCTCGGGAATGAAGGATTCATCCTACCGGATGAAATGTCTGTTATGTTTACCGAAAGTTCAGGAAATACTAGTGTTCGAGAACTCGCCGTCTAACATAAAAACACATTGAGGTAACGTTAAGCCTACTGTTAGCTTACTAGCTAGCTAGAATAACATTAGCATTCTAATTTGCATGCTAGCTAACATTAGCTAACCCACATTTGCTAATGCAGGAAGCAGTATTAGTTGATGCTAGCTAATCCTATACCTAAATAGTTCACGAGCTAGTAGCTACCTACTTTAGCTGGCTAAAATATACCCAGATTCAGAACCTTGTTAGATAACGCAATCTAACTAAACTGACATGGGCTAACTAGCTTGTCGACAAGCTAGCTAACTAGTAGTTTCTGAATCTGGACACATTTTAATCAGCTAACTTTAGTCTAGCCAAATACCTTTTCTCTAAACACCTGGTTATCTATTCCTTGTGTTAGTTGATAAAGTTGTTCTTACCTAGCTAATTACTGTAGACTTAAGTTATTGACGTAACCTACTAGCTAGATCAATTAACTGTAACGGCGTTCTTCGTTTGTAGAAAGAGAGTCGGACCGAAATGCAGCGTGGTGGTTACTCATGACTTTAATAAATGAAGAGCGATACACGAAATAACTTATACAAAAGCAGAACAACCAAACGGAACGTGAAAACCTAATTACAGCCTATCTGGTGAAACTACACAGAGACAGGAACAATCACGCACGAAATACAAAGTGAAACCCAGGCTACCTAAATACGGTTCCCCATCAGAGACAACGAGAATCACCTGACTCTGATTGAGAACCGCCTCAGGCAGCCAAGCCCATACAACACCCCTACTCAGCCGCAATCCCAATAACCACAAAACCCCAATACGAAATACAACAAAACAAACCCATGTCACACCCTGGCCTGACCAAACAATCAACGAAAACACAAAACACTAAGACCAAGGCGTGACATTAACATAGTTTTTTCCTCATTGTGTTAGTTGATAAAGTTGTTCTTACCTAGCTAATTACTGTAGACTTAAGTTATTGACGTAACCTACTAGCTAGATCAATTAACATAGTTTTTTCCACATTGTAATATTAAATGTTGGTCACTCACTTAACTAATGTTTATTAGAATTTTAGAATTAGGATCCTATACCTTAAGTATTTGATGATGGTAGTTATCTAGCTAAGTAACTGTCTTTCACTTTTCTGTTTTTTATTATTTCAGAAAAATAATGTACACCTTCTTAAGAAATATTGATTACTTACAGCAAACACTGAAGAGAAAAGGTGCCCCTGAGACTCCCTCCACCATCAAGCAGAGCACATTACTGAAGACAGTGTCTCAAAAATCCATTGACAAAGCTGTGGTCAAGTATGTGATCCAAGGGCTCCAACAATTCACTATTGAACAAGAACTGTTCAGAGAGTTTGTCCAGGATCTGCCGCCTAACTCTTATCAAGGTTCCACTGTGATCCAGGATTAATGAAGCCTCCAAGGAAATAAAGAAGGCGGTGACTGAGACCATGAGAGGAGTTGACTACATCGTCACCACCACCGACTGCTGGTCTGGCAAAGAAGACGGAGCTTCATTGGTGTTACAGCCCACTGGATAGACCCTGACAGTCTCAACAGATGCTCTGCAACCCTGGCCTGTAAACGGTTGAGAGGATCGCACACCTTTAACTTCTTATGGCTGGGGGCAGTATTGAGTAGCTTGGAGGAATAAGTTGCCCAAAGTAAACGGCCCGCTCCTCAGTCTCAGTTGCCAATATATGCATATCATTATTGGTATTGTATAGAAAACTCTGAAGTTTCTAAAACTGTTTGAATGATGTGTGTGAGTATAACAGAACTCATATGGCAGGCAAAATCCTGAGGAGAAATCCAAACAGGAAGTGGGAATTCTGAGGTTGGTATGTATTCACCACAGTTCCCATTGAAATCCCCTTGAGATATGAATGATTTTGCACTTCCTAGGACTTCCACTAGATGTCAACCGTCTATAGACATTTGAATGAGACTTCTACTGTGTAGTGGGACTGAATGAAAGCAGAATGTATCAGGTGACTGGCAGTCAGCCATTTTCTGATCACGCGCATTCCTCATGGTATCCACTTGCGTTCCATTGCTCATGAAGACACAAAGGAATACTCCGGTTGGAACTTTATTGAAGCTATATGTTAAAAACATCCTAATGATTGATTCTGTGCTTAGTTTGAAATGTTTCTTCGACCTGTAATATAACTTTTGAAGTTTTTGTCCGACGTAACGCTTACCAGAATGAGCATTTAGATATGTATACCAAACGCGCTAACAAAAGGAGGTATTTGGCCATAAATAACGGACATTATCGAACAAAACAAACATAAATTGTGGACCTAGGATTCCTGGAGTGCTTTCTGATGAAGATCATCAAAGTAAGGGAGTATTTATCATGTAATTTCTTGTTTATGTTGAAGCCAACATGGTGGCTATTGTGACTATTTTTCTGATCGCCGTCTCAGATTATTGCATGGTTTGCTTATTCCGTAAAGTTTTTTTGAAATCAGGCACAGCGGTTGCATTAAGGAGAGGTATATCTATAATTCCATATATATAACTTGTATTATCATCTACATTTATGATGAGTATTTATGTGTAATGATGTGGCTATGCAAAATCACTGGATGTTTTTGGAACTAGTGAATGTAACACGCCAATGTAAACTCATATTTGGATAAATATGAACTTTATCAAACAAAACATACATGTATTGTGTAACATGAAGTCCTATGAGTGTCATCTGATGAAGATCATCAAAGGTTGGTGATTAGTTTTATCTCTATTTGTGCTTTTTGTGACTCCTCTCTTTGGCTGGAAAAAATGGCTGTGTTTATTGTCGTTTGGTGGTGACCTAACAATCGTTTGTGGTGATTTTGCTGTAAAGCATATTTCAAATCGGACACTGTGGTGGGATTAACAACAAGATTACCTTTAAAATGGTATGAGATACATGTATGTTTGAGGAATTTTAATTATGAGATTTATGATGTTTTGAATTTTGCGCCCTGCACTTTCACTGGCTGTTGTAATATCATCCCGTTAACAGGATGTCAGCCCAAAGAGGATTTATTAATGTGTTGACAGGCACCCTAAATGACATCCATTCTGATTTTGAATTGTGAGAACAACAACAGACAAAGGTTCCAACTTCTTGAAAGCTCTCCAAGTTTTTTGGAGAAGATGAAAACAACGAGACAGTGGAAGCAGCGAGTGGTGCAGCAGATCAGCCAAGACAGGAAGATGGTTAAGAGGAACAATAGGAGAGTGAAGGAGTGGAGTTTGTTGATGTGGCAATGATCCTGAATGAAGATGATGGATTTCAGTACAAGCTGATGCGCCCGAATGCTACAAGGTGGAACTCCTGAGGATCGTCAAAGACAAAGGAGAGGCGGTCGTCAGAGTTCTCTGCACAGACTTCGAGGTTCCAATGTTAGTAAGGATGATGTATTATTTGGTCATAATTTAAGGTCTTGAATGTTGTCTAAATCGGTTGCAGTGTTTCCTGACCCTTTGCTTGGGGACTTATAACTGTTTCACATGTTGTAGCCATACACTATCATTGATCCATTTAGTCAACTACTCATCCAGCCATTGATTACTGTAGTTGAATCAGGTGAAATGGTTAGTGGTCCCCTTTATATAGGGTTAGGAAACACAGCGTTATTATTATTCACAGGTTCAATCCAGCTGAACTCACCTTCCTCACAGAGTATGCTGCCACCATGAGCCCAGTCGCAAAGGCCCTCAACATCCTGCAGGCTGAAACCAATGTCCAGATGGGGTGGCTACTTCCAACTATCAACCTGCTGATCACAAAACTTGACCGAGTCCCTGAGGTACTGTAAGCCTCTGGCAACTGGGACTGAAGAAGCGCTTCAGCCTCATGTTTCACGAACCTGAGCTTTATCGCAGCTGCATTCCTTCTCCCCCAAAAAATACAAAAAAATAATGTGGACAAAGGATGACGCCACCGTCAGAATGGGTAAGACAACATCTGTAAGCTGTCTCACACCCTTACCTGTCTCAGCTGCCCGTGAAAGGCTGTTCAGCATTGCAGGACTTGTTTTCAGCCCCAGGAGAGCAAGGCTGGATTCCAGAAACTTTGAAAACCAGCCTTTACTGAAGATGAACCGTAAATTCTTCAAGTAATGACAGCTTCACGCAAACAAGCCCAAGGACACAGATGCCTTATGCGCTTTTGTTAATTTATGTTTAAATTCACAAGTTCTAGGTGTCCTTGTTACAAAGACATGACCTGACACCCTGATTTCTAATGCAGTTCCAACAGTGGCGATGTCCTCATGTTCCTACTTGAAAAAAAGATTTCTGTATAGGGTTCTATTATAGGATGTTGTTTCTAAAGCAAAGTGACAGTGATTGTCTTACGTTTACTGGCTATATTCCTTCATTAAGGCATACTTCTATTTTGTCTATAAGAGATGTATTTTGAAGTTGTTGCCTATTTGAGAATCCACATAAAAATAAAAATAAATAATAATCTGAGCTCTTCTTGCATCCGTAAAACTGCGATGGACAATTTACAAGATGATATTATAATACTGTGTATGCATCGAATAGCTATGATGAGTACTCTCTCATCTGTGTCTGTGGGACAGAGTTGGGCCTCTGGAGCTTGAGCTGACAATTGATTGATTTAACTTCAGACTGCATTCCATAGAAAAGATGTGGTCGGTATAACCGAGATAGAGATAGCCTGGAGGAGTAGAACAAAACCCTTATTGTTCCTAATCATCCGAGCATCTGGGAATCTAAGCCCGGTTGGAGATTAAACAACACCAGGTGCAGATAACCACAAGATGAACCCGAGGTGACTTATGATGCCCCCCGATCTGCATGGGAGGGGTGGAACCAGCTATGACTAAGCATTGTTTGATCTACTATATAAGAACTCCGCATTGTCTGTAAGGTTAAGCTCTCGGAGACACACACTTCAGAGTCTGCGGTCGACCAGCTTATTATTAATTAATATTGCAATAATGAATCAATGTTAAATAAAGATTGATTTTTGAATAATTGTCCAAATCTCTCTCAGTATACATGAATTTCCACGACAACTGTTACCTCTCAGAAAAGCTCAAACAAAATAAAAGGTCTGGCTGTTTTTCTTTTTGGATTTATGGCTCTTACGTGTCATTAACTTTTGATACTTAAGTACATTTACCTTAAGGCTATTGTTTTTGATACTTAAGTACATTTACCTTAAGGCTATTGTTTTTGACACTTAAGTACATTTACCGTAAGGCTATTGTTTTTGATACTTAAGTACATTTACCTTAAGGCTATTGTTTTTGATACTTAAGTACATTTACCTTAAGGCTATTGTTTTTGATACTTAAGTACATTTACCTTAAGGCTATTGTTTTTGATACTTAAGTACATTTACCTTAAGGCTATTGTTTTTGATACTTAAGTACATTTACCTTAAGGCTATTGTTTTTGATAGTTAAGTACATTTACCTTAAGGCTATTGTTTTTGATACTTAAGTACATTTACCTTAAGGCTATTGTTTTTGATAGTTAAGTACAATTAATATCAGGTACATTAAGACTTTTACTCAAGTCGTATTCTAATGGGTGACTTTTACTTGAGTCATTTTCCAGTAAGGTATCTTTACTTTTAATCAAATCAGCCAGTGTGATGATGAATATGGGCCTCCAGGCCGAGGAGATGGCTCCGTTTCTTTTAACTACGAGGAGTCCATGTTGGATGAGACTGTTTTTGAGGGTTAAGACTGTATTTTTTATGAAGATTGCAATACAAATCCTGACAGGAAGCGTTGCAATTGGATATAGGCATATAACAGTCATTGATGAATATCAAATGTACATACATGTATCAGTTTGGATTAATTTGGGATACTATTTATGTTTCCATATAGTATCTTAGGTATCAGTTTGGATTAATTTGGGATACTATTTATGTTTCCATATAGTATCTTAGGTATCAGTGTGTATTAATTTGGGATACTATTTATGTTTCCATGTAGTATCTAAGGTATCAGTGTGTATTAATTTGGGATACTATTCATGTTTCCATATAGTATCTTAGGTATCAGTGTGTATTAATTTGGGATACTATTTATGTTTCCATATAGTATCTTAGGTATCAGTGTGTATTAATTTGGGATACTATTTATGTTTCCATATAGTATCTTAGGTATCAGTGTGTATTAATTTGGGATACTATTTATGTTTCCATATAGTATCTTAGGTATCAGTTTGGATTAATTTGGGATACTATTCATGTTTCCATGTAGTATCTTAGGTATCAGTTTGGATTAATTTGGGATACTATTCATGTTTCCATGTAGTATCTTAGGTATCAGTGTGTATTAATTTGGGATACTATTTATGTTTTCATATAGTATCTTAGGTATCAGTGTGTATTAATTTGGGATACTATTTATGTTTCCATATAGTATCTTAGGTATCAGTGTGTATTAATTTGGGATACTATTTATGTTTCCATGTAGTATCTTAGGTATCAGTGTGTATTAATTTGGGATACTATTTATGTTTCCATATAGTATCTTAGGTATCAGTGTGTATTAATTTGGGATACTATTTATGTTTCCATGTAGTATCTTAGGTATCAGTGTGTATTAATTTGGGATACTATTTATGTTTCCATGTAGTATCTTAGGTATCAGTGTGTATTAATTTGGGATACTATTTATGTTTCCATATAGTATCTTAGGTATCAGTGTGTATTAATTTGGGATACTATTTATGTTTCCATGTAGTATCTTAGGTATCAGTGTGTATTAATTTGGGATACTATTTATGTTTCCATGTAGTATCTTAGGTATCAGTGTGTATTAATTTGGGATACT
Organism: Oncorhynchus keta; assembly: GCF_023373465.1. Lineage (NCBI taxonomy): Eukaryota > Metazoa > Chordata > Actinopteri > Salmoniformes > Salmonidae > Oncorhynchus > Oncorhynchus keta. The sequence goes on from NC_068426.1 coordinate 7,762,540, forward strand.
ATTTATGTTTCCATGTAGTATCTTAGGTATCAGTGTGTATTAATTTGGGATACTATTTATGTTTCCATATAGTATCTTAGGTATCAGTGTGTATTAATTTGGGATACTATTTATGTTTCCATGTAGTATCTTTGGTATCAGTGTGTATTAATTTGGGATACTATTTATGTTTCCATATAGTATCTTAGGTATCAGTGTGTATTAAATTGGGATACTATTTATGTTTCCATATAGTATCTTAGGTATCAGTGTGTATTAATTTGGGATACTATTTATGTTTCCATATAGTATCTTAGGTATCAGTGTGTATTAATTTGGGATACTATTTATGTTTCCATATAGTATCTTAGGTATCAGTGTGTATTAATTTGGGATACTATTTATGTTTCCATGTAGTATCTTAGGTATCAGTGTGTATTAATTTGGGATACTATTTATGTTTCCATATAGTATCTTAGGTATCAGTGTGTATTAATTTGGGATACTATTTATGTTTCCATGTAGTATCTTAGGTATCAGTGTGTATTAATTTGGGATACTATTTATGTTTCCATGTAGTATCTTAGGTATCAGTGTGTATTAATTTGGGATACTATTTATGTTTCCATATAGTATCTTAGGTATCAGTGTGTATTATTTAGTCATTAAGGGTGGATTGATAAGAGAATATGTTTTACTTGTGTTTTAATAAACGATTAGCATATTACACTCTGAAACCATATGATTGTATGAAATTGATTAAATCAAATCAAATGTATTTGTTACATACACATGGTTATCAGATGTTAATGCAAGTGTAGCGAAATGCTTGTGCTTCTAGTTCCGACAATGCAGTAATAACCAACGAGTAATCTAACCTAACAATTACACAACTACTTACTACCTTATACACACAAGTGTAAAGGGATAAAGAATATGTACATAAAGATATATGAATGGGTGATGGTACAGAACGGCATAGGTACGATGCAGTAGATGGTATAGAGTACAGTATATACATATGAGATGAGTAATGTAGGGCATGTAAACAAAGTGGCATAGTTTAAAGTGGCTAGTGATACATGTATTACATAAAGATGCAGTAGATGATTATAGAGTACAGTATATACATTATTGTCACCAAGATGGCATAGCAGTCAGACGTCTTTTGTCATTGTCTTGTCGTGTCCCGTATATATATATATTTACAACTTTCTTCGCATACCTTTTTATATATATTTTTTTTATTTTCCATAAACTCAACTTCAAAACACTCTCCTGCAACCCGCCTCACCAATTTATAAAAAAAAGAATGTATTGTTTACCTGAAATCTGTAATCCTCAATAGAAGCTAACCAGAAGCGAGCCAGAAGCCAACCAGAAGCTAGCCAGAATCTAGCCAGAAGCTAATCAGAAGCTAGCCAGAAGCTAGTTAGCTTCTTTACTGGCTAATCATTAGTATTCAGCTAACCACGGTTTGTGGTCATCAGCTATCCTTTAGCTCGAAAATCTATCGCCAGTTTTGTACGGCGCGGCTCGGACCGGAACATACCGGGCCTATTTTTCTCTACATGTCCCCGGATTTCAACCGCAAGCTCTGGACATTTATACCTGGATCTCGCAGCTAGCTAGCTGCTATCCGTGTGACTATCGGCTTACATCGATCCCGGAGCAAGCATCAATTATTCCGGAGCTAGCCAGCTGAAGAGTTCCATCAGCCACTCCTGGGCTACCAACGTTATCTGCCCGAGGGAGTTATCCGGCTGGCTCCTCCGTCGCGACGTTACCTGAACGCCCATCTGCGGTCCGCTAATCGTTAGCTGTCTTATCAGCTGCTATCTGAATAGATCTATATCTATTTTTTGGCAAATTGGATTGATCCCCTCTACCACATGGAACCTCACTAATCCTACCGTCGGAAACGCACGACGTGGCTAAAAACAGACCTACATCCTCTGCCAGCTTGCTACCGATGGCCCGGCTAGCTGTCTGAATCGCCGTGACCCCAACCAACCTCACTACTCACTGGACCCTTTTGATCACTCGACTAAGCATGCCTCTCCTTAATGTCAATATGCCTTGTCCATTGCTGTTCTGGTTAGTGTTTATTGACTTATTTCACTGTAGAGCCTCTAGTCCTGCTCACTGTACCTTATCCAACCTATTAGTTCCACCACCCACACATGCGATGACATCTCCTGGTTTCAATGATGCTTCTAGAGACAATATCTCTCTCCTCATCACTCAATGCCTAGGTTTACCTCCACTGTATTCACATCCTACCATACCTTTGTCTGTACATTATACCTTGAAGCTATTTCATCGCCCCCAGAAACCTCCTTTTACTCTCTGTTCCAGACATTCTAGACGACCAATTCTCATTGCTTTTAGCCGTACCCTTATCCTACTCCTCCTCTTTCCCCTGGTAATGTAGATGTCAATCCAGGCCCTGCAGTGCCTAGCTCCACTCCTATTCCCCAGGCGCTCTCTTTTGATGACTTCTGTAACCGTAATAGCCTTGGTTTCATGCATGTTAACATTAGAAGCCTCCTCCCTAAGTTTGTTTTATTCACTACTTTAGCACACTCTGCCAACCCGGATGTCCTAGCTGTGTCTGAATCCTGGCTTAGGAAGACCACCAAAAATTTGGATATTTTCATCCCAAACTACAATATTTTCAGACAAGATAGAACTGCCAAAGGGGGCGGTGTTGCAATCTACTGTAAAGATAGCCTGCAGAGTTCTGTCCTACTATCCAGGTGAACTTCTACTTTTAAAAATCCACCTCTCTAAAAATAAGTCTCTCATCATTGCCGCTTGCTATAGACCACCCTCTGCCCTTAGCTGTGCTCTGGACACCATATGTGAACTGATTGCCCCCCATCTATCTTCAGAGCTCGTGCTGCTAGACGACCTAAACTGGAACATGCTTAACACCCCAGCCATCCTACAATCTAAGCTTGATGCCCTCAATCTCACACAAATTATCAATGAACCTACCAGGTACCTCCCCAAAGCCGTAAACACGGGCACCCTCACAGATATCATCCTAACCAACTTACCCTCTAAATACACCTCTGCTGTCTTCAACCAAGATCTCAGCGATCACTGCCTCATTGCCTGCATCCGTAATGGGTCAGCGGTCAAACGACCTCCACTCATCACTGTCAAGCGCTCCCTGAAACACTTCAGCGAGCAGGCCTTTCTAATCGACCTGGCAAGGGTTTCCTGGAAGGATATTGATCTCATCCCGTCAGTAGAGGATGCCTGGTTATTTAAAAAAAATGCCTTCCTAACCATCTTAAATAAGCATGCCCCATTCAAGAAATTTAGAACCAGGAACAGATAAAGCCCTTGGTTCTCCCCAGACCTGACTGCCCTTAACCAACACAAAAACATCCTATGGCGTTCTGCATTAGCATCGAACAGACCCTGTGATATGCAGCTTTTCAGGGAAGCTAGAAACCATTATACACAGGCAGTTAGAAAAGCCAAGGCTAGCTTTTTCTAGCAGAAATTTGCTTCCTGCAACACAAACTCAAAAAGGTTCTGGGACAGTGTAAAGTTCATGGAGAATAAGAACACCTCCTCCCAGCTGCCCACTGCACTGAAGATAGGAAACACTGTCACCACTGATAAATCCACTATAATCGAGAATTTCAATAAGCATTTTTCTACGGCTGGCTATGCTTTCCACCTGGCTGGAGAGCCATCTCTCATCTCTCATCTCATCTCTCTCCATCTCTCTCCACCGCTCATCTCTCTCCACCGCTCATCTCTCTCCATCTCTCATCTCATCTCTCTCCATCTCTCCCTCTCATCTCTCATCTCTTCTCTCTCCATCTCTCATCTCTCTCCATCTCTCATCTCCATCTCTCATCTCAATCTCTCATCTCTCTCCACCGCTCATCTCTCATCTCATCTCTCTCCATTTCTCATCTCATCTCTCTCCATCTCTCTCCATCTCTCATCTCATCTCTCTCCATCTCTCATCTCATCTCATCTCTCTTGTCACGTTCTGTCCATCGTTCGTATGTGTTTTCCTTGTTTTAGTGTTGGACAGGACGTGAGCTGGGTGGGCATTCTATGTTGTGTGTCTGGTTTGTCTATTTCTATGTTTGGCCTGATATGGTTCTCAATCAGAGGCAAGTGTTAGTCATTTTCTCTGATTGGGAACCATATTTAGGTAGCCTGTTTTGTGTTGGGTTTTGTGGGTGATTGTTCCTGACTCTGTGTTTTGCACCAGATAGGGCTGTTTTTGGTTTTCCACGTTTATTGTTTTGTAGTGTTCATGTTTATCTGTTTTTATTAAACATGAGTCAATATAACCACGCTGCGTTTTGGTCCTCTACTTCACCACAGGAAAACCCTGACAGAATCACACACCAACCAAGGACCAAGCGGCGTGGTAACGGGCAACGGCAAAAGCGGCAGCAGGAGAAGGAACAGAGGCAGCAGCAACAGGAGCAGCAGCAGCAGCAGTGGGAGATGCTGCACTATTTGGATAAATGGACTTGGAGGGAGATCCTTGACGGAAAAGGACCCTGGGCAGAGCCATGGATGGAATTGGAGCTGTCGGCGAAGCAGAGTGCTGAGTCTGAGAGTGTGGAGGATGTATTGGACAGAGTAGAAAGAAAGCTGTTGGTTTGGCATAGTATGCACGGCATACCAGTGCCAGCACCACTCATCAGGCCTACAGTGCGTCCTGCCTGTCCAGCGCTGCCAGAGCCTTCCTCCTCTCCAGCGCAGCCAGAGTCTCCCGCCTGTCCGGCACTGTCAGAGCTACCGCCCCTCATGCCAGAGGCGCCAGAGGCCCTCATTCCAGAGGCACCAGTGCTCCTCAGTCCAGCGCTGCCAGAGCCTTTTTCTCCAGTCTGCCCAGCGCCATCTGAGCTACCTGTCTGCCCAGCGCCGTCTGAGCTACCAGTCTGCCCAGCGCCGCCAGTGCCGCCAGTCTGCCCAGCGCCGTCTGAGCTACCCGTCTGCCCAGCGCCGCCAGTGCCGCCAGTCTGCCCAGCGCCGCCAGTGCCGCCAGTCTGCCCAGCGCCGTCTGAGCTACCAGTCTGCCCAGCGCCGCCAGTGCCGCCAGTCTGCCCAGCGCCGCCAGTGCCGCCAGTCTGCCCAGCGCCGCCAGTGCCGCCAGTCTGCCCAGCGCCGCCAGTGCCGCCAGTCTGCCCAGCGCCGCCAGTGCCGCCAGTCTGCCCAGCGCCGCCAGTGCCGCCAGTCTGCCCAGCGCCGCCAGTGCCGCCAGTCTGCCCAGCGCCGTCTGAGCTACCAGTCTGCCCAGCGCCGCCAGTGCCGCCAGTCTGCCCAGCGCCGCCAGTCTGCCCAGCGCCGCCAGTGCCGCCAGTCTGCCCAGCGCCGCCTGAGCTACCAGTCTGCCCAGTGCCGTCTGAGCTACCAGTCTGCCCAGTGCCGTCTGAGCTACCAGTCTGCCCAGCGCCGCCAGTCTGCCCAGCGCCGCCGGTGCCGCCAGTCTGCCCAGCGCCGCCGGTGCCGCCAGTCTGCCCAGCGCCGCCAGTGCCGCCAGTCTGCCAGTGCCGCCAGTCTGCCAGGATCCGCCAGTCTGCCAGGATCCGCCAGTCTGCCAGGATCCGCCAGGATCTGCCAGTCAGCGAGGATCAGTTAGATCCGCCAGTCTGCCAGGATCTGCCAGTCTGCCAGGATCTGCCAGTCTGCCAGGATCTGCCAGTCTGCCAGGATCCGCCAGTCTGCCAGGATCCGCCAGTCTGCCAGGATCCGCCAGTCTGCCAGGATCCGCCAGTCAGCCAGGATCCGCCAGTCGGCCAGGATCTGCCAGTCAGCCAGGATCAGTTAGATCTGCCATTCAGCCAGGATCTGCCAGAACTGCCAGTTAGCCAGGATCCGCCAGTCGGCCAGGATCCGCCAGTCGGCCAGGATCCGCCAGTCGGCCAGGATCCGCCAGTCGGCCAGGATCCGCCAGGATCTGCCAGTCGGCCAGGATCTGCCAGTCAGCCAGGATCCGCCAGTCGGCCAGGATCCGCCAGTCGGCCAGGATCCGCCAGTCGGCCAGGATCCGCCAGTCGGCCAGGATCCGCCAGTCGGCCAGGATCGGCCAGGATCCGCCAGTCGGCCAGGATCCGCCAGGATCTGCCAGTCTGCCAGGATCCGCCAGTCTGCCAGGATCCGCCAGAACTGCCAGTCAGCCAGGATCCGCCAGTCGGCCAGGATCTGCCAGTCTGCCAGGATCAGTTAGATCCGCCATTCAGCCAGGATCCGCCAGTGTGCCAGGATCCGCCAGTCTGCCAGGATCTGCCAGTCGGCCAGGATCTGCCAGTCGGCCAGGATCTGCCAGTCGGCCAGGATCTGCCAGAACTACCAGTCAGCCAGGATCCGCCAGAACTGCCAGTCAGCCAGGATCCGCCAGTCAGCCAGGATCCGCCAGTCAGCCAGGATCCGCCAGAACTGCCAGTCGGCCAGGATCCGCCAGTCGGCCAGGATCCGCCAGTCGGCCAGGATCAGTTAGATCTGCCATTCAGCCAGGATCCGCCAGTCTGCCAGGATCCGCCAGTCTGCCAGTCGGCCAGGATCTGCCAGTCGGCCAGGATCTGCCAGAACTGCCAGTCAGCCAGGATCCGCCAGAACTGCCAGTCGGCCAGGATCTGCCAGTCAGCCAGGATCCGCCAGAACTGCCAGTCAGCCAGGATCCGCCAGAACTGCCAGTCAGCCAGGATCCGCCAGTCTGCCAGGATCCGCCAGTCTGCCAGGATCCACCAGTCAGCCAGGATCCGCCAGAAGTGCCAGTCAGCCAGGATCTGCCAGCCAGCCAGGATCTGGTAAATCCATCAACCTGCCTGAGCTTCCCCTCACTCCTGAGCTTCCCCTCGGTCCCGAGCTTCCCCTCGGTCCCGAGCTTCCCCTCGGTCCTGAGCTACCTCAGTCCAGTGGGGCCCATTGTTAGGTTTCCTAGGCCAAGGTTAGCGGTGAGGGTCGCCACTCAAGGGACACTAAGGAGGTGGACTAAGACAATTATGGAGTGGGGTCCACGTCCAGCGCCAGATCCGCCACCGCGGAGCGATGCCCACCCAGACCCTCCCCTATAGGTTTAGGTTGTGCGTTCGGAGTCCGCACCTTGGGGGGGGGGGGGTTCTGTCACGTTCTGTCCATCGTTCGTATGCGTTTTCCTTGTTTTAGTGTTGGACAGGACGTGAGCTGGGTGGGCATTCTATGTTGTGTGTCTGGTTTGTCTATTTCTATGTTTGGCCTGATATGGTTCTCAATCAAGAGGCAGGTGTTAGTCATCGTCTCTGATTGGGAACCATATTTGGGTAGCCTGTTTTGTGTTGGGTTTTGTGGGTGATTGTTCCTGTCTCTGTGTTTTGCACCAGATAGGGCTGTTTTTGGTTTTCCACGTTCATTGTTTTGTAGTGTTCATGTTTATCTGTTTTTATTAAACATGAGTCAATATAACCACGCTGCGTTTTGGTCCTCTACTTCACCACAGGAAAACCCTGACATCTCTCCACATCCCATCTCTCCCTCTCATCTCTCTCATCTCTCTCCATCTCTCCATCTCTCATCTCTCTCTCTCTCCATCTCTCATCTCTCTCCATCTCTCTCCATCTCTCTCCATCTCTCATCTCTCTCCATCTCTCATCTCTCTCCATCTCTCATCTCTCTCCATCTCTCCATCTCTCATCTCTCTCCATCTCATCTCTCTCCATCTCTCTCCATCTCTCTCCATCTCTATCTCTCTTCATCTCTCTCCACCGTTCATCTCTCTCCATCGCTCATCTCTCATCTCTCTCCATCACTCTCCACCGTTCATCTCTCAATTCAATTCAAGGGCTTTATTGGAATGGGAAAGATGTGTTAACATTGCCAAAGCAAGTGACGTAGATAATATATAAAGTGAAATAAACAATAAAAATTTACAGTAAACATTACACATACAGAAGTTTCAAAACAATAAAGACATTACAAACGTCATATTATATATATATATATACAGTGTTTTAAAAATGTACAAATGGTTAAAGGACACAAGATAAAATAAACAAGAATAAATATGGGTTTTATTTACAATGGTGTTTGTTCTTCACTGGTTGCCCTTTCTCGTCTCTCTCCATCTCTCATCTCTCTCCACCTCTCATCTCTCTCCACCTCTCTCTCCACCGCTCATCTCTATACATCTCTCTCCATCTCTCTCATCTCAATCTCTCTCTTCATCTCTCATCTCTCTCAATTTCTCGCTTCACCGCTCATCTCTCTCCATTTCTCATCTCAATCTCTCTCCCCATCTCTGTCATCACCATCTCTCTCTCCACCGCTCATGTCTCTCCATCACTCATCTCAATCTCTCTCTCCATCTCTCATCTCGTCTCTTTCCACCGCTCATCTCTCTCCATCTCTCTCTCCATCTCTCCCTTTCACTAGTGTATACAACCTTATGCTATACTAGGAAAATTGTGTTTAGGGCCAAATCCTGGCCTCTGGTACTTTTTCAGCAGCATAAGTGAGAGCAGGTCCGCTGGAGACATGGCCCAGTGAGACATGGCCCAGTGAGACATGGCCCAGCGAGACATGGCCCAGTGAGACATGGCCCAGCGAGACATGGCCCAGCGAGACATGGCCCAGCGAGACATGGCCCAGCGAGACATGGCCCAGTGAGACATGGCCCAGTGAGACATGGCCCAGTGAGACATGGCCCAGTGAGACATGGCCCAGTGAGACATGGCCCAGTGAGACATGGCCCAGCGAGACATGGCCCAGCGAGACATGGCCCAGTGAGACATGGCCCAGTGAGACATGGCCCAGCGAGACATGGCCCAGCGAGACATGGCCCAGTGAGACATGGCCCAGCGAGACATGGCCCAGCGAGACATGGCCCAGTGAGACATGGCCCAGTGAGACATGGCCCAGTGAGACATGGCCCATGAGACATGGCCCAGTGAGACATGGCCCAGTGAGACATGGCCCAGCGAGACATGGCCCAGCGAGACATGGCCCAGTGAGACATGGCCCAGTGAGACATGGCCCAGCGAGACATGGCCCAGCGAGACATGGCCCAGTGAGACATGGCCCAGCGAGACATGGCCCAGTGAGACATGGCCCAGCGAGACATGGCCCAGCGAGACATGGCCCAGTGAGACATGGCCCAGCGAGACATGGCCCAGTGAGACATGGCCCAGTGAGACATGGAAAGGGAAAAGACATACATACTATATGGGAATGCGCCATTAGAGGATGCAACAATGTACCTGTCTCATTATGGCGTCTGTTAGAGCGCCATTGAGGCCATCTCCATTTCGAAGTAGTCAATTTTCTTCTTATACTATTTCTATGAGTTGGTAAACAAATTGGTAGGTTACATACTGTCAGCTGGAGTGTGTTGTCTGAACAGATATAAAGCCCAGGGTGGTGATTTACTAACATCTGCAGTGATGGAATGTTTGCTCATGAGTAGAATTCATTGGCTGATCCCTACTGATAAACTGTGATCCTTCCTTAACCTATAGGAAGTCCCACCCAGTTGACTACTTCAAAATGGTGAAAGTCCTCAATGGCACTTCCCATGCTAAAACAGGCATTTGGGCACTAGAGTCTTCTATCTATCTCTATGATTTAAAAAAAAAAAAAAACTTCCTCTTCTCACTTTCTTGAGATACACTGCTCATTTTCCCCTTCCACATTAGTGCTCCCCTGTGTGTGTTCTTACCGATGGCCTGTTGCCAGCTGATTTATCTCTCTGATGTATTTGGCCAGTGTTTGATTTGACACTGCCAGGGAAGGTTCCTGTGTGTGTGTGTGTGTGTGTGTGTGTGTGTGTGTGTGTGTGTGTGTGTGTGTGTGTGTGTGTGTGTGTGTGTGTGTGTGGCAGACTTACAATGATGGCAAAAAAACTACATTTGAGAGTGTGCTGACCCTGGTGCTAGAGAGGGTACAGCTGACCCTGGTGCTAGAGGGGGTACAGCTGACCCTGGTGCTAGAGAGGGTACAGCTGACCCTGGTGCTAGAGGGGGTACAGCTGACCTGCGAGTGTGCATCTGTGAATAGGGTAGGAGGTAGTAAAGGTATGGGGAAGAGAGACATAGGGGGCAGAAGGATCTGGTATGGGGAAGAGAGATATAGGGGGCAGCAGGATCTGGTATGGAGAAGAGAGATATAGGGGGCAGCAGGATCTGGTATGGGGAAGAGAGATATAGGGGGCAGCAGGATATGGTATGGGGAAGAGAGCTATAGGAGGCAGCAGGATCTGGTATGGGGAAGAGAGATATAGGGGGCAGCAGGATATGGTATGGGGAAGAGAGATATAGGGGGCAGCAGGATCTGGTATGGGGAAGAGAGATATAGGGGCAGCAGGATCTGGTATGTGGAAGAGAGACATAGGGGGCAGCAGGATCTGGTATGTGGAAGAGATACATAGGGGGCAGCAGGATCTGGTATGGGGAAGAGAGACATAGGGGGCAGAAGTATCTGGTATGGAGAGGAGAGATATAGGGGGCAGCGGGATCTGGTATGGGGAAGAGAGATATCGGAGGCAGCAGGATCTGGTATGGGGAGGAGAGATAAAGGGGGCAGCAGGATCTGGTATGGGGAAGAGAGATATAGGGGGCAGAAGGATCTGGTATGGAGAAGAGAGATATAGGGGGCAGCAGGATCTGGTATGGGGAAGAGAGATATAGGGGGCAGCAGGATCTGGTATGGGGAAGAGAGATATAGGGGGCAGCAGGATCTGGTATGTGGAAGAGAGATATAGGGGGCAGCAGGATCTGGTATGTGGAAGAGAGATATAGGAGGCAGCAGGATCTGGTATCATAAGGGGCAGCAGGATCTGGTATGTGGAAGAGAGATATAGGAGGCAGCAGGATATGGTATGGGGAAGAGAGATATAGGAGGCAGCAGGATATGGTATAGGGAAGGGAGACAGGGGGCAGCAGGATCTGGTATAGGGAAGAGAGATAAAGGAGGCAGCAGGATATGGTATAGGGAAGAGTGAATAAGGAGGCAGTAGGATACGGTATGGGGCAGCAAGATATGGTATGGGGAAGCAGGAAAGACAAGATGGCCTGGAGCTGGCTAAGTGTAGTTTCATTTAGACCTTCCTGGCCTGCTGACACATTTACCTAGACTGAGATCTACACAGGGGAGAGGGATGGGGGAGAGAGACGAGAGGAGAAAAGAGGAGAGGGGGATGGAGAGAGACGGAGGCGAAGGAGAGAGCAAGAGAGAGGAGAAAGAGATGAAGGAGAGAGGCACAGAAAGATAGCAAGACGATTGAGATAAAGAGAGGATAGAAAAGGATGGGTGATTCATCCTAGCTGATGAATGATAGATGAGTAACAGGTGTTTGTTGTGAAATAATAGTGAGGGAGTGAGAAAATATTAAAGAGAGGAAAAAGAGGCTACAGGGAGCTGCCATAGGGAAATATAGAGGACTCGTTCTCGTCTTTTGTGCCATTATAGTGTCTGTGACAGCTTCGGCAGCACCATTGAGGCAATCTCACGATTGGCTGATCCCTACTGATGATCTGGTTGGACGTGACTCCAACAGGGCCACCAGGAGGGATCAGCCAATGAAGGTGGAAGTCCCACCCAGTTGACTACACTAAAATGGTGGAAGCCTTCTCATACAACCTTTGGCCCCTAGAGGCCTCTGTCATTCTCTATGGCGCTGCCCCTTTCTCTCTGACTGGCCAGTCCGCAAGAAAACAGAGAGAAGAAGACATGAGGAGAAAGAAGGAGAGCGAGAGAGAGAGAGAGAGAGAGAGAGAGAGAGAGAGAGAGAGAGAGAGAGAGAGAGAGAGAGAGAGAGAGACTGTAGGGAGCTGTCTTGTCTGACCTGCCATGGTGTCTCCAACTGAGATCAGCAGCTGCTATGCCCTGATGACTTTCACTCACAGTGAGTGTGTGTGCCTGTGTGTATAACTGTGCTGCATGTCTGTGTGTCCTGTGTCATGACTCTCGCTCCTGGGTGAGAATCAAAGATCCCCCGCCCTCTCCCACCAGAGAGGAAGAGGGGGAGTGGGGCCGGTTGTATGAATCTAACGACCGGTCGTAAACTTTCTCTCTCTTGCACTACAGTATGGAAAACTCAAAAATCCTTTGTGTGTCGAGAGACTCATGCCAAAACTTCAAAAATCCAAAGATTGTACATTGGAACATCAGTTTTCAAATCCAAACATCTGGAATGGTTGGTGGGGCTGCAAACAATAAATCCTGTGAAAAGTGTATTGTTTTGTGATATCATTAAGGACGGTATAACTAAATAACTGTAACTCTACCAATGTATACATCCCAGTTATCAGATTTACATCTAAATGTTGTAAAACTTATATTATTAAATATAAAACTATTTGTGAGAAGATGAAATGCTATTTTAGCCTTCTGAATTAGAATTATTTTTCATATAAACTTTTGCCAAGCCAGTAACCATGCCCACATGAGCAAAGAGATTGTGGCAAGGTGATGGACCCGCCCTCCAAGGCGAGTGCATAAAAGGACTGCTAAAGAGATTTACACCAGACCAGAAAACGTGGAGCTGTGGCTACACATTGAAATTATATACAACTACAAGACCAGTATACGGTAAGACTCAAACTCTTGAGTGAAGAGGATAAAGGCTACATCGGAACATTCAGTCTGCAGCTGCTTAAGTATTTTAGTAAATTAAACTCGAACAGTAACCACCGCGTGTGTACCTCTGATGTACCCAGTCTAACGAACACTCAGAGACAAAGAGGCCTACTACAACTGAGGACATTGTGACCTCCGGTGGAAAACCAGAGACTTACATCGAACTACTCACCATAGATGGACGAGTGGTTTCAACAGAGAGATGACGAATGCATACAAGCGTAAATATGCGTTGCATTTATTTTCGAATGAGCGGTCGTTCATGTGCAAAGTATTTATTTTTCATGAGTATAGCTTCCACGTGTATGTACCAGCCACTCTCTCTGTCTCTCCCGCTCTCTTTAGCTTACCCTTCCATTGTGTAATAAGCCGCCATATCGGGTTAGTCCACGAGGGACTTTTCATTGCATTATGTTAGTAATCAATTCAATGTATACGTGTATGTGTGTCTGTGTGTTTCTGAGTGATTATTTAGTTAATAAATAATTAGGTAAATGTGTGTATCGCTGAATCATTATTTAGAATAGGGTTTGTGTAGATATCCAAGGATTTTGCGACGTTCAGAATGAGACTGATATGAGGTAATAATGATTAATGTATGACTGGTATGATAACGATATATTCTGATATATTCTTAAATTAATTCGGGAAACAGTAACTCATTAAACATTATTTTCCCGTGGTGCCCCAAGTTATTAATGAGTTAATTGTTACATGATTAATTGAATCACGCAATAATTAAAACATAGTTAATTGATTTGATAAAATAGCTGTCATCACATTAATGATAGTCATGACACCTGTGTATGTCTATAAACATTCCATATAACTCACAGCAGAGGACTTTGATGCAGGCGGCGTGCAAGTTGTTCTCTGCCCTGATCAGAGACCTCATCCCGATGACAAAGAGGTTCCCAAAACATGTGATGAAGGCCATGACCCACACAGAGACCCTGAGCACCACGTTAGCTAACAGGTCCTCGAAGGAAGAGATACCGTCTGTGTTGGGCTTGCACGTTCTCACGTGGGGCGCATAGGAACAGTACTGGAATGTCTTGAAGTAGCTACGAGTGGAACGACAACATATAGTATAGAATGTGTTATACAGGACATATAGCATAGAATGTGATGAACATATAGTATAGAATGTGATAAACAGGACATATAGTATAGAATGTGATAAACAGGACATATAGTGTAGAATGTGATGAACATATAGTATAGAATGTGATGAACAGGACATATAGTATAGAATGTGATAAACAGGACATATAGTATAGAATGTCATAAACAAGACATATAGTATAGAATGTGATGAACAGGACATATAGTATAGAATGTGATGAACATATAGTATAGAATGTGATGAACAGGACATATAGTATAGAATGTGATGAACATATAGTATAGAATGTGATACAGGACATATAGTATAGAATGTGATGAACATATAGTATAGAATGTGATAAACAGGACATATAGTATAGAATGTGATGAACAGGACATATAGTATAGAATGTGATGAACATATAGTATAGAATGTGATAAACAGGATATATAGTATAGAATGTGATGAACAGGACATATAGTATAGAATGTGATAAATAGGACATATAGTATAGAATGTGATGAACAGGACATATAGTATAGAATGTGATGAACAGGACATATAGTATAGAATGTGATGAACAGGACATATAGTATAGAATGTGATGAACAGGACATATAGTATAGAATGTGATGAACATATAGTATAGAATGTGATAAACAGGACATATAGTATAGAATGTGATGAACATATAGTATAGAATGTGATGAACAGGACATATAGTATAGAATGTGATAAACAGGACATATAGTATAGAATGTGATGAACAGGACATATAGTATAGAATGTGATGAACATATAGTATAGAATGTGATAAACAGGACATATAGTATAGAATGTGATGAACATATAGTATAGAATGTGATGAACAGGACATATAGTATAGAATGTGATGAACAGGACATATAGTATAGAATGTGATGAACAGGACATATAGTATAGAATGTGATAAACAGGACATATAGTATAGAATGTGATGAACAGGACATATAGTATAGAATGTGATAAACAGGACATATAGTATAGAATGTGATGAACAGGACATATAGTATAGAATGTGATGAACATATAGTATAGAATGTGATGAACAGGACATATAGTATAGAATGTGATGAACATATAGTATAGAATGTGATGAACATATAGTATAGAATGTGATACAGGACATATAGTGTAGAATGTGATGAACATATAGTATAGAATGTGATGAACAGGACATATAGTATAGAATGTGATGAACAGGACATATAGTATAGAATGTGATGAACAGGACATATAGTATAGAATGTGATGAACAGGACATATAGTATAGAATGTGATGAACATATAGTATAGAATGTGATGAAAGGACAGTATAGAATGTGATAAACATATAGTATAGAATGTGATGAACATATAGTATAGAATGTGATGAACAGGACATATAGTATAGAATGTGATAAACAGGACATATAGTATAGAATGTGATGAACAGGACATATAGTATAGAATGTGATAAACAGGACATATAGTATAGAATGTGATGAACAGGACATATAGTATAGAATGTGATGAACATATAGTATAGAATGTGATGAACAGGACATATAGTATAGAATGTGATGAACATATAGTATAGAATGTGATGAACATATAGTATAGAATGTGATACAGGACATATAGTGTAGAATGTGATGAACATATAGTATAGAATGTGATGAACAGGACATATAGTATAGAATGTGATGAACAGGACATATAGTATAGAATGTGATGAACATATAGTATAGACATATAGTATAGAATGTGATGAACATATAGTATAGAATGTGATGAACAGGACATATAGTATAGAATGTGATGAACAGGACATATAGTATAGAATGTGATGAACAGGACATATAGTATAGAATGTGATAAACAGGACATATAGTATAGAATGTGATGAACAGGACATATAGTATAGAATGTGATGAACATATAGAATGTGATAGAAGTATAGAATGATGAACAGGACATATAGTATAGAATGTGATGAACATATAGTATAGAATGTGATGAACATATAGTATAGAATGTGATACAGGACATATAGTGTAGAATGTGATGAACATATAGTATAGAATGTGATGAACAGGACATATAGTATAGAATGTGATGAACAGGACATATAGTATAGAATGTGATGAACAGGACATATAGTATAGAATGTGATGAACAGGACATATAGTATAGAATGTGATGAACATATAGTATAGAATGTGATAAACAGGACATATAGTATAGAATGTGATGAACATATAGTATAGAATGTGATGAACAGGACATATAGTATAGAATGTGATAAACAGGACATATAGTATAGAATGTGATGAACAGGACATATAGTATAGAATGTGATAAACAGGACATATAGTATAGAATGTGATGAACAGGACATATAGTATAGAATGTGATGAACATATAGTATAGAATGTGATGAACAGGACATATAGTATAGAATGTGATGAACATATAGTATAGAATGTGATGAACATATAGTATAGAATGTGATACAGGACATATAGTGTAGAATGTGATGAACATATAGTATAGAATGTGATGAACAGGACATATAGTATAGAATGTGATGAACAGGACATATAGTATAGAATGTGATGAACAGGACATATAGTATAAAATGTGATAAACAGGACATATAGTATAGAATGTGATGAACAGGACATATAGTATAGAATGTGATGAACATATAGTATAGAATGTGATGAACAGGACATATAGTATAGAATGTGATGAACATATAGTATAGAATGTGATGAACAGGACATATAGTATAGAATGTGATGAACAGGACATATAGTATAGAATGTGATGAACATATAGTATAGAATGTGATGAACAGGACATATAGTATAGAATGTGATAAACAGGACATATAGTATAGAATGTGATGAACAGGACATATAGTATAGAATGTGATGAACATATAGTATAGAATGTGGTGAACAGGACATATAGTATAGAATGTGATGAACATATAGTATAGAATGTGATGAACAGGACATATAGTATAGAATGTGATGAACAGGACATATAGTATAGAATGTGATGAACAGGACATATAGTATAGAATGTGATGAACAGGACATATAGTATAGAATGTGATGAACATATAGTATAGAATGTGATAAACAGGACATATAGTATAGAATGTGATGAACAGGACATATAGTATAGAATGTGATACAGGACATATAGTATAGAATGTGATGAACAGGACATATAGTATAGAATGTGATGAACAGGACATATAGTATAGAATGTGATGAACAGGACATATAGTATAGAATGTGATAAACAGGACATATAGTATAGAATGTGATGAACAGAACATATAGTATAGAATGTGATGAACAGGACATATAGTGTAGAATGTGATGAACATATAGTATAGAATGTGATAAACAGGACATATAGTATAGAATGTGATGAACAGAACATATCGTATAGAATGTGATGAACAGGACATATAGTATAGAATGTGATGAACATATAGTATAGAATGTGATAAACAGGACATATAGTATAGAATGTGATGAACAGGACATATAGTATAGAATGTGATAAACAGGACATATAGTATAGAATGTGATGAACAGGACATATAGTATAGAATGTGATGAACATATAGTATAGAATGTGATGAACAGGACATATAGTATAGAATGTGATGAACATATAGTATAGAATGTGATGAACAGGACATATAGTATAGAATGTAATGAACAGGACATTTAGTATAGAATGTGATGAACATATAGTATAGAATGTGATGAACAGGACATATAGTATAGAATGTGATGAACATATAGTATAGAATGTGATGAACAGGACATATAGTATAGAATGTGATGAACATATAGTATAGAATGTGATACAGGACATATAGTATAGAATGTGATGAACAGGACATATAGTATAGAATGTGATGAACAGGACATATAGTATAGAATGTGATGAACAGGACATATAGTATAGAATGTGATATACAGGACATATAGTATAGAATGTGATGAACATATAGTATAGAATGTGATGAACAGGACATATAGTATAGAATGTGATGAACAGGACATATAGTATAGAATGTGATGAACATATAGTATAGAATGTGATGAACAGGACATATAGTATAGAATGTGATGAACATATAGTATAGAATGTGATGAACAGGACATATAGTATAGAATGTGATGAACATATAGTATAGAATGTGATGAACAGGACATATAGTATAGAATGTGATGAACATATAGTATAGAATGTGATGAACAGGACATATAGTATAGAATGTGATGAACATATAGTATAGAATGTGATGAACAGGACATATAGTATAGAATGTGATGAACATATAGTATAGAATGTGATGAACATATAGTATAGAATGTGATGAACAGGACATATAGTATAGAATGTGATGAACAGGACATATAGTATAGAATGTGATGAACAGGACATATAGTATAGAATGTGATATACAGGACATATAGTATAGAATGTGATGAACAGGACATATAGTATAGAATGTGATATACAGGACATATAGTAAAGAATGTGATGAACAGGACATATAGTATAGAATGTGATAAACAGGACATATAGTATAGAATGTGATGAACAGGACATATAGTATAGAATGTGATGAACAGGACATATAGTATAGAATGTGATGAACAGGACATATAGTATAGAATGTGATATACAGGACATATAGTATAGAATGTGATGAACAGGACATATAGTAAAGAATGTGATGAACAGGACATATAGTATAGAATGTGATACAGGACATATAGTATAGAATGTGATGAACAGGACATATAGTATAGAATGTGATGAACAGGACATATAGTATAGAATGTGATAAACAGGACATATAGTATAGAATGTGATGAACAGAACATATAGTATAGAATGTGATGAACAGGACATATAGTATAGAATGTGATAAACAGGACATATAGTATAGAATGTGATGAACATATAGTATAGAATGTGATGAACAGGACATATAGTATAGAATGTGATGAACAGGACATATAGTATAGAATGTGATGTACAGGACATATAGTATAGAATGTGATGAACAGGACATATAGTATAGAATGTGATGAACATATAGTATAGAATGTGATGAACAGGACATATAGTGTAGAATGTGATAAACAGGACATATAGTATAGAATGTGATGAACATATAGTATAGAATGTGATGAACAGGACATATAGTATAGAGTGTGATAAACATATAGTATAGAATGTGATGAACAGGACATATAGTATAGAATGTGATAAACAGGACATATAGTATAGAATGTGATGAACAGGACATATAGTATAGAATGTGATGAACATATAGTATAGAATGTGATAAACAGGACATATAGTATAGAATGTGATGAACATATAGTATAGAATGTGATGAACAGGACATATAGTATAGAATGTGATGAACATATAGTATAGAATGTGATGAACAGGACATATAGTATAGAATGTGATGAACATATAGTATAGAATGTGATGAACATATAGTATAGAATGTGATGAACAGGACATATAGTATAGAATGTGATAAACAGGACATATAGTATAGAATGTGATAAACAGGACATATAGTATAGAATGTGATAAACAGGACATATAGTATAGAATGTGATAAACAGGACATATAGTATAGAATGTGATGAACAGGACATATAGTATAGAATGTGATAAACAGGACATATAGTATAGAATGTGATGAACAGGACATATAGTATAGAATGTGATGAACATATAGTATAGAATGTGATGAACAGGACATATAGTATAGAATGTGATGAACATATAGTATAGAATGTGATGAACATATAGTATAGAATGTGATACAGGACATATAGTGTAGAATGTGATGAACATATAGTATAGAATGTGATAAACAGGACATATAGTATAGAATGTGATGAACAGAACATATCGTATAGAATGTGATGAACAGGACATATAGTATAGAATGTGATGAACATATAGTATAGAATGTGATAAACAGGACATATAGTATAGAATGTGATGAACAGGACATATAGTATAGAATGTGATAAACAGGACATATAGTATAGAATGTGATGAACAGGACATATAGTATAGAATGTGATGAACATATAGTATAGAATGTGATGAACAGGACATATAGTATAGAATGTGATAAACAGGACATATAGTATAGAATGTGATGAACAGGACATATAGTATAGAATGTGATGAACATATAGTATAGAATGTGATAAACAGGACATATAGTATAGAATGTGATAAACAGGACATATAGTATAGAATGTGATGAACAGGACATATAGTATAGAATGTGATAAACAGGACATATAGTATAGAATGTGATGAACAGGACATATAGTATAGAATGTGATGAACATATAGTATAGAATGTGATGAACAGGACATATAGTATAGAATGTGATGAACATATAGTATAGAATGTGATGAACATATAGTATAGAATGTGATGAACAGGACATATAGTGTAGAATGTGATGAACATATAGTATAGAATGTGATGAACAGGACATATAGTATAGAATGTGATGAACATATAGTATAGAATGTGATAACAGGACATATAGTATAGAATGTGATGAACAGGACATATAGTATAGAATGTGATGAACAGGACATATAGTATAGAATGTGATGAACAGGACATATAGTATAGAATGTGATGAACAGGACATATAGTATAGAATGTGATGAACATATAGTATAGAATGTGATGAACAGGACATATAGTATAGAATGTGATGAACATATAGTATAGAATGTGATGAACAGGACATATAGTATAGAATGTGATGAACATATAGTATAGAATGTGATGAACAGGACATATAGTATAGAATGTGATGAACATATAGTATAGAACATGTGATAGAATGTGGACATATAGTATAGAATGTGATGAAACATATAGTATAGAATGTGATGAACAGGACATATAGTATAGAATGTGATGAACATATAGTATAGAATGTGATGAACAGGACATATAGTATAGAATGTGATGAACAGGACATATAGTATAGAATGTGATGAACATATAGTATAGAATGTGATGAACAGGACATATAGTATAGAATGTGATGAACAGGACATATAGTATAGAATGTGATGAACAGGACATATAGTATAGAATGTGATAACAGGACATATAGTATAGAATGTGATGAACAGGACATATAGTATAGAATGTGATATACAGGACATATAGTAAAGAATGTGATGAACAGGACATATAGTATAGAATGTGATACAGGACATATAGTATAGAATGTGATGAACAGGACATATAGTATAGAATGTGATGAACAGGACATATAGTATAGAATGTGATGAACAGGACATATAGTATAGAATGTGATAACAGGACATATAGTATAGAATGTGATGAACATATAGTATAGAATGTGATGAACAGGACATATAGTATAGAATGTGATGAACAGGACATATAGTATAGAATGTGATAAACAGGACATATAGTATAGAATGTGATGAACAGGAACATATAGTATAGAATGTGATGAACAGGACATATAGTATAGAATGTGATAAACAGGACATATAGTATAGAATGTGATGAACAGGACATATAGTATAGAATGTGATGAACACAGGACATATAGTATAGAATGTGATGAACAGGACATATAGTATAGAATGTGATGAACATATAGTATAGAATGTGATAAACAGGACATATAGTATAGAATGTGATGAACAGAACATATAGTATAGAATGTGATGAACAGGACATATAGTATAGAATGTGATAAACAGGACATATAGTATAGAATGTGATGAACATATAGTATAGAATGTGATGAACAGGACATATAGTATAGAATGTGATGAACAGGACATATAGTATAGAATGTGATGTACAGGACATATAGTATAGAATGTGATGAACAGGACATATAGTATAGAATGTGATGAACATATAGTATAGAATGTGATGAACAGGACATATAGTGTAGAATGTGATAAACAGGACATATAGTATAGAATGTGATGAACATATAGTATAGAATGTGATGAACAGGACATATAGTATAGAGTGTGATAAACATATAGTATAGAATGTGATGAACAGGACATATAGTATAGAATGTGATAAACAGGACATATAGTATAGAATGTGATGAACAGGACATATAGTATAGAATGTGATGAACATATAGTATAGAATGTGATAAACAGGACATATAGTATAGAATGTGATGAACATATAGTATAGAATGTGATGAACAGGACATATAGTATAGAATGTGATGAACATATAGTATAGAATGTGATGAACAGGACATATAGTATAGAATGTGATGAACATATAGTATAGAATGTGATGAACATATAGTATAGAATGTGATGAACAGGACATATAGTATAGAATGTGATAAACAGGACATATAGTATAGAATGTGATAAACAGGACATATAGTATAGAATGTGATAAACAGGACATATAGTATAGAATGTGATAAACAGGACATATAGTATAGAATGTGATGAACAGGACATATAGTATAGAATGTGATAAACAGGACATATAGTATAGAATGTGATGAACAGGACATATAGTATAGAATGTGATGAACATATAGTATAGAATGTGATGAACAGGACATATAGTATAGAATGTGATGAACATATAGTATAGAATGTGATGAACATATAGTATAGAATGTGATACAGGACATATAGTGTAGAATGTGATGAACATATAGTATAGAATGTGATAAACAGGACATATAGTATAGAATGTGATGAACAGAACATATCGTATAGAATGTGATGAACAGGACATATAGTATAGAATGTGATGAACATATAGTATAGAATGTGATAAACAGGACATATAGTATAGAATGTGATGAACAGGACATATAGTATAGAATGTGATGAACATATAGTATAGAATGTGATGAACAGGACATATAGTATAGAATGTGATGAACATATAGTATAGAATGTGATGAACAGGCCATATAGTATAGAATGTGATGAACAGGACATATAGTATAGAATGTGATGAACATATAGTATAGAATGTGATGAACAGGACATATAGTATAGAATGTGATGAACAGGACATATAGTATAGAATGTGATGAACATATAGTATAGAATGTGATACAGTATGTACATACATGTGTGAGAGGTTTCCCATGGGTACAAACATCTTCGTCTGGATGTCTGGAATCTCAATACCCTCCAGACCTCTAAAAACAAGACATCACATAGTTTATTAACTTGATTAGATGTATTTACCATAGATAGTCAACATATATCTTCCTATAGTGTACGATACTGGTAGGTACTCGTCGGTACTGGTAAGTACTGGTAGGTACTGGTAAGTACTGATAGATACTGGTAAGTACTGGTAGGTACTGGTAAG
>NC_068426.1:7785816-7792125 GCF_023373465.1 Oncorhynchus keta
GGCTGACCTTACCCCAAGCAGAGGACCTTGGCCTTGGAGCTAAATAAAGGGCAGGCCCGTCTTAGAGGGGATCCCAGGGAGGAAAGAGACGAGCATAGGTTCCTCCCAAGATGCCACCCGCTTCATTCAAGGTATGTCCTTCCCATCTCTACATGGGATACAACCACATTCATATTGAATCAATTTGGACTGTCTGACTTTGGTTTACTCTATTGCCTTGCAGTGTCTGGCAGCACTGTGTTCCTGTTAGAGCCACCAGCACAAGCACCAGACGATGCTGATCCAGTGAGTACTCCATCAAAGGCATACTGTAGGCCTGGCATGTCTTGTCTACTAGCTTCAATATGAATCCGATTAAATGTGATAGGGTGAAGGCCCCAGTGCAGCAGCAACAGCACATGATGGAGACGATGATGATGAGGAGGAGACCATCTCTGGATTCCAGAAGGCATGAGGTATCATGGTAAGACTGTGAAAGTACTATTTACTCTACAATGGTGAGGAGTCCTCATCAAAATCAAAATCTAATTTCTTTTACAGGACCCAGATGCTATACAGTGGGAAAACCAGCCTGGCAACATAGTGCGATTAATAAAAGGACACCACATCTACCAAATTCCAGCTGCGGTAATTGTATTGTGTTCCAGAGCTCACAAGCTATCAGAAAGTTGTATGGCAACCACCTCCGGCGCCAAATAGAACTGGCAGACATAGACATTCAGTACAAGAAGAAAAATCTTCACTGAGTCGAAATAAAAGAGGACGATTAGGAAACTGGACCTTGAAATAAAACGCTTGAGAGGGAGGTGAGATATGCCTTCAATGTACACTGTATGCTAACTGTAACACAAATGTATTAATCATTATTTGTATTTCCTCCCCCAGCTCCAAGAAGATGACACAGCTCAAAATAAAAATTAGGTATATTCTCGTAAAGTCAAGTAGAGCCATGACATATGAGCTCTTATTGTGAGCACACAGGACGGTGGCATCTTTAAGGTTTTTTTTATTTTCCCAGCAATCAGTACAACCAAGTCATCAGTTATAAGGCATCGCCCTCTTTTGCCCACCCCCAGCACCAGGTGTGGCCACTAGCCTATATGAAGGCCCAAAATTGTGTGTTCCTTTCTGCTCTGACAATGGCATGCCCATTCGTGCGAGATGTGGTGGATGAAGAAGCACTTGTGCTGAGGAGAGCCTTCAGGCGAGAAAGGGTCTTCAGGGACCGGTTGGACCCACTGGCCTTCCCTGACGACCATCTATATGAAAGATACAGGTTTTTCTGCAGATGGCATCAGGTATCTATGCAGACTACTGGGTCCCAGGATTAAGCACCTGCACTGCACGGAGCCATGCACTGGAGTGTGGAGCAAATGGTTTGTGTGGCCTTGCGCTTTTGCTAGTGGAGCCTTCCTGTACTCAGTGGGGGATGCAGAACAGCTGAACAAGGCCACAATTTGCCGCTACAATAAGGAGTGTGTGTCTGGCTATCAAAGCATTAGCAGATGTCTTCATCTCCTTCCCTGGCCACAGAAGACTCTGTGACATCAAAGAGGAGTTCTATAGGATTGCAGGTAAGAGGATCTACAAACTACAGGACAACTGTTAACACATAGTAGGATACTCATTACTTTGTGTGACAGGTTTCCCCAATGTCATTGGTGCAGTGGACTGCACACACATAAGGATAAAAGCCCCCTCAGGTGCCCATGAGGCCGATTTTGTGAATAGGAAATCCTTTCACAGCATTAATGTTCAGGTGAACATAACTTTTTGATATTGTCCATTGACGAACACTCTGCATTGCCAGTGATGTGCATTGATTGGTGTAATATTCCTCATCTTATGATTTCAGATGGTCTGCAATGCTGACTGTGTGATCAGCAATGTTGTGGCAAAATGGCCTGGCTCAGTCCATGACTCCAGAATCTTTCGGGCCTCTGAAATCTATCAGTGCCTATCACAAGGTAAGCCACACAACCCCTATTTATAACCATCATGGCGACAACAATATCACTGTGTTTATGGGAGGTAGTGCAATGATGAGATTTTGTGTTGACAGGTGAATTCTCTGGTGTGTTGCTGGGAGACAGGGGGTATGGCTGCCAGCCTTTTCTCCTGACACCTTTCACAGACCCCCAGGAAGCACAGCAGGCCTACAACCAACCAGGACCAGGGCCAGAGTTGAAATGACTTGGCCTCCTGAAGGCACGCTTTCACTGCCTTCACAAATAGAGGTCAGTCCTGTTAGGGCATGTGATATTACTGTGGCTTGTGCTGTCCTCCACAATGTGGCCTGCCTGAGGAAGGAGAGGGCCCCCAGAGTGCCACCAGCCATGGACTGGGACAATCCGGCAATCTTTCCTGATGACGACAGTGGTCGGGCTGAGGGACCAATATGTGTTGAATTATTTTAGTTAGTATGTGTGCTTTCAATTTGGTTAAATATAAACCCAGGCAGAGGAATTTGGGTTTTTTGGGTTCGTTTTTTTAGCCTAATTTGGCCTCTATGATGTTTGTGCGGTATACTGTGTGTAATACAAGGCTGCAGGGAGGCTACTGCATCCATTCATTTGTCTGTTCAGTTGATGTGTATGGATTTGTCCTGCATTTATTTTAGTGTGCAGACACAGGGTGTGTTATATACAGACCTTTGAATGTGTATGTATCATTTGTATAATATGCTTGGATTCTGTGCTTTCCATCTTGTAGAGTCACTGTGACTTCAGTTTCAAAGGAGCTGATGGTTTACCTGCTTTGTTTTGTCCTTATTCAATAAAGGAACATAATGTTACACATTGTGTTTTTATATTCATATGAATGTGTATTTGTTTATATGACAGAGTAATTAGGCCACACTGAAGAAAAAGGATAAAGTCATAAATTCTATGAGGCTGGTTCTTTCTGCAGGAAAAAAGCTATATATTGTTTTTACAGTTTTGATACTTATGACAATGTGATACTTAATATTCTGGCACATCAGCATGTCTTTGTTTATGAAACCATACTGAAGTACAATTTCACGAAATGCCCCGCATCTGTCATTTTAACAACTGTCCTCCTTTAAAACAACTGGTTACAATATTATGACTTGTCTTTTTTTTCCCTCTGTGGCCCTAATATTCTATCATTTTATATATAGTCTATGGGAAACTGTAAATTATCTAATGATAGCAACATCTAAAAATCATTTTTTATCCAAAATCATTGAAATTAATGATCACAAACGTTTAAATAATGACAGTGGGTCTAGTTATATGTGATAACAATGTATAGTGAGCAGTGAAATAACTATTGGTTTCCATTTGTGGTGACTGCTGACTGACATTAGGGATGAGATTAAATAGATCCTGGAATTTAGCCTGGTCTGGAGCAGGCTAGCTCCACAGAATAAATCTCCATGGTAATTTATACCATAACATATCCTCCTGCCCCCTATCCATCTTTAGTGCAACCGGATTACGGATCAATTGAGCCAGGATCACCAAGATATCCTGGCTTAATCCCTTATCCTAGTTTTGTGCAACAGGCCCCTGGTTCGAGATACAGGAGGGGACTAAATACACACCCGAGGGGCCCCAGTGCTGTTTCCCTCTTGCCACCTGGGGCGGCCTGGCCAGGAAGTCCAGGATCCAGTTGCAGAGGGATGTGTTTAGTCCCAGAGTCCTTAGATTAGTTATGAGCTTCATGGGCAATCTATGGTGTTGTACACTGAGCTGTAATCAATGAACAGCATTTTCGTGCCCAGGTGGGAATGGGCAGTGTGGAGTGCGTCTAGAGTGTCCAGGAGGATGCTGTTGACGTGAGCCGTGACCAGCCTTTCAAAGCACTTCATGAGTTCCACGGCGCGGTAATCATTTATGCAGGTTACCTCGCTTCCTTGGGCACAGGGACTATGGTGGTCTGCTTGCTAAAATGGTTATATCTGGGAAGACCAGCTATTGCACGAAATTCGAGCGTAACACAGCCATTCGCCATTGAAATTTCTACCTGCAGAAGCCACGTTGTTTGCACTTAGCAGTATTGAGTGAATCATTTTCCACTCATTTTAAATCGCGAAGTATTATGGCGAGGTAATCCCCTCTGGAAAATCAAAGGCAAAAAGTCCAGGTATGCAGATGTACACGTATATTATTGACGAAAGTGACACTGAGTTACTTGAAGATGGAGTCAGATTGTGAGGCAAGTTTGGACTCCCAATTTGAGGGGAAATGATTTACGTACAGGAGAAGGAGGGTCCTGTTTTGATTCTAGGTGACTCTATGCACGTTGTTTGAGATATTTGTTTTGATTTGACAAAAATATAATCAGTAATGAAATGTGTGAAGTACACATGGCTCTACATTGTGTGGGTTGGTGTCTGTATATATATATATTAGATATTTTTACATGAATTTCATCTAAACATGGAGTGTACAGCACCTCACCAGTGACTGAGGTTCCTACTACTATATATAATCTTTATTTCACTGTCACATCTGACCTTAGTCTCCTTTATGTCTCTATTTTTAGTTTGGTCAGGGCGTGAGTTAGGGTGTGGGCGCATCTGGCTTTGTTCTGTGTGTTATGTATTTCTAGGTGTTTGTGGCCTGGTATGGTTCCCAATCAGAGGCAGTTGTCAATTCGTTGTCTCTGATTGCAAAAACCATACTTGGGCAGCCTGTTTTCCCAACTATGGGGCTGTGCGGTGGTTCTGCCGTGTGCCCTCACCTTACAGAACTGTTTCCGATTAACTCTGTTGTTTTCGTGTATTGCAGTAGTTTCAGTTTATTTATTAAAATTAAACAGGAGACTTCTTACCACGCTACGTTTGTCTGATCCCTTCCTATTCCTCTCACCCGAGGAGAACAATGTCGCTACATCCACAGTCCCTCCGATTCACTGGGAGCCCCCACTGCCAAGGTGCCCATCCCCCACGGGAGCTGGTTCATCTGCAGCCGGACCCTACCGTCTCCGTCTCCCACACCTATCCCCCGTCCCTTGCAGACCTGGGGAGACTGTAGCGGGAAACAACCTCCTCCCCATCCGTCCAACTCAGCCTGCTCATTCCAGTCACCTCTTCCCCGGGACAGCCACAAGCTTCACCTTCAAGACTTGGTAGACTCTGGAGCCTTGCAGGTAACTTCATGGATGGTGTCTGGGCGAAGGATAATGGTGTTCCCTCTGACCCTCTAAGTGACCTCAAGGAGGGAGCACTACATTGGATGGAAGCCCTTTGGGATCTGGACTTGTTACTTTCGTGTCACTACCTCCCCTTGCGACTTTCAGTTTCCTAACACCCAGGAAGTGAGGAACTTTCATCTCATCTGACCTGCTCCCATCGACCTGTTTCTAGGCACCTGTTCACTCCCAGGGAGTCGGATCTTTCCCTATCTCCCGAGCGAGCTGCTATGGATACCTGCACTGCTAGGATGCTCTGGCAGCTCGGGCCTCATGCGTCCATCCACCTCTCCGGCGGGGGCAGAGTTTCCTCTTTGTGGCCAAAGACTGGTGGATTCACGTCCTTGCATCGACTACCGGGGACTCAATGCCATAACCGTCCGTAATCGCTGCCCGCTACCCTTATGGCCACAGCCTTAGAGCTGCTCCAGGAAGCAGTTGTTCTCTAAGCTTGACCCCGCGGAACGCATACCATCTCGTAGCAGATCAGACCCGGTGACGGAGTGTGAAGACCGCTTTCAACTTCGCCTACTGGTCTACTACAGATACTTGGTGATGCCCTTCGGCCTTGACCAACGGCTGTGTTCCAAGCGCTCATAAACGATGTGCTTAGGGATATGCTTAACATATGTTTACTTGGATGACATCCCCTACCTTTTCGAGCTCCCTTCAAGAACACACAAAGCATGTCAGACAAGTACTCAAGCGGTTAAGCCGGAAAAATGTGAATTCCATTCATCCAGAGTACAATTCCTGGGATTTGTAGTGGAACCTGGTCAAGTCCAAATGGACTCCAGGAAGGGTAGGGGCGTTAGCGGATTGGCCCACCCCCAAGTCCGTTAAGTTCAGCATTTCCTGAGCTTCAAACTTTTTTACACGCAAGTTCATCAAGAACTTCAGCTTGGTGGCAGCCCTCCTCTCAGCTTTAACCAAGGGTGGCAACGCAAGGTTTTTGTGGGGAAAAGAAGCTGAGACTGCCTTCCAAGGACTCAAACAGCGCATCCTCTCCGCTCCCATCCTGACACGACCGACCTGCGGATGAACCTTTTGTGGTGGAAGTAGCGCATCAGAGGCTGGTGTTGGAGCTGTCCTGTCTCAGAGGGGGTGAAGACAAGAAGCTCCACCCTTGCGCCTTCACACACCGGCTTA
>NC_068426.1:7792225-7794725 GCF_023373465.1 Oncorhynchus keta
TATTTCCGTTTTTTGTTTTGAAAAAATGTGCAAACATTTAAAAAAAAATCTGTTTTCACTCTGTCATTATGGGGTATTGTGATGTCATTATGGGGTATTGTGATGTCATTATGGGGTATTGTGATGTCATTATGGGATATTGTGTGTAGATTGGATGTGGGGGAAAATAATGTCATACATTTCAGAATAAGTTTGTAACGTAACAAAATGTGAAAAAAAAGGAAGGGGTCTGAATACTTTTCCGAATGAACTGAACTCTCTCACACACACACACACACACACACACACACACACACACACACACACACACACACACACACACACACACACACACACACACACACACACACACACACACACACACACACTACACACACTCATCTTCTCCTCCTCTCCCCATCTTCTCCTCCTCTCCCCATCTTCTCTTCCTCTCCCCATCGTCTCTCATCCTGTCCTCTCCCCTCATCTTCTCTCGTCCTGTCCTCTCCCCTCATCTTCTCTCATCCTGTCCTCTCCCCTCATCTTCTCTCATCCTGTCCTCTCCCCTCATCCTGTCCTCTCATCCTGTCCTCTCCCTTCGTCCTTCATCCTTCCATCCTCCTCTTTGAACCATACATCCCTCGATCACATCCAGTCTCACAGGCCCTAATGCTGCTAGCAGCCCACATGTTCTATGAACTCTGTGTATGTCTGTGTCTGTCTGTCTGTGTGTGTGTGTGTGTGTGTGTGTGTGTGTGTGTGTGTGTGTGTGTGTGTGTGTGTGTGTGTGTGTGTGTGTGTGTGTGTGTGTGTGTGTGTGTGTGTGTGTGTGTGTGTGTGTGTGTGTGTGTGTGTGTGTGTGTGTGTGTGTGTGTGTGTGTGTGTGTATGTGTGTGTGTGTGTGGAACCTTTAGCTAAGTACCCCTCGTTTTCAGTTGCTTCTCTAATAGCACTCTCCTTCGACTGGCTCTGTCCATCATAGAACATGCATTCACCCCCCTCTCTCTCTTTTCTTCTCTCTCTCTCTTTCTCCCTCTTCCTCTCCCTCTTCTCTCTCTCTCCCTCCATGTGTTCATGTCTACATGTGTCTGGCCAGAAAACACGGCCCTTCATGAAGGGGATGGAGAGAGAGAGAGAGAGAGACACAGAGAGAGACAGAGAGAGAGAGAGAGAGAGAGAGAGAGAGAGAGAGAGACAGAGAGAGAGAGACAGAGGCCAAACCACACGACCAACAACATTGGACATTCTATGGAACAAAAAGCCTTCACTATATCATCCTGGAATATCCAAGGCCTGAGGTCATCTGCCTTTGGCCTAAAGAGCAGAAACCCGGACTTCACCAAAGAAATCGGTAACACAGACATTGTCATCCTGCAAGAAACCTGGTATAGAGGAGACGGACCCACTGGTTGCCCTCTAGGTTACAGAGAGCTGGTAGTCCCATCCACCAAACTACCAGGTGTGAAACAGGGAAGGGACTCAGGGGTATGCTAATTTGGTATAGAGCAGACCTAACTCACTCCATTAAATTAATCAAAACAGGAACATTCTACATTTGGCTAGAAATTCAAAAGGAAATTATCCTAACAGAGAAAATGTCCTCCTGTGTGCTACCTATATCCCCCCACTAGAATCCCCATATTTTAATGAAGACAGCTTCTCCATCCTGGAGGGCGAAATCAATCATTTCCAGGCCCAGGGACATGTACTAGTCTGTGGCGACCTAAATGCCAGAACCGGACAAGAACCTGACACCCTCAGCACACAGGGGGACAAACATCTGCCTGAGGTGACAGCATCCTCCCACATATGCCCCCTAGGCACAACTATGACAACATAACCAACAAAAACGGGTCACAACTCCTGCAGCTCTGTCATGCACGCTGGGTATGTACATAGTCAACGGTAGGCTTCGAGGGGACTCCTATGGTAGATACACCTATAGCTCATCTCTTGGCAGTAGTACTGTAGACTACTTTATCACTGACCTCAACCCAGAATCTCTCAGAGCGTTCACAGTCAGTCCACTAACACCCCTATCAGACCACAGCAAAATCACAGTCTACTTAAACAGAGCAATACTCAACCACGAGGCATCAAAGCCAAAGGAACTGAGTAACATTAAGAAATGCTATAGGTGGAAGGAATGCAGTTTGGAAACCTACCAAAAAACAATTAGGCAACAACAAATTCAATCCCTTTTAGACAATTTCCTGGGTAAAACGTTCCACTGTAATAGTGAAGGTGTAAACTTGGCAGTAGAAAATCTTAACAGTATATTTGACCTCTCAGCTTCCTATCAAATCTAAAAATCTCAAATAGAAAACCGAAGAAAATTAACAATAATGACAAATGGTTTGATGAGAATGCAAAAATCTAAGAAAGAAATTGAGAAACCTGTCCAACCAAAAACATAGAGACCCGGAAAACCTGAGTCTACGCCTTCACTATGGTGAATCACTAAAACAATACAGAAACACACTACGGAAAAAGAAGGAACAGCATGTCAGAAATCAGCTCA
>NC_068426.1:7799725-7826043 GCF_023373465.1 Oncorhynchus keta
CTGAAATGAACATTTTCACTTCAATGTCAAAATGCAGCTGGGTGCCACATAACAGCTGGGAGCCACATAACGGCTGGGGCCACATAACAGCTGGGGGCCACATAACGGCTGGGGGCCACATAACAGCTGGGGGCCACATAACGGCTGGGGGCAACATAATGGCTGGGTGCCACATAACGGCTGGGGGCCACATAACAGCTGGGGGCACCATAACGGCTGGGGCCACATAACAGCTGGGGGCCACATACCGGCTGGGGGCCACATAACGGCTGCGGGCCACATAACAGCTGGGGCCACATAACGGCTGGGGGCCACATAACGGCTGGGGGCCACATAACAGCTGGGGGCCACATAACGGCTGGGGGCACATAATAGCTGCGGCCACATAACAGCTGGGGCCACATAACGGTTGGGGGCCACATAACGGCTGGGGCCACATAACAGCTGGATGCCATATAACGGCTGGGGGGCCACATAACAGCTGGATGCCATATAACGGCTGGGGGCCAATAACAGCTGGATGCCATATAACAGCTGGGGCCACATAACAGCTGGATGCCATATAACGGCTGGGGGCCACATAACAGCTGGGGGCCACTTGACAGCTGGGGGCCACATAACGGCTGGGGGCCACATAACAGCTGGGGCCACATGCTGGGGCCACATAACGGCTGGGGCCACATAACGGCTGGGGCCACATAACAGCTGGGGGCCACATAACAGCTGGGGCCACATAACGGCTGGGGGCCACATAACGGCTGGGGCCACATAACGGCTGGGGCCACATAACAGCTGGGGCCACATAACAGCTGGGGCCACATGACAGCTGGGGGCCACATAACGGCTGGGTGCCACATAACAGCTGGGGCCACATGACAGCTGGGCCACATAACAGCTGGGGGCCACATAACAGCTGGCGCCACATAACGGCTGGGGCCACATAACGGCTGGGGCCACATGACAGCTGGGGCCACATGACAGCTGGGGGCCACATAACAGGTATTTGATGTGTGTTTGGGGTCATTGTCATGTTGGAAGACGAACAACATTCAATGGTGACAAAAACATTTGACAGTGGGTTGAAGATTGGACTCCAAAACATGATAATCCTGATCTGATAATCCTCAAATTTCATGATGCCGGTTAATAGTTTAGAGAGAGGGGTTAATAGTTTAGAGGGGGTTAATAGTTTAGAGGGGGTTGATAGTTTAGAGGAGGTTAATAGTTTAGAGGAGGTTAATAGTTTAGAGGGGGTTAATAGTTTAGAGGGGGTTAATAGTTTAGAGGGGGTTAATAGTTTAGAGGAGGTTAAAAGTTTAGAGAGAGGGGGTTAATAGTTTAGAGGAGGTTAAAAGTTTAGAGAGAGCAGAGGTTAATAGTTTAGAGGAGGTCAATAGTTTAGAGGGGCTTAATATTTTAGAGAGAGGGGGTTAATAGTTTAGAGGAGGTTAATAGTTTAGAGGGGGTTCATAGTTTAGAGGGGGTTAATAGTTTAGAGGAGGTTAATAGTTTAGAGGGGGTTAATAGTTTAGAGGAGGTTAATAGTTTAGAGGGGGTTAATAGTTTAGAGAGGGAGGTTAATAGTTTAGAGGGGGTTAATAGTTTAGAGAGAGGAGGTCAATAGTTTAGAGGGGGTTAATATTTTAGAGAGAGGGGTTAATAGTTTAGAGGAGGTTAATAATAGTTTAGAGGGGTTAATAGTTTAGAGGGGGTTAATAGTTTAGAGAGGGGGGTTAATCATTTAGAGGGGTTAATAGTTTAGAGGAGGTTAATAGTTTAGAGGAGCTTAATATTTTAGAGAGGGTTAATAGTTTAGAGGGGGTTAATAGTTTAGAGGGGGTTAATAGTTTAGAGAGGGTTAATAGTTTAGAGGGGGTTCATAGTTTAGAGGGGGTTAATAGTTTAGAGGGGGTTAATAGTTTTAGAGGAGGTTAATAGTTTAGAGGGGGTTAATAGTTTAGAGGGGGTTAATAGTTTAGAGGGGGTTAATAGTTTAGAGGAGGTTAATAGTTTAGAGGAGCTTAATATTTTAGAGAGGGTTAAAAGTTTAGAGGGGGTTAATAGTTTAGAGGGGGTTAATAGTTTAGAGGGGGTTAATAGTTTAGAGAGTGTTAATAGTTTAGAGGGGGTTAATAGTTTAGAGGGGGTTAATAGTTTAGAGGGGGTTAATAGTTTAGAGGGGGTTAATAGTTTAGAGGGGGTTAATAGATTAGAGGAGGTTAATAGTTTAGAGGGGGTTAAGTGTTTAGAGGGGCAGAACCTGCTGACATCCAATATAACATTTCACCCTTCTTTCTCATCTCTCACTTTCTATAATCCAATCTTTCACTCTACTCATTCTCTTTTTCTATCTCCCTCTATCCATCTCTTTTCCCCTTTCTCTCTTTGAGTCAAACATGTGTTTTCCATGTGTTTGATACCGTTAATGGTATTCCAGTCCAGCCATTACAACCAGCCTGTCCTCCTACTGCTCCTCCCACCAGCCACCACTGACACACACTCACACAGCTCATTAGTAATTCATCTTCAAATATGTTATGCACTGGGGACAATGTTTAACCTAATTGGTCTTATTAATCTCTAACTTGTTTGTGCGTGTATATGTGAATGTGTGTGTGTGTGTGTGTGTGTGTGTGTGTGTGTGTGTGTGTGTGTGTGTGTGTGTGTGTGTGTGTGTGTGTGTGTGTGTGTGTGTGTGTGTGTGTGTGTGTGTGTGTGTGTGTGTGTCTGTGACTGTGTCTGTGTCTGTGTCTGTGTCTGTGTCTGTGTGTGTGAGCCTGAACTCACACGCACAAGACTCTTGTAGCCCGCTGAGCTAAAAGCCATTAGGCTTTTGGTCTCATGGTTACTCATTATTTGCTGTGTGTTTTGTGTGTGGTAGCCTGGTAAACCAGACCCTATTCATCACCAAGGTCAGACACGATAATAGCCTGCCACACATATACACTGACAGCTATCAGTTAGCACCACCCACCAACCCACACAGACAAACACAGTAAGTCATCATTAATTCATCAGTGTGATTATTTATTCACTAATTACTTTATCTCTGTCTATGGTCAGGCTGGATTAACCAATCACAGCGGGAATAGCAGCATTGCTCTCTCTCTCTCTCTCTCTCTCTCTCTGTCTCTCTCTCTGTCTGTCTCTCTCTCTCTCTCTCTCTCTCTCTCTCTCTCTCTCTCTCTCTCTCTCTCTCTCTCTCTCTCTCTCTCTCTCTCTCTCTCTCAAAAGGGAAATGAATAAGCATAAATATGGGTTGTATTTACATGGTGTTTGTTCTTCACTGGTTGCCCTTTTCTTGTGGAAACAGGTCACAAATCTTGCTGCTGTGATGCACACTGTGGTATTTCCCCAGTAGATATGGGAGTTCATCAAAATTTGATTTGTTTTTCGAATTCTTTGTGGATCTGTGTAATCTGAGGGAAGTATGTCTCTCTAATATGGTCATACATTTGGCAGGATGTTAGGAAGTGCAGCTCAGTTTCCACCTCATTTTGTGGGCAGTGTGCACATAGCCTGTCTTCTCCTGAGAGCCAGGTCTGCCTTTCTCAATAGCAAGGCTATGCTCACTGAGTCTGTACATAATCAAAGCTTTCCTTAATTTTGGGTCAGTCACAGTGGTCAGGTATTCTGCCACTGTGTACTCTCTGTTTATGGCCAAATCGCATTCTAGTTTGCACAGTTTTTTGTTAATTCTTTCCATATGTCAAGTAATTATCTTTTGTTTTCTCATGATTTGGTTAGGTCTAATTGTGTTGCTGTCCTGGGGCTCTGTGGGGTCTGTTTGTGTTAGTGATGAGAGCTTCAGGACCAGCTTGCTTATGGGGACTCTTCTCCAGGTTAATTTCTCTGTAGGTGATGGCTTTGTTATGGAGGAATTGGGAATTTCTTCCTTTTAGGTGGTGGTAGAATTTGACAGCTCTTTTCTGGATTTTGATAATTAATTCTCTGCCTAATTCTGCTCTGCATGCATTGGTTGGTGTTTTACGTTGTACACAGTGGATATTTTTGCCAAATTCTGCATGAAGCGTCTCAAATTTGGTGTTTGACAATTTTGTGAATTCTTGGTTGGTGAACAGACCACAGACCTCGTGTTTAACTGATTCAAGTATTTTTAGCCAGATCCTAATTGGTATGTTGAATTCTATGTTCCTTTTGATGGCATAGAATGCCCTTCTGGCCTTGTCTCTCAGATCGTTCACAGCTTTGTGGAAGTTACCTGTGGCGCTGATGTTTAGGCAGAGGTACGTATATTTTTTGTGTGCTCTAGGGCAACAGTGTCTAAATGGAATTTATATTTGTGGTCCTGGCAACTGGACCTTTTTTGGAACACCATTATTTTGGTCTTACTGAGATTTACTGTCAGGGCCCAGGTCTGACAGAATCTGTGCAGAAGATCTAGGTGCTGCTGTAGGCCCTCCTTGGTGGGGGGACAGAAGCACCAGATCATCAGCAAACAGTAGACATTTGACTTCGGATTCTAGTAGGGTGAGGCCGGGTGCTGCAGACTTTTCTAGTGCCCGCGCCAATTCGTTGATATATATATGTTGAAGTGGGTGGGGCTTAAGCTGCATCCCCGTCTCACCCTTTACCATGTGTGAAGAAATGTTTTTTTGCCAATTTTAACCGCACACTTCTTGTTTGTGGATACGGATATAATGTTGCATGTTTTTCCTCCAACACATGTTTCCATCAATTTGTATAGCAGACCCTCATGCCAAATTGAGTCAACAACTTTTTTGAAATCAACAAAGCATGAGAAAGACTTTTGTTTTGGTTGGTTTTGCTTGTCAATTAGGGTGTGCAGGGTGAATACATGGTCTGTTGTACAGTAATTTAAGCAGGGTCAGTATGTGATCTCTGTCGTATGATAATATTGTAAAACGCCAATTTCACATTTGTTTAGTACATTGTTTTCGCTTAGGAAATGTACGAGTCTGCTGTCAATGATAATGCAGAGGATTTTCCCACGGTTGCTGTTGGCGCATATCTCACGGTAGTTATTGGGGTCAAATTCTTCTCCACCTTGTGGATTGTGGTGATCGGTCCTGGGTCCAAATATTGGGAAATATGCCAGAGCTGAGGATGATGTAAAAAATTACGCTAAATTATATTTTTCTACTTGAAATTTGATGACTTTTCCTTGAATGACCCCAATATTAGAAAAAGTGAAACATCGCCTTTGCTACTGATTGAATTCAGACTAAACTAAAACGTTCTTGTGCAGAACCTCCCCTCCAGGATCCCACACATGACTCAAGTTCATTGACAAGATAAACAACATTTCCGACAAAATAAACATTTCTTGAAAGCGTTGTTTGCTAATGGGGAACGCAGTCAGAGGCTATAAAGTTGCTGCAGATGACTGTCCCCCCCAGTTCTCTCTCTGCTGAAGCCATGAGTGCAGGTCTGATTTATTCAGATGCCATGAGTTTCAGTTCCCAACAGGTCGTAAATCTGATTCTTTCAGATAAGAGAGGTCTGGGGGAAGTGAGTGGAGCATCTGCAATACCTCTACAACACTGGGCCTGAAGTAACAGTGGATGAGCAACTGGTTCCATTCAGAGGTACATTTATTTTCATATCTGTAATGTAAGTGATTTTCACTGGTAATTTTCTTATGTATTGTTATAATATCATTGATATATGCGATTGTTTTCTGACAATGATACTAATTACTGATAGTAATCTTTTTTGTTTTGAATTTTACCCCTTTTACTCCCCAAATATTAGTAGTTACTATCTTGTCTCATCGCTACAACTCCCCTACGGGCTCGGGAGAGACGAAGGTCGAAAGTCATGTGTCCCCCGAAACAGCTTAACACAGCGTGCAACCAACCCGAAGCCAGCCGCACCAATGTGTCGGAGGAAACACCGTACACCTGGCGACCTTGGTTAGCGTGCACTGCGCCCGGCCCGCCACAGGAGTCGCTGGTGTGCGATGAGACAAGGATATCCCTACCGCCAAACCCTCCCTAACCCGGACGACGCTAGGCCAATTGTGCGTCGCCCCACGGACCTCCCAGTCGTGGCCGGCTGCAACAGAGCCTGGGCGCGAACCCAGAGTCTCTGGTGGCACAGCTAGTACTGCGATGCAGTGCCCTAGATCACTGCGCCACCTGGGAGGCCGATAGTAACCTCTTGTCAAAAGGTCGCTGTCCTATACCCCCAGCAAGCCAGCAAAGTATGGCATCAAGATATGGGTGGACTGTGACGCACAATCCAGCTACGCTTGGAAGATGCAACTCTACACTGGGAAGCCAACCGGTGGAGGCCTGGTGAAGAAACAGTGGATGCAGGTTGTGCTTGATGTGACAGTTGGACTGAGGGGGCACAATTGTCACGTGTGACAATTTCTTCACCTCTTATGAACTCAGCCAGCAGCTCTGGAAGAGGAAGATCACCATGGTTGGCATAGTTAGAAAGAACAAGCCTGAGCTCCACCCTGCACTCCCCATAACAAGTGGGAGAGGCCTCTTATCAACGTTTGCATTCACCTCCACACCCACTCTAGTTTCTTACCCCCAAAGAGGAAAAATAATGTGGTCCTCCTGAGCACACTGCACAAAATGGCTGAGAAAGTGAGGACAGGAAGCCAGCCATCATCCTGGACTACAACCACAACAAAGGAGGCGTGGACAACCTGGACAAGGTGATTGGAACTTACAGCTGCAGGAGGATGACTGACCGCTGGCCCCTGGTCATCTTCCATAACTTTATTGATGTGTCCTCATACAATGCCTTTGTGATATGGAACAAGATCAACCCTACCTGGATGCCTGATAAGCGGACATATTTAAAGAAGGGAGCGCCTCACCCGCAGAGCAGCCTCTGCAGCACTTGTGAAAGCTGTTCAGGGGGCTGAATCTTGTCCTGATCCACTTGAGGCTGCAGCTGGGGCAGGCAAGAGGAGGAGATGCCAATTCTGCCTCCCAAAGAATGACTGTAAAACAAATACTATGTGCTGCACATGTGAGAAATACATCTGCAA
The DNA here is from genome assembly GCF_023373465.1 of Oncorhynchus keta. Classification (NCBI taxonomy): domain Eukaryota; kingdom Metazoa; phylum Chordata; class Actinopteri; order Salmoniformes; family Salmonidae; genus Oncorhynchus; species Oncorhynchus keta. Next base: position 7,806,720 of record NC_068426.1, read on the forward strand.
AGTCCATGCACACAGACTTGCATACTGTCCTACATGTGCGAATTAGAGTTGATTGATTTATGTTCTTCACATTTTTGTTTTGTGTCTATCTTATTTTATTTTTATTTATTGTTGTTTATACACCTTGTGGGAAGGGGGCAATGGTTAAAAAATAGGAGAAGACTAGTTATAGTAGTTGAAATCCTCATTGTACAGTATATAAGAATATATCACTATGTTGCCAAAGAAGTTGTAATGGTCCTGTGTGTAGCTGGTGTAAAGAGTCAGGCGCACGACAGCATATATGAGTAATCAACATACTTTACTCCAAGAGACAAATTTACGAAGTAAATGCCCTTCCAGCAGGGCAGGCGGAGGAGCAGGTTTTGGGTCGAGAGCCAGAACCGTGTCCACACCGGGGCCTCGCTGCAGTGGCGGTCGGCACTCACTTTATGACGCCTCACGGCCCGTTGTAGGTGCACATGGGCCGCGTCCCAGGTCTCCTCCGAGCGCTTAAACCATTCCAGTACCCCAGTACGCACTGGAAAGGAGAGAGGTTAGTGGAGTTTGGGGCCATCTCTGCCCAGGGATGAACGCCACCCATTCCCCGGCCGGTCCTGGCAACACATCCTGGTTTACTCTCTCCACCTGCCCGTTACTCTCGGGGTGAAAACCTGAGGTCAGGCTGATCGAGACCCCAGACGCTCCATGAACGCCCTCCAAACTCTGGACGTGAACTGGGGACCCCCGATCAGAAACGATGTCCTCAGGCACCCCGTAGTGCCGGAAGACGGGTGTGAACAGGGCCTCCGCAGTCTGTAGGTCCGTAGGGAGACCGGGCAAAGGGAGGAGACGGCAGGACTTAGAAAGCCGATCCACAACGACCAGGATCGTGGTGTTGCCCTGTGAGGGAGGAAGATCCGTCAGGAAGTCCACCGACAGGTGCGACCACGGCCGTTGTGGAACAGGTAGAAGTTGTCATTTTCCTCTGGGCAGGTGCCTAGTGGCCTTGCACTGGGCACACAGCGAGCAGGAGGAAATGTAAACCCTCACGTCCTTGGTCAAGGTGGGCCACCAGTACCGTCTGACTGATATCAGGAGGGTGACATATGGGCCCAATAGATCAAACGGTCGCGGACAGCAGGCGGAACGTACAGGCACCCAGCTGGACACTGGGGGAGTGTTAACGCCCGTTCGATGTCTGCGTCCAGCTCCCACATCACCCGATGCCACCAGGCAAGTGGCCGGAAGTATGGAGTGTGATCCATGGACCGCTCCTCTGTGTCATACATCCAGGACAGTGCGTCTGCCTTAGCGTTCTGGGAACCCAGTCTGTAGGATAGAGTGGAAACAAAATGGGTAAAGAACATAGCCTTAGCCACATGCCTTCAGAGCCTTGACAACAGCCAACAGCTCCCGGTCCCCTCATAGTTTCACTCCGCTGGGCTGAGCTTCTTCAAAAGAAAGCACAGGGGCGGAGCTTTGGTGGCGTGCTATGAGAGCCAAAGACGGATCCGGATGAGCCAGCACGGGAGCCGAGGTAAACAGAGCCTTCAGGTGACCAAAGCCCTGTCCGCCTCAGTCGACCACTGCAGCCGCACCGGTCCCCCTTCAGCAGTGAGGTAAATGGGAGCTGCTACCTGACCAAAACCCCGGATAAACCTCCGGTAGTAGTTGGCAAACCCAAGATATTGCTGCACTTCCTTTTACCGTGGTGGAGTCGGCCAATTACGCACGGCTGAAATGCGGTCACTCTCCAACTCCAGCCCTGACTTGGAAATGCGGTACCTAGGAAGGAGACGGACTGTTGGAAGAACAGACATTTCTCAGCCTTGACGTATAGATCATGCTCCAACAGTTGACAAAGGACCCTGCGCACCAGGGACACTTGCTCGGCGTGTATAGCGGAGTATATCAGAATGTCATCGATATACACCACAACACCCTGCCCGTGCAGGTTCCGGAAAATCTCGTCAACAAAGGCCTGGAAGACTGATGGAGCATTCATCAACCCGTACGGCATGACGAGGTACTCATAGTGCCCAGAGGTGGTACTAAATGCCGTCTTCCACTCATCCCCCTCCCAGATACGCACTAGGTTGTAAGCGCTCCTGAGATCCAATTTTGTGAAGAAGGGCGCCCCGTGTATTGACTCGATCACACTGGCTATGAGAGGCAGTGGGTAGCTGTACCTCACAGTGATCTGATTGATCCTCGATAGTCAATACACGGGCGCAGACCTCCATCCTTGTTCTTCACAAAAAATAAACTTGAGGAGGCAGGTGAAGTGGAGGGCTAAATCTATCCCTGCCGCAGGAATTCAGAGACACATGATTCCATAGCCACCGTCTCCTCCTGTGACAGAGGATACACGTGACTCCTGGGTAGTGCTGCGTTTTCCAGGAAATTTATCGCACAATCCCCCCCGTCGATGAGGTGGTAATTTAGTGCACTCTTCTTACAGAAGGCTAGAGCCAAATCGGCATATTCTGGGGATGCGCACTGTGGAGAACTGGTCTGGACTTTCCACCGTAGTCGCACCAACGGAAGCTCCCACACACCTCCCTGAGCACTCTCGTGACCACCCCTTGAGAGCCCTCTGTTGCCACGAAATAGTGGGGTAATGACAGGCCAACCAGGGTAAGCCCAGCGCAGTTCCTTCTTTTTCTATAGTGTATTTCTGTATTGTTTTAGTGATTCACCATAGTGAAGCGTAGACTCAGGTTGTCTGGGTCTCTATGTTTTTGGTTAGACGCGTTTCTCCATTTCTTTCTTATGTTTTTGCATTTCTTCATCAAACCATTTGTCATTGTTATTGTTTTCTTAGGTTGTCTGCTTGAATTATTATTGTTTTGATAGTGAAGCTGAGAGGTCAAATATACTGCCAAGTTTTACACCTTTTACACCTATTTTGTCCAGGAAATTGTCTAGAAAGGTTGAATGTGTTGTTGCCTAATAGTTTTCTGGCAGGTTTCTACACTACTTCCCCTTCCATCTACAGCATTTCTTAATATTGTTCAGTTCCTTTGGCTTTCATGCCTCATGGTTAGTATTGCTCTGTTCAAGTAGACTGTGATTTTGCTGTGGTCTGATAGGGGTTGCTAGTGGACTGACTTTGAACACTATGAGAGACTCTGGGTTGAGGTCAGTGATAAAGTAGTCTACAGTACTACTGCCAAGAGATGAGCTATAGGTGTATCTACCATAGAGTCCCCTAAGCCTACCATTGACTATGTACATACCCAGGATGTAACAGAGCTATATGTGTACCTACCATAGGAGTCCCCTGGAAGCCTACCATTGACTATGTACATACCCAGGATGTAACAGAGCTATATGTGTACCTACCATAGAGTCCCCTGAAGCCTACCATTGACTATGTACATACCCAGCGTGTGACAGAGCTATAGGTGTACCTACCATAGAGTCCCCTCGAAGCCTACCATTGACTATGTACATGCCCAGCGTGTGACAGAGCTATAGGTGTACCTACCATAGGAGTCCCCTCGAAGCCTACCATTGACTATGTACATACCCAGGATGTAACAGAGCTATATGTGTACCTACCATAGGAGTCCCCTGGAAGCCTACCATTGACTATGTACATACCCAGCGTGTGACAGAGCTATAGGTGTACCTACCATAGGAGTCCCCTCGAAGCCTACCATTGACTATGTACATGCCCAGCGTGTGACAGAGCTATAGGTGTACCTACCATAGGAGTCCCCTCGAAGCCTACCATTGACTATGTACATACCCAGGATGTAACAGAGCTATAGGTGTACCTACCATAGGAGTCCCCTCGAAGCCTTCCATTGACTATGTACATACCCAGGATGTAACAGAGCTATAGGTGTACCTACCATAGAGTCCCCTCGAAGCCTACCATTGACAATGTACATACCCAGGATGTAACAGAGCTATAGGTGTACCTACCATAGGAGTCTCCTCGAAGCCTTCCATTGACTATGTACATACCCAGGATGTAACAGAGCTATAGGTGTACCTACCATAGGAGTCCCCTTCAAAGCCTACCATTGACTATGTACATACCCAGGATGTAACAGAGCTATAGGTGTACCTACCATAGGAGTCCCCTTCAAAGCCTTCCATTGACTATGTACATACCCAGGATGTAACAGAGCTATAGGTGTACCTACCATAGAGTCCCCTCGAAGCCTACCATTGACTATGTACATACCCAGGATGTAACAGAGCTATAGGTGTACCTACCATTGACTATGTACATACCCAGCGTCCGACAGAGCTATAGGTGTACCTACCATAGGAGTCCCCTTGAAGCCTACCATTGACTATGTACATACCCAGGATGTAACAGAGCTATAGGTGTACCTACCATAGGAGTCCCCTTGAAGCCTACCATTGACTATGTACATACCCAGCGTCCGACAGAGCTATAGGTGTACCTACCATAGGAGTCCCCTCGAAGCCTACCATTGACTATGTACATACCCAGGATGTAACAGAGCTATAGGTGTACCTACCATAGGAGTCCCCTCGAAGCCTACCATTGACTATGTACATACCCAGGATGTAACAGAGCTATAGGTGTACCTACCATAGAGTCCCCTCGAAGCCTACCATTGACTATGTACATACCCAGGATGTAACAGAGCTATAGGTGTACCTACCATAGGAGTCCCCTCGAAGCCTACCATTGACTATGTACATACCCAGGATGTAACAGAGCTATAGGTGTACCTACCATAGGAGTCCCCTCAAGCCTACCATTGACTATGTACATACCCAGGATGTAACAGAGCTATAGGTGTACCTACCATAGAGTCCCCTCGAAGCCTACCATTGACTATGTACATACCCAGCGTGTGACAGAGCTATAGGTGTACCTACCATAGGAGTCCCCTCGAAGCCTACCATTGACTATGTACATACCCAGGATGTAACAGAGCTATAGGTGTACCTACCATAAGAGTCCCCTCGAAGCCTACCATTGACTATGTACATACCCAGGATGTAACAGAGCTATAGGTGTACCTACCATAGGAGTCCCCTCGAAGCCTACCATTGACTATGTACATACCCAGGATGTAACAGAGCTATAGGTGTACCTACCATAGGAGTCCCCTCGAAGCCTACCATTGACTATGTACATACCCAGGATGTAACAGAGCTATAGGTGTACCTACCATAGGAGTCCCCTCGAAGCCTACCATTGACTATGTACACACCCAGCGTGAGACAGAGCTATAGGTGTACCTACCATAGGAGTCCCCCCGAAGCCTACCATTGACTATGTACATACCCAGCGTGAGACAGAGCTGCAGGAGTTGTAACCTGTTTGTGTTGGTTATGTTGTCATAGTTGTGCCTAGGGGGGCATATGGGGGAGGGAATGCTGTCACCTCCAGGTAGGTGTTTGTCCCCCTGTGTGATGAGGGTGTCAGGTTCTTGTCCAGTTCTGGGGTTATACTTGAACTTAGTCGTAAGATCATTACAGACGGTGTGCTTACTTTCGATTCATAAAATATACTGAGCATTAAAAAACCTTAGGCCCCTTCTAATGAAGCCCATTCCTAATTTACACACCTGTGATCTATAAATCTCAAATGAACTTAACATTGACGGCACCTGAACGTTGCCTTACAATCAGCGATTTCCCTTATAGAATGCCTGCACAAATGAGGGTTTAGTCAGGAATAGCCACCGACCAAAAGAGAAAATGTAACTTTTGGAAGATGAGATCGCGGCGATGGGAGAGGAGATTGAAGACAGGCAACACGTATTATTCAGTGGACTAAATAGAGGGTAGACAAAACAAAGCCAAAACAGGTATCTTGGGAGTGGGACCCCTGGATTGAACCAGGTTGGGCAGCAAAACAGACCTGGAACTGATGTGAAAGAAATGATCTGACCTTATTAAACTGCAAGGGAAAAGATTAGCCCAACATTTATTATTATTTTTATTTCACCTTTATTTAACCAGGTAGGCTAGTTGAGAACACCTTTATTTAACCAGGTAGGCTAGTTGAGAACACCTTTATTTAACCAGGTAGGCTAGTTGAGAACACCTTTATTTAACCAGGTAGGCTAGTTGAGAACACCTTTATTTAACCAGGTAGGCTAGTTGAGGACACCTTTATTTAACCAGGTAGTCTAGTTGAGAACACCTTTATTTAACCAGGTAGGCTAGTTGAGAACACCTTTATTTAACCAGGTAGGCTAGTTGAGAACACCTTTATTTAAAACCAGGTAGGCTAGTTGAGAACACCTTTATTTAACCAGGTAGGCTAGTTGAGAACACCTTTATTTAACCAGGTAGGCTAGTTGAGAACACCTTTATTTAACCAGGTAGGCTAGTTGAGAACACCTTTATTTAACCAGGTAGGCTAGTTGAGAACACCTTTATTTAACCAGGTAGGCTAGTTGAGAACACCTTTATTTAACCAGGTTGGCTAGTTGAGAACACCTTTATTTAACCAGGTAGGCTAGTTGAGAACACCTTTATTTAACCAGGTAGGCTAGTTGAGAACACCTTTATTTAACCAGGTTGGATAGTTGAGAACACCTTTATTTAACCAGGTAGGCCAGTTGAGAACACCTTTATTTAACCAGGTAGGCCAGTTGAGAACACCTTTATTTAACCAGGTAGGCTAGTTGAGAACACCTTTATTTAACCAGGTAGGCTAGTTGAGAACACCTTTATTTAAAACCAGGTAGGCTAGTTGAGAACACCTTTATTTAACCAGGTAGGCTAGTTGAGAACACCTTTATTTAACCAGGTAGGCTAGTTGAGAACACCTTTATTTAACCAGGTAGGCTAGTTGAGAACACCTTTATTTAACCAGGTAGGCTAGTTGAGAACACCTTTATTTAACCAGGTAGGCTAGTTGAGAACACCTTTATTTAACCAGGTTGGCTAGTTGAGAACACCTTTATTTAACCAGGTAGGCTAGTTGAGAACACCTTTATTTAACCAGGTAGGCTAGTTGAGAACACCTTTATTTAACCAGGTTGGATAGTTGAGAACACCTTTATTTAACCAGGTAGGCCAGTTGAGAACACCTTTATTTAACCAGGTAGGCCAGTTGAGAACACCTTTATTTAACCAGGTAGGCTAGTTGAGAACACCTTTATTTAACCAGGTTGGATAGTTGAGAACACCTTTATTTAACCAGGTAGGCTAGTTGAGAACACCTTTATTTAACCAGGTAGGCTAGTTGAGAACACCTTTATTTAACCAGGTAGGCTAGTTGAGAACACCTTTATTTAACCAGGTTGGCTAGTTGAGAACACCTTTATTTAACCAGGTAGGCTAGTTGAGAACACCTTTATTTAACCAGGTAGGCTAGTTGAGAACACCTTTATTTAACCAGGTTGGATAGTTGAGAACACCTTTATTTAACCAGGTAGGCCAGTTGAGAACACCTTTATTTAACCAGGTAGGCCAGTTGAGAACACCTTTATTTAACCAGGTAGGCTAGTTGAGAACACCTTTATTTAACCAGGTTGGATAGTTGAGAACACCTTTATTTAACCAGGTAGGCTAGTTGAGAACACCTTTATTTAACCAGGTAGGCTAGTTGAGAACACCTTTATTTAACCAGGTAGGCTAGTTGAGAACACCTTTATTTAACCAGGTTGGCTAGTTGAGAACACCTTTATTTAACCAGGTAGGCTAGTTGAGAACAGCTTTATTTAACCAGGTAGGCTAGTTGAGGACACCTTTATTTGACCAGGTAGGCTAGTTGAGAACACCTTTATTTAACCAGGTAGGCTAGTTGAGAACACCTTTATTTAACCAGGTTGGCTAGTTGAGAACACCTTTATTTAACCAGGTAGGCCAGTTGAGAACACCTTTATTTAACCAGGTAGGCTAGTTGAGAACACCTTTATTTAACCAGGTAGGCTAGTTGAGAACAGCTTTATTTAACCAGGTTGGCTAGTTGAGGACACCTTTATTTGACCAGGTAGGCTAGTTGAGAACACCTTTATTTAACCAGGTAGGCTAGTTGAGAACACCTTTATTTAACCAGGTTGGCTAGTTGAGAACACCTTTATTTAACCAGGTAGGCTAGTTGAGAACACCTTTATTTAACCAGGTAGGCTAGTTGAGAACACCTTTATTTAACCAGGTAGGCTAGTTGAGAACACCTTTATTTAACCAGGTTGGCTAGTTGAGAACACCTTTATTTAACCAGGTAGGCTAGTTGAGAACAGCTTTATTTAACCAGGTAGGCTAGTTGAGAACACCTTTATTTAACCAGGTTGGCTAGTTGAGAACACCTTTATTTAACCAGGTAGGCTAGTTGAGAACACCTTTATTTAACCAGGTTGGCTAGTTGAGAACACCTTTATTTAACCAGGTAGGCCAGTTGAGAACACCTTTATTTAACCAGGTAGGCTAGTTGAGAACACCTTTATTTAACCAGGTAGGCTAGTTGAGAACAGCTTTATTTAACCAGGTTGGCTAGTTGAGAACACCTTTATTTAACCATGTAGGCTAGTTGAGAACACCTTTATTTAACCAGGTTGGCTAGTTGAGAACACCTTTATTTAACCAGGTAGGCTCGTTGAGAACACCTTTATTTAACCAGGTAGGCTAGTTGAGAACACCTTTATTTAACCAGGTAGGCTAGTTGAGAACACCTTTATTTAACCAGGTAGGCTAGTTGAGAACACCTTTATTTAACCAGGTAGGCTAGTTGAGAACACCTTTACTTAACCAGGTAGGCTAGTTGAGAACACCTTTATTTAACCAGGTAGGCTAGTTGAGAACACCTTTATGTAACCAGGTAGGCTAGTTGAGAACACCTTTACTTAACCAGGTAGGCTAGTTGAGAACACCTTTATTTAACCAGGTAGGCTAGTTGAGAACACCTTTATTTAACCAGGTAGGCTAGTTGAGGACAGCTTTATTTAACCAGGTAGGCTAGTTGAGAACACCTTTACTTAACCAGGTAGGCTAGTTGAGAACACCTTTATTTAACCAGGTAGGCTAGTTGAGAACACCTTTATTTAACCAGGTAGGCTAGTTGAGAACACCTTTATTTAACCAGGTAGGCTAGTTGAGAACACCTTTACTTAACCAGGTAGGCTAGTTGAGGACACCTTTATTTGACCAGGTAGGCTAGTTGAGAACACCTTTATTTAACCAGGTAGGCTAGTTGAGAACACCTTTATTTAACCAGGTTGGCTAGTTGAGAACACCTTTATTTAACCAGGTAGGCTAGTTGAGAACACCTTTATTTAACCAGGTAGGCTAGTTGAGAACACCTTTATTTAACCAGGTAGGCTAGTTGAGAACACCTTTATTTAACCAGGTTGGCTAGTTGAGAACACCTTTATTTAACCAGGTAGGCTAGTTGAGAACAGCTTTATTTAACCAGGTAGGCTAGTTGAGGACACCTTTATTTGACCAGGTAGGCTAGTTGAGAACACCTTTATTTAACCAGGTAGGCTAGTTGAGAACACCTTTATTTAACCAGGTTGGCTAGTTGAGAACACCTTTATTTAACCAGGTAGGCCAGTTGAGAACACCTTTATTTAACCAGGTAGGCTAGTTGAGAACACCTTTATTTAACCAGGTACGCTAGTTGAGAACAGCTTTATTTAACCAGGTTGGCTAGTTGAGGACACCTTTATTTGACCAGGTAGGCTAGTTGAGAACACCTTTATTTAACCAGGTAGGCTAGTTGAGAACACCTTTATTTAACCAGGTTGGCTAGTTGAGAACACCTTTATTTAACCAGGTAGGCTAGTTGAGAACACCTTTATTTAACCAGGTAGGCTAGTTGAGAACACCTTTATTTAACCAGGTAGGCTAGTTGAGAACACCTTTATTTAACCAGGTTGGCTAGTTGAGAACACCTTTATTTAACCAGGTAGGCTAGTTGAGAACAGCTTTATTTAACCAGGTAGGCTAGTTGAGAACACCTTTATTTAACCAGGTTGGCTAGTTGAGAACACCTTTATTTAACCAGGTAGGCTAGTTGAGAACACCTTTATTTAACCAGGTTGGCTAGTTGAGAACACCTTTATTTAACCAGGTAGGCCAGTTGAGAACACCTTTATTTAACCAGGTAGGCTAGTTGAGAACACCTTTATTTAACCAGGTAGGCTAGTTGAGAACAGCTTTATTTAACCAGGTTGGCTAGTTGAGAACACCTTTATTTAACCATGTAGGCTAGTTGAGAACACCTTTATTTAACCAGGTTGGCTAGTTGAGAACACCTTTATTTAACCAGGTAGGCTCGTTGAGAACACCTTTATTTAACCAGGTAGGCTAGTTGAGAACACCTTTATTTAACCAGGTAGGCTAGTTGAGAACACCTTTATTTAACCAGGTAGGCTAGTTGAGAACACCTTTACTTAACCAGGTAGGCTAGTTGAGAACACCTTTACTTAACCAGGTAGGCTAGTTGAGAACACCTTTATTTAACCAGGTAGGCTAGTTGAGAACACCTTTATGTAACCAGGTAGGCTAGTTGAGAACACCTTTACTTAACCAGGTAGGCTAGTTGAGAACACCTTTATTTAACCAGGTAGGCTAGTTGAGAACACCTTTATTTAACCAGGTAGGCTAGTTGAGGACAGCTTTATTTAACCAGGTAGGCTAGTTGAGAACACCTTTATTTAACCAGGTAGGCTAGTTGAGAACACCTTTATTTAACCAGGTAGGCTAGTTGAGAACACCTTTATTTAACCAGGTAGGCTAGTTGAGAACACCTTTATTTAACCAGGTAGGCTAGTTGAGAACACCTTTACTTAACCAGGTAGGCTAGTTGAGGACACCTTTATTTGACCAGGTAGGCTAGTTGAGAACACCTTTATTTAACCAGGTAGGCTAGTTGAGAACACCTTTATTTAACCAGGTTGGCTAGTTGAGAACACCTTTATTAACCAGGTAGGCTAGTTGAGAACACCTTTATTTAACCAGGTAGGCTAGTTGAGAACACCTTTATTTAACCAGGTAGGCTAGTTGAGAACACCTTTATTTAACCAGGTTGGCTAGTTGAGAACACCTTTATTTAACCAGGTAGGCTAGTTGAGAACAGCTTTATTTAACCAGGTAGGCTAGTTGAGAACACCTTTATTTAACCAGGTTGGCTAGTTGAGAACACCTTTATTTAACCAGGTAGGCTAGTTGAGAACACCTTTATTTAACCAGGTTGGCTAGTTGAGAACACCTTTATTTAACCAGGTAGGCCAGTTGAGAACACCTTTATTTAACCAGGTAGGCTAGTTGAGAACACCTTTATTTAACCAGGTAGGCTAGTTGAGAACAGCTTTATTTAACCAGGTTGGCTAGTTGAGAACACCTTTATTTAACCATGTAGGCTAGTTGAGAACACCTTTATTTAACCAGGTTGGCTAGTTGAGAACACCTTTATTTAACCAGGTAGGCTCGTTGAGAACACCTTTATTTAACCAGGTATGCTAGTTGAGAACACCTTTATTTAACCAGGTAGGCTAGTTGAGAACACCTTTATTTAACCAGGTAGGCTAGTTGAGAACAACTTTACTTAACCAGGTAGGCTAGTTGAGAACACCTTTACTTAACCAGGTTGGCTAGTTGAGAACACCTTTATTTAACCAGGTAGGCTAGTTGAGAACACCTTTACTTAACCAGGTAGGCTAGTTGAGAACACCTTTACTTAACCAGGTAGGCTAGTTGAGAATACCTTTATTTAACCAGGTAGGCTAGTTGAGAACACCTTTATTTAACCAGGTAGGCTAGTTGAGGACAGCTTTATTTAACCAGGTAGGCTAGTTGAGAACACCTTTACTTAACCAGGTAGGCTAGTTGAGAACACCTTTATTTAACCAGGTAGGCTAGTTGAGAACACCTTTATTTAACCAGGTAGGCTAGTTGAGAACACCTTTATTTAACCAGGTAGGCTAGTTGAGAACACCTTTACTTAACCAGGTAGGCTAGTTGAGAACACCTTTATTTAACCAGGTTGGCTAGTTGAGAACAAGTTCTCATTTACAACTGCGACCTGGCCAAGATAAAGCATAGCAGTGTGAACAGACAACAACACAGAGTTACACATGGAGTAAACAATAAACAAGTCAATAACATATTAGAAAAAAAAGAGTCTATATACAGTGTGTGCAAAAGGAATGAGGAGGTAGGCAATAAATAGGCCATAGGAGAGAATAATTACAATTTAGCAGATTATAGTAGAATGCATCCCCCAAACAACTACCCCGGGCCATCCGAGCCTGGTTTCTCTCTAGGGTGTTAATCCTTCTGGGGTGTTAATCCTTCTGGGGTGTTAATCCTTCTGGGGTGTTAATCATTCTGGGGTGTTTTTCCTTCTTGGGTGTTAATCCTTCTGGGGTGTTCATCCTTCTGGGGTGTTCATCCTTCTGAGGTGTTAATCCTTCTGGGGTGTTAATCATTCTGGGGTGTTAATCCTTCTGGGGTGTTTTCCTTCTGAGGTGTTAATCCTTCTGGGGTGTTCATCCTTCTGGGGTGTTCATCCTTCTGGGGTGTTCATCCTTCTGGGGTGTTAATCCTTCTGGGGTGTTAATCCTTCTGGGGTGTTAATCCTTCTGGGGTGTTTTCCTTCTGGGGTGTTAATCCTTCTGGGGTGTTTTTCCTTCTAGGGTGTTAATCCTTCTGGGGTGTTAATCCTTCTGGGGTGTTAATCCTTCTGGGGTGTTTTTCCTTCTGGGGTGTTAATCCTTCTAGGGTGTTAATCCTTCTAGGGTGCTAATCCTTCTAGGGTGTTTTTCCTTCTGGGGTGTTAATCCTTCTGGGGTGTTTTCCTTCTGGGGTGTTAATCCTTCTAGGGTGTTAATCCTTCTGAGGTGTTTTTCCTTCTGGGAGTGTTAATCCTTCTTGGGTGTTAATCCTTCTGGGGTGTTCATCCTTCTGGGGTGTTAATCCTTCTGGGGTGTTTTTCCTTCTGGGGTGTTAATCCTTCTGGGGTGTTAATCCTTCTGAGGTGTTAATCCTTCTGGGGTGTTAATCCTTCTGGGGTGTTAATCCTTCTCGGGTGTTAATCCTTCTGGGGTGTTTTTCCTTCTGGGGTGTTAATCCTTCTGGGGTGTTAATCCTTCTGGGGTGTTTTTCCTTCTGGGGTGTTAATCCTTCTGGGGTGTTAATCCTTCTAGGGTGTTTTTTCCTTCTGGGGTGTTAATCCTTCTCGGTGTTAATCCTTCTGGGGTGTTAATCCTTCTGGGGTGTTAATCCTTCTGGGGTGTTAATCCTTCTGGGGTGTTAATCCTTCTGGGGTGTTCATCCTTCTAGGGTGTTAATCCTTCTGGGGTGTTAATCCTTCTAGGGTGTTAATCCTTCTGGGGTGTTAATCCTTCTGGGGTGTTCATCCTTCTAGGGTGTTAATCCTTCTGGGGTGTTAATCCTTCTGGGGTGTTAATCCTTCTGGGGTGTTAATCCTTCTGGGGTGTTAATCCTTCTGGGGTGTTAATCCTTCTAGGGTGTTTTTCCTTCTAGGGTGTTAATCCTTCTGGGGTGTTAATCCTTCTAGGGTGTTTTTCCTTCTAGGGTGTTTCTCCTTCTAGGGTGTTTTTCCTTCTAGGGTGTTTTTCCTTCTAGGGTGTTTTTCATTCTAGGGTGTTTTTTTCCTTCTAGGGTGTTTTTCCTTCTGGGGTGTTTCTCCTTCTAGGGTGTTAATCCTTCTCGGGTGTTAATCCTTCCGGGGTGTTTTTCATTCTAGGGTGTTTTTCCTTCTGGGGTGTTTCTCCTTCTAGGGTGTTAATCCTTCTAGGGTGTTAATCCTTCTAGGGTGTTTTTCATTCTAGGGTGTTTTTCCTTCTAGGGTGTTTTCCTTCTGGGGTGTTTCTCCTTCTAGGGTGTTAATCCTTCTCGGGTGTTAATCCTTCCGGGGTGTTTTTCCTTCTGGGGTGTTAATCCTTCTGGGGTGTTAATCCTTCTGGGGTGTTAATCCTTCTGGGGTGTTCATCCTTCTGGGTGTTCGTCCTTCTAGGGTGTTAATCCTTCTGGGGTGTTAATCCTTCTGGGGTGTTTTTCCTTCTGGGGTGTTAATCCTTCTGGGGTGTTAATCCTTCTAGGGTGTTTTTCCTTCTGGGGTGTTAATCCTTCTCGGGTGTTAATCCTTCTGGGGTGTTAATCCTTCGGGGTGTTAATCCTTCTAGGTGTTAATCCTTCTGGGGTGTTAATCCTTCTGGGGTGTTCATCCTTCTAGGTGTTAATCCTTCTGGGGTGTTAATCCTTCTGGGGTGTTAATCCTTCTGGGGTGTTAATCCTTCTGGGGTGTTAATCCTTCTAGGGTGTTTTTCCTTCTAGGGTGTTAATCCTTCTGGGGTGTTTTTCCTTCTGGGGTGTTAATCCTTCTGGGGTGTGTTAATCCTTCTGGGGTGTTAATCCTTCTAGGGTGTTTTCCTTCTGGGGTGTTAATCCTTCTAGGGTGTTAATCCTTCTAGGGTGTTTTTCATTCTAGGTGTTTTCCTTCTAGGGTGTTTTTCCTTCTAGGGTGTTAATCCTTCTAGGTGTTAATCCTTCTAGGGTGTTTTTTCATTCTAGGTGTTAATCCTTCTGGGGTGTTAATCCTTCTGGGGTGTTAATCCTTCTGGGGTGTTAATCCTTCTAGGTGTTTTCCTTCTAGGGTGTTTTCCTTCTAGGGTGTTTCTCCTTCTAGGGTGTTTCTCCTTCTAGGGTGTTAATCCTTCTAGGTGTTTTTCCTTCTAGGGTGTTTTCCTTCTAGGGTGTTAATCCTTCTACGGTGTTTTTCTCCTCTCTACGGTGTTTCTCCTTCTAGGGTGTTTCTCCTTCTAGGGTGTTAATCCTTCTGGGGTGTTAATCCTTCTACGGTGTTTCTCCTCTCTACGGTGTTTCTCCTTCTAGGGTGTTTTTCCTTCTAGGGTGTTTTCCTTCTAGGGTGTTTTTCCTTCTAGGGTGTTAATCCTTCTACGGTGTTTCTCCTCTCTACGGTGTTTCTCCTTCTAGGGTGTTTTTCCTTCTAGGTGTTTTTCCTTCTAGGGTGTTTTTCCTTCTAGGGTGTTTCTCCTTCTAGGGTGTTTTTCCTTCTAGGGTGTTTTTCCTTCTAGGTGTTTTTTCCTTCTAGGGTGCTTCTCCTTCTACGGTGTTTTTCCTTCTAGGGTGTTTTTTTCCTTCTAGGGTGTTTTTCCTTCTAGGGTGTTTTTTCCTTCTACGGTGTTTTTCCTTCTAGGGTGTTTTTACTGGTTGATTACAATTTAGCAGATTAAGACTGGAGTGATAAATGAGCAGATGAACATGTGCTGGTAGAGATACTGGTGTGCAAAAAAGAGCAGAAAAGTCATTAAATAAAAACAGTATGGGGATGAGGTAGGTAAATTGGGTGGGCTATATACCGATGGACTATGTACAGCTGCAGCGATCGGTTAGCTGCTCAGATAGCAGATGTTTAAAGTTGGTGAGGGAGATAAAGTCTCATAACCAGCAGGACAATCACTTACCTCAAGTCTAGACTTTACGCAGAGATAAGATCATTTCAACGTCAAAGTAAGGTTTTATAAATAACTACTTATACGTGGTTTTCTGCATGAAGTCATACTTAAGATCAAAATTGATCATACGTCCGTTTATAAACGAGGCCCCCTCTAGGATGGAGAAGCTGTCTTCATTAAAGTATTGAGTTTCTATTGGGGGATATAGGTAGCACACAGGAGGACATTTTTCTCTGTGGAGATCATTTCCTTTTAATTTCTAATAAAAAACATGAGCTGGCACAGACCCAGAGAAATGATTTTATGTAGAGTGCTGACTAATGGCGAATAAACTATAAACTATGAAAATAAAGAGAGTCACACACTCTGTATATAAACTCCCATTAATTTATTGGGTAAAATCAGATGTTAAATGTTCCTGTTTTGACTAATTTAATAGAGTGGGTTAGGTCTGCTCTATACCAAATTAGCACCTAGAGTCTCTTCCTGTTTCACTCCTGGTAGTGTGGTGGATGGGACTACCTGCTCTCTGTAACCTGGGGGTAACCAGTGGGTCTGTCTCCTCTATACCACCCACCTGGTAGTTTGGTAGATGGGACCACCAGCTCTCTGTAACCTAGAGGGTAACCAGTGGGTCCCGTCTCCACTCTATACCACCCACCTGGTAGTTTGGTAGATGGGACCACCAGCTCTCTGTAACCTAGAGGGTAACCAGTGGGTCCACGTCTCCTCTATACCCACCCCTGGTAGTTTGGTAGATGGGACCACCAGCTCTCTGTAACCTAGAGGGTAACCAGTGGGTCCGTCTCCTCTATACCACCCACCTGGTAGTTTGGTAGATGGGACCACCAGCTCTCTGTAACCTAGAGGGTAACCAGTGGAGTCCGTCTCCCTCTATACCACCCACCTGGTAGTTTGGTAGATGGGACCACCAGCTCTGTAACCTAGAGGGTAACCAGTGGGTCCGTCTCCTCTATACCACCCACCTGGTAGTTTTGTAGATGGGACCACCAGCTCTCTGTAACCTAGAGGGTAACCAGTGGGTCCGTCTCCTCTATACCACCCACCTGGTAGTTTTGGTAGATGGGACCACCAGCTCTCTGTAACCTAGAGGGCGGCCAGTGGGTCTCTCTCCTTTATACCATATTTCTTGTAGGACGACAATGTCTGTATTTCCAAAATCTTTGATGAAGTCTGGGTTCCTGCTCTTTAGGCCAAAAGGCAGATGACCTCAGACCTTGTATATTCAGGATGAGATAGTAAAAGCTTTGTGTTCCATAGTGTTGTTTTTGTGTGGTTCAGGCCCAGACCATTACAGTAGGTGTGAGCAGAGCATATTGAGCTTCTGATACAGTGCCCTGCAGGTATTCACCCCTTGGCATTTTTCCTATTTTTTGTTTGCATTACAACCTGTAATTTAAATCGAGTTTATTTGGATTTCATGTAATGGACACAAAATTGGTGAAATGAAAGGAAAAAACGAACTTGTTTAAAAAATATATATAATAATAAAAAACGGAAAAGTGGTACGTGCATATGTATTCACCCCTTTGCTATGAAGCCCCTAAATAAGATCTGGTGCAGCTAATTACCTTCAGAAGTCACATAATTAGTTTATGAAGTCACCTGTGTGCAATCTAAGTGTCACATGATGTGCTCATGATCTCAGTATATACAGCTGTTCTAAGGCCCCAGAGTCTGCAACACCACTAATCAAGGGGCACCACCAAGCAAGTGGCACCATGAAGACCAAGGTGCTCTCAGGGACAAGGTCATGGAGAAGTACAGATCAGGTTGGGTTATAAAAAAATATTAGAAACTTTGAACATTCCACGGAGCACTATTTAAATTCATTATTTTTTAAATGGAAAGAATATGACACTACAAAAAACCTGCCAAGAGAGGCCGCCCATCAAAACTCACAGACCAGGCAAGAAGGCATTAAATCAGAGAGGCAACAAAGAGAGCAAAGATAACCCCGAAGGAGCAGCAAAGCTCCACAGCGAGATTGGAGTATCAGTCCATAGGACCACTTTTAAGCCGTACACTCCACAGAGCTGGCCTTTACTGAAAAGTGGCCAGAAAAAAAGCCATTACTTAAAGAAAAAAAAAAGCAAACACATTTGGTGTTTGCCAAAAGGCATGTGGAGACTCCCCAAACATATGGAAGAAGGTACTCTGGTCAGATAAGACTAAAATTTAGGTTTGGCCATCAAGGAAAACGCTACGTCTGGTGCAAACCCAACACCTCTCATCACCCCGAGGAACCCCCATCTCCACAGTGAAGCATGGTGGTGGCAGCATCATGCTGTGGGTATGTTTTTCATCGGCAGGGACTGGGAGACTAGTCAGAATTAAAGGAATGATGGATGGCGCTAAATACATGGAAATTCTTGAGAGAGACCTGTTTCCAGTCTTCCAGAGATTTGAGACTGGGATGGAGGTTCACATTCCAACAGGACAAGGACCCTAAGCGCACTGCTAAAGTAACACTCCAGTGGTTTAAGGGAAATATTTAAATGTCTTGGATTGGCCTAGTCAGAGCCCAGAACTCAATCCAATGAGAATCTGTTGTATGTCTTAAAGATTGCTGTACACCAGCAACTTGAAAGAGCTGGAGCAGTTTTCCCTTGAAGAATGTGCAAAAATCCCAGTGGCGAGATGTGCCAAGCTTATAGACACATACCCAAAGAGACTTGCAGCTGTAATTACTGCAAAAGGTGGATCTACAAGTATTGACTTTGGGGGTGAATAGTTTTCTGTTTTTTTTTGTCTTATTTCTTGTTTTGTTTCAAAATAAAACATATTTGTCATCTTCAAAGTGTGTATGTGTGTAAATCCAAATGATACATAGCCCCCAAAATCAATTTTAATTCCAGGTTGTAGGCAACAAATTAGGAAATTCCAAGGGGGTGAATACTTTTGAAAGTCATTAAACATACCTCTTAGGTTGCAGGATGGGGCTTGGGCGGGTGTATTAGTGGGGTTGGGCCTGTTGCAGGATGGGGCTTGGGCGGGTGTATTAGTGGGGGTTGGGCCTGTTGCAGGATGGGGCTTGGGCGGGTGTATTAGTGGGGGTTGGGCCTGTTGCAGGATGCGGCTTAGGCGGGTGTATTAGTGGGGGTTGGGCCTGTAGCAGGATGGGGCTTGGGCGGGTGTATTAGTGGGGTTGGGCCTGTTGCAAGATGGGGCTTGGGCGGGTGTATTAGTGGGGGTTGGGCCTGTTGCAGGATGGGGTTTGGGCGGGTGTATTAGTGGGGGTTGGGCCTGTTGCAGGATGGGGCTTGGGCGGGTGTATTAGTGGGGGTTGGGCCTTTTGCAGGATGGGGCTTGGGTGGGTGTATTAATGGGGGTTGGGCCTGTTGCAGGATGGGGCTTGGGCGGGTGTATTAGTGGGGGTTGGGCCTGTTGGAGGATGAGGCTTGGGCGGGTGTATTAGTGGGGGTTGGGCCTGTTGGAGGATGGGGCTTGGACGGGTGTATTAGTGGGGGTTGGGCCTGTTGCAGGATGGGGCTTGGGCGGGTGTATTAGTGGGGGTTGGGCCTGTTGGAGGATGGGGCTTGGGCGGGTGTATTAGTGGGGGTTGGGCCTGTTGCAGGATGGGGCTTGGGCGGGTGTATTAGTGGGGGTTGGGCCTGTTGCAGGATGGTGCTTGGGCGGGTGTATTAGTGGGGGTTGGGCCTGTTGCAGGATGGGGCTTGGGCGGGTGTATTAGTGGGGGTTGGGCCTGTTGCAGGATGGGGCTTGGGCGGGTGTATTAGTGGGGGTTGGGCCTGTTGGAGGATGGGGCTTGGGCGGGTGTATTAGTGGGGTTGGGCCTGTTGCAGGATGGGGCTTGGGCGGGTGTATTAGTGGGGGTTGGGCCTGTTGCAGGATGGGGCTTGGGCGGGTGTATTAGTGGGGGTTGGGCCTGTTGCAGGATGGGGCTTGGGCGGGTGTATTAGTGG
>NC_068426.1:7826143-7830328 GCF_023373465.1 Oncorhynchus keta
CCCAGTTTATGTGTTGTAGTTTGTGTATTTGCATGTGTTTATTTCAGGAAATGGCTTCCTGAAATCCCTCAAGCAGCTGATTGGTCGACTCATTGGAGAGCTGACCCCGCCCCTCGTCAAGACGCGAAAGCTGTCTCCTAATTACCCATCTCCTTCAGAAGCTATGCATAAAGCCAGTGTTCTGCTCTAGGAGGAGGAGATTTTTCTGGGAGGTCATTGCAGAGATTTTGCTTAGAGAGATTTTCTGGGAGGTCATTTTCTGGGAGGTCGTTGCAGAGATTTTGTCAAAGAGATTTTGCTAAAGATTTTGCTGGGAGTCCAACGACGAGAGTTGGTATGGTTTAGGGAGGTTGTTGCTCAGATGGAGCTTATTTGATGTCCTTTGTTTCTTAGTTTGTTTGTGAAATTCTTAATATTCTGTTTCATTCGGTTCCCAGAGAGGAAGGGAAGGCACAACTAGGTAGTGCTTAGGCAAGAGTCCAGCGGGCATGCACATATGCCCATTTACATTTTAAGTCATTTAAAGCAGACGCTCTTATCCAGAGCGACTTACAAATTGGCGCATTCACCTTATGACATCAGCAGAATTCGCTGTCTAGGCACACTAGGTAAGACCTGTGGCGGACCACCCCTGTATTTTGGCCATAGGGCACCAGGTGTAGTGCAAGAGTGAGAGTAAGTAGTGGGTAGGCAGGCAAGCATAGGAGAGGGGCTTTGACTATTCACTTTTCTTTGCTTTGGTTCTGTCCAGCCCCCTTTCCCCACTTTATATGCATGTGTGAAGGAATAAAGTCCTTGTAAACGGTACCACATTCTGCCTGTTGTCATTCTTACTTGCACCTACAGTCCATACCTTTTTCACTTCACGGAGAGTTAGAGTTGTAGCAGGCAGCCATGCGTTCCCTCTTCATAGAGCGTGCGTAACAGTCATTTCTGTATTATGTCATTCTGTATTATGGTTCATGTTCTGTGTGGACCCCAGGAAGAGTAACTGCTGCTTTAACAGCTAATGGGGATCCATGTCTTTCTTGCACTGTCGCGTCTGCTAAATGACCCACATGATGACATGGCCTGGTCCCATCTGTTGATCTCGCCAACTGCTATTGTCATCGGCGTGACCATAGAACTATAGTTGGCAAGAGCACAAACTGATCTGGGACCAGGCTACAGTACTTAAAAACATACAAATATTTAAATGTATTGTAAAACTTCTAAGAAATATTTTTAAAGGTATTGAGAAACCATCCCATGGCTTTTCCAAACACCCCTGTATATGGTATATACAGATTTGTTTATTTTTAATAATGAGTGGTAACATTATACAGGACAGAACTGGGCTGTGATTTTACACATAACAACTCTGTAGAAATACACCTATTGGTCTAAAGTGAGTTAGAGTCGAGAGTTTAATGATCGGCCGCTGTCAAAGCCAAAATCAGGGTGACAAAATCTTTTCAGTCTCCCTGGGAGGAAATCGTGTTGTCGTCTTCACAACTGTCTTGGTGTGTTTGGACCATGATCGTTTTGTTTGGTGATGATTAATGGGGGCCTGTTCAGCCCTCCCTTTTCCTATAGTCTACGATCAGCTCCTTTGTCTTCCTCACATTGAGGGCGAGGTTGTTGTCGTCGAACCACACTGTCAGGTCTCTGACCTCCTCCCCATAGGCTGTCCCATCCTTGTCGGTGATTAGGCCTACCACTGTTGTGTCGTCAGCAAACTTAATGATGGTGTTGGCCACGCAGTCATGGGTGAACAGGGAGTACAGGAAGGGACTAAGCACACAGCTTATCATGAGGTGTTCTACCTCAGGTGAGCAATACCTCAAGACTTCTTTAATATTAAACATTGCACACCAGCAGTTATTGACAAATAGACACACACCCCCACCCTTCGTCTTACCAGACGTAGCTGCTCTGTCCTGCCGATACACAGAGAAGCCAGCCAGCTCTATTTTATCCATGTTGTCGTTCAGCCACGTTCTCGGTGAAACATGAGATATTACAGTTTTTAATGTCCTTTTGATAGGATTGTCTTAATCATTCAGTTTGTTTTCCAATGATTGCACGTTGCCTAATATTATTGAGGAAGAGGTGGTTAACCTACTCGTCTGCAATTTCATACAAGGCCCCGCCCTCCTCCACCTTTTCCTTCGTATGTTCTTTACACTAATGACGGGGATTTGGGCCTTGTCTTGACAAAGCATTATATCCTTTGCGTCATACTCATTAAAGAAAATTCTTTGTCCATTTCGAGGTGAGTAATCGCTCTTCTCATGTCCAGAAGCACTTTTCGGTCATAAGAAACGGTAGCAGCAACATTATGTGCAAAATTAGTTACAAACAATGTGAAAAAAACAAATAAAATAGCTCAGTTGGTTAGGAGCCTGTAAAACGGCAGCCATCCCCTCCAGCGCCAATCTATACAAGTAGTGATGAAGTCAATCTCTCCTCCACTTTGAGCCAGGAGGGATTGACATGCATATTATTAATGTTAGCTCTCTGTGTACATCCAAGGGCCACCTGTGCTTCCCTGTTGTGAGCCAATTGCAATTTTCCTAAGTCCCTCTTTGTGGCACTTCACCACACAACTGAACAGTAGTCCAGGTGCGACAAAACTAGGACCTGCCTTGTTGATAGTGCTGTTAAGAAGGTAGAGAATGACTTAATTATGGACAGACCTCCCCCCATCTAAGCTACATTTGTATCATTGTATATCATTTTGTTTTTACCATGACAGTTTACAATCCTGTTTAGTCACCTCAACTTGCTCAATTTCCACATTATTTATTACAAGATTTAGTTGAGGTTTAGGGTTTAGTGAATGATTTGTCCCAAATTCAATACCTGAAGTTTTTGAAATATTTAGGACTAACTTATTCCTTGCCACCCATTCTGAAACTAACTGCAGCTCTTTGTTAAGTGTTGCAGTCATTTCAGTCTCTGTAGTAGCTGACGTTTATAGTGTTGAGGCATCCGCATACATAGACACACTATTTTAATTCATAGGCAGTGGCATGTCATTAGTAAAGATTGAAAAAAGTAAGGGGCCTAGACAGCTGCCCTGGGGAATTGCTGATTGTACCTGTACCTATGTTGGAGAGGCTTTACATTAAAGAACACCCTCTGTGTTCTGTTAGACAGGTAACTCTTTATCCACAATATAGCAGGGGGTGTAAAGCCGTAACACATACGTTTTTACAACAGCAGACTATGATCGATAAGGTCCAAAGCTGCACTGAAGTCTAACAAAACAACCCCCACAATCTTTTTATGATCCTCTCTGCCAATCATCAGTCATTTGTGTAAGTGCTGTACTTGTTGAATGTCCTTCCCTATAAGCATGATGAAAGTTTGTTGTCAATTTGTTTACTGTAAAATAGCATTGTATCTGGTCAAACACATTTTTTTTTCAAAACTTTACTAAAGGTTGGTAACTGGCTGATTAGTCGGCTATTTGAGCCAGTAAAGGGGGCTTTATTATTCTTAGGAAGTGGAATAACTTTTGATCCCTCCAGCCCTGAGGGCACACACTTTCTAGTAAGGCTTAAATTGAAGATATGGCAAACAGGAGTGACAATATCGTCCGCTATTATCCTCAGTAAAATTCCAACCCAGTTGTCAGACCCCTGTGGCTTGTCATTGTTAATAGACAACAATACATTTTTCACCTCTTCCACACTTACTTTACGGAATTTAAAATGACAATGCTTGTCTTTCATAATTTGGTCAGATATACTTGGATGTGTCGTGTCAGTGTTTGTTGCTGGCATGTCATGTCTCAGTTTGACAATGAAAAAATCATTAAAGAAGTTGGCAACATTAGTCGGTTAGTGAGATGAAGTGAATTAATAACGTTTTTGGTGACAATCAGCTTTGAAATCATCATATTTTGCATTATGCTTTGCAATCAAAGTACTGGGGTAGTGAATTGAGCTGTAAGCTAGCAAATAAAGTTAGCCTACAATTAAAGCTGGAAGCGACCGGTGTCGTTCGGCATTGTAAAAGTGTTCTAGTCTGAATGGACATTGTTTTGCGAACAGTAATAAACAGTTTCAACATTTCAATGCTGTGTTGTATTATTAAAGTGTATTCATTTCTGGTGCAGCATGAGTAGGGAGTGCCAATGCAGCCCAGACAGTTCTACCAATGAATGAGTAGGTGGAGAAGGAATTTTTCTATTCACGC
>NC_068426.1:7830428-7870829 GCF_023373465.1 Oncorhynchus keta
TGCCTCCCTTCTCTCTCTCTCTCTCTCTCGTGTTTGTGTGGGCGTGGTTCCCAATCTCGGCCTGATTGTCTGCGCCAGCTGGAACCACTTATCTTCCCTTTATATGTTCTGTAACCAGTGTTTCTTGTTGTCAGATCGTTGTTACTTCCCTGAGGTTGTGTCGTGTGTCTGTGCTCTTCTCTCGCCGTCCTTGTGTGGATTATCTGCTGTGCCCCTTCCTACCCATCCGGACACACTCCCTGGATTTCTCAGCACGCTATCATTGGAAGATGCGCCCTAGTCCCTGGGTCGGATTCCGTCTAAGTACAGTCTGTCTGTCCTGTTGCTGTTGTAAACTGTATTCATTAAACCATCGTTGCTTGCATCTTGCATCCGCCTCTGTGTTGTCACAGACAGAGCTTGAGGTTCTGCAGAGTAGAACGAGAGAAACTCCCAAATACAGCTGTGCAAAGCTTGTAGTGTCATACCAGACAAGACTCTAGGCTGTAATCGCTGCCAAAGGCGCTTCAACAAAGTACTGAGTAAAAGGTCTGAATACTTATGTAAATGTGATATGTCCGTGTTTTCAATTCCTAAAAACCGGTTTTTGCTTAGTCGTTATGGGGTACTGCGTGTAGAGCAGTGGTTCCCAAACTTTTTATAGTCCTGTTACCATTCCGCCTCCAGCTGCGTACCCCCTCTAGCACCAGGGTCAGCTGTACCCCCTCTAGCACCAGGGTCAGCTGTACCCCCTCTAGCACCAGGGTCAGCTGTACCCCCTCTAGCACCAGGGTCAGCTGTACCCCCTAGCACCTAGCACCAGCACCAGGGTCAGCTGTACCCCTCTAGCACCAGGGTCAGCTGTACCCTCTCTAGCACCAGGGTCAGCTGTACCCTCTCCAGCACCAGGGTCAGCTGTACCCCTAGCACCAGGGTCAGCTGTACCCCTCTAGCACCAGGGTCAGCTGTACCCCTCTAGCACCAGGGTCAGCTGTACCCTCTCCAGCACCAGGGTCAGCTGTACACCCTATAGCACCAGGGTCAGCTGTACCCCCTATAGCACCAGGGTCAGTGCACTCTCAAATGTTGTTTTTTTGCCATCATTGTAAGTCTGCCACACACACACACACACACACACACACACACACACACACACACTATACGATGCATTTATTAAACATAAGAATGAGTGTGAGTTTGTCACAACCCGGCTCGTGGGAAGTGACAAAGAGGTTTTATAGGACCAGGGCACAAATAATAATATAATAATAATAATTCATTTTGCTCTTTATTTAGCCATCTTACATATGAAACCTTATTTGTTTATCAAAAATTGTGAATAATTCACCACAGGTTAATGAGAAGGGTGTGCTTGAAATGATGCACATAACTCTGCAATATTGGGTTGTATTGGAGAGAGTCCCAGTATTAAATAATTTTCCACACACAGTCTGTGCCTGTATTTAGGTGTCATGCTAGTGAGGACCGAGAATCCACTCTCACATAGGTACATGGTTGCAAAGGGCACCAGTGTCTTAACAGGGTGATTTGCCAAGACAGGATACTCTGAGCGCAGCTCTATCCAGAAATCTGGCAGTGGCTTCTGATTATTCAATTCAATTTTCACAGAACCGCTTGTTGCAATTTCAATGAGGATCTCTTGTTCAGATATACCATAGGTAAGTGGACTGGAGGCAGGGCATGAAAGGGATAACGAATCCAGTTTGTGTTGTCCATTTCGGGAAAGTACCTGCGTAATTGCGCACCCAGCTCACTCAGGTGCTTCGCTATATCACGTTTGACATTGTCTGTAAGCTTGAGTTCATTTGCACAACAAAAATCATACAATGATGGAAAGACCTGTGTGTTGTCCAGGAAAAGAGCTCCAACTTCTTAAATTATAGCCTCAATTTTGTCCCGCACATTGAATATAGTTGAGGAGAGTCTCTGTAATCCTAGATTCAGATCATTCAGGTGAGAATAAACATCACCCAGGTAGGCCAGTTGTGTGATAAACTCGTCCTCATGCAAAGCAGTCAGACAAGTGAAAATTATGGTCAGTAAAGGAAACTTTAAGCTCGTCTCTCAATTTTAAAAAACGTATCAATACTTGGCACTTCTGTATGTTGTAAAACGTTACATGGTCGCTGGCCCTATTATTGCATAATGCAGAAAATACAAAGTTAACCATTTTCACTGTAGTGTCCAAACGTCTTTCAAGCTGACAGGCATTCGCTGGCAGCAAGAGCCTCTCGGTGGAGGCTGCAGTCTACCCAAGTGGCTGCAGTGTACCCAAGTGGCTGCAGTGTACCCAAGTGGCTGCAGTGTACCCAAGTGGCTGTACCCAAGGACGCCTGGAACAACTGCTTGCATGTAGTTACCACTCCACTATGTCTCCCTGTCAAGGCTTTTGCGCCATCAGTACAGATACCAACACATCTCGACCACCAAGTCCATTTGATGACACAAAGCTGTCCAGTACTTTAAAAATATCCCCTCATGTTGTCCTGGTTTCCAGTGGTTTGCAGAAGAGGATGTCTTCCTTAATTGACCCCCATAAACGTAACGGACAAATAGCAGGAGCTGTGCCAGGCCCGTCACGTCTGTTAACTCATCCAGCTGTAACGCATTTAATTCACTGGCTTGTATGCGAAGCAGTAATTGTTTCAAAACATCTCCTGCCATGTCACTGTATGTATAAATATATATATATATATATATATTTATATAAATATATATATATATATTTTTAAATTATATTTACCAGTGGTAGAAGGTAAATTGAAAGAAAACACTGAGGCTACGCCCCAAAATGGCCTCCTATTCCTTTTTAGTGCACTACTTTGACCAAAGCCCCATGGGACCTGATCAAAACTAGTGCACTATACAGAAATAAGGTGCCTAAAGCCCCATGGGTCGTGATCAAAAGTAGTGCACTATACAGGAAATAGGGGTGCCTAAAGCCCCATGGGTCGTGATCAAAAGTAGTGCACTATACAGGAAATAGGGTGCCATTTGGGATGCATCCACTACCTGTTCTCTGAAGAAGCTGGTAGTCAGGGTGTAGAGGATAGGTTCAGGGCACTGTTGATGGGTAATATAAAGATCACCACCCAGGATGAGATGGTACCTGGAGGGGAGAGAGAGAGGGGGAGTTAGAGGTGTGTGCGTGTGTGTCCTTGTGTATTAACTGCAGTGTTGGGGAGTAGTGAACTTCATGTAGGTCAACTAGTAATTTAACTTCTTTCGTTAGCTTGGTGGTAGTGAACTCAATTCAAATCTAGGTAGTGTTTCCACTAGTTAATTGTTTTTTTTTTTTTACTATACACTACGGTTTACCATGTAGCGGTGTAGCTAACTACGGGAACTACACACTACTGTTTTACTATGTAGCGGTGTAGCTAACTACTGGAACTACACACTACTGTTTTACCAATGTAGCGGTGTAGCTAACTACTGGAACTACACACTACTGTTTTACCAATGTAGCGGTGTAGCTAACTACTGGAACTATACACTACTGTTTTACCATGTAGCGGTGTAGCTAACTACTGGAACTATACACTACTGTTTTACCATGTAGCGGTGTAGCTAACTACTGGAACTATACACTACTGTTTTACCATGTAGCGGTGTAGCTAACTACTGGAACTATACACTACTGTTTCACCATGTAGCGGTGTAGCTAACTACTGGAACTATACACTACTGTTTTACCAATGTAGCGGTGTAGCTAACTACTGGAACTACACACTACTGTTTTACCATGTAGCGGTGTAGCTAACTACTGGAACTACACACTACTGTTTTACCATGTAGCGGTGTAGCTAACCACGGGAACTACACACTACTGTTTTACTATGTAGCGGTGTAGCTAACTACTGGAACTATACACTACTGTGTATCCCAAAGGGGCACTGGTGCGGGTCTTCTCAGAAACATGTCTGTAACGTCTGAATGATTTGCGCTACAAACTATTATGACCCGTTCATGACGCTCACACAAGAGTCGTTCGAAGGTAATGAATTATTTTACATAGAAGATCATAGGAAATTCCAGGACATACTATATCATTAATAATCATTAATAAACTCACATAGTCGCTGTCAAAAACTCCAACCTCCACACAGTTGTCACTGACTAGTTGGATATTAATTTCCTACTGAGCAAACAATTTATGTACTTACAGCATTCTTTAAATACATATTTTTTTTTGGGGGGGGGGTAACATTGGTCAATAAAGCTCATAAATGCAATTGATTATTTCAGCGTGTTTTGTGTTCTACTTGTTGTCCTGAAAATACAATTGTGAGATTTTTACTGGGGTCATCAAGCCTGATGCTAATAGGCTTTTAACATATCACCCCAAAGTGATCGGTTGTTACAATTTATAGTCTATGACATTTGAGATTTACATACGATCATTTTTCACTAATTCGTTTGAATGTAGTGAACTACTTTTTCAAAGGAACTTTAGTTACGTGAACTATATTTTTCATAGGGGTAGTTTTAGTGTAGCATAACTTCTGTGTAAATTAATTGATAGCTTGGTAAACTATATTTTCAGAGTAGCTTCCCCAACAATGATTACCTGGTATCTCGGCCTGCAACAGGGACAGTATTTACCTTATATCTCGACCTGCAACAGGGACAGTATTTACCTTATATCTCGACCTGCAACAGGGACAGTATTTACCTGGTATCTCGGCCTGCAACAGGGACAGTATTTACCTTATATCTCGACCTGCAACAGGGACAGTATTTACCTGGTATCTCGACCTGCAACAGGGACAGTATTTACCTGGTATCTCGACCTGCAACAGGGACAGTATTTACCTGATATCTCGACCTGCTACAGGGACAGTATTTACCTGATATCTCGACCTGCAACAGGGACAGTATTTACCTTATATCTCGACCTGCAACAGGGACAGTATTTACCTGATATCTCGACCTGCAACAGGGACAGTATTTACCTGATATCTCGACCTGCAACAGGGACAGTATTTACCTGATATCTCGACCTGCAACAGGGACAGTATTTACCTGATATCTCTACCTGCAACAGGGACAGTATTTACCTGATATCTCGACCTGCAACAGGGACAGTATTTACCTGGTATCTCAACCTGCAACAGGGACAGTATTTACCTGGTATCTCGACCTGCAACAGGGACAGTATTTACCTGATATCTCGACCTGCAACAGGGACAGTATTTACCTGATATCTCGACCTGCAACAGGGACAGTATTTACCTGGTATCTCGACCTGCAACAGGGACAGTATTTACCTGGTATCTTGACCTGCAACAGGGACAGTATTTACCTGATATCTCGACCTGCAACAGGGACAGTATTTACCTGATATCTCGACCTGCAACAGGGACAGTATTTACCTGATATCTCGACCTGCAACAGGGACAGTATTTACCTGGTATCTCGACCTGCAACAGGGACAGTATTTACCTGGTATCTCGACCTGCAGCAGGGACAGTATTTACCTAGTATCTCGACCTGCAGCAGGGACAGTATTTACCTGGTATCTCGACCTGCAACAGGGACAGTATTTACCTGGTATCTCGACCTGCAACAGGGACAGTATTTACCTGGTATCTCGACCTACAGCAGGGACAGTATTTACCTGGTATCTCGACTTACAGCAGGGACAGTATTTACCTGGTATCTCGACCTGCAGCAGGGACAGTATTTACCTGGTATCTCGACTTACAGCAGGGACAGTATTTACCTGGTATCTCGACCTACAGCAGGGACAGTATTTACCTGGTATCTCGACCTGCAGCAGGGGACAGTATCTGGTATTGACCAGGAAGATGGGGATCCAGCAGAGGGCGTCAGAGAAGACGATGAAGAAGAACCTGTTAGCTACAGCCACATCTCTGGTAGCCTGCTCTTCAGGTCTGTAACAGAACAGCCCGTTAGCCACAGCTAGGTCTCTGTGTAGCCTGCTCCTCAGGTCTGTAACAGAACAGCCTGTTAGCTATAGCAACGTCTCTGTGTAGCCTGCTCCTCAGGTCTGTAACGGAACAGTCTGTTAGCTACAGCAATGTCTCTGTGTAGCCTGCTCTTCAGGTCTGTAACAGAACAGCCTGTTAGCTATAGCAACGCCTCTGTGTAGCCTGCTCCTCAGGTCTGTAACGGAACAGTCTGTTGGGGCTACAGCAATGTCTCTGTGTAGCCTGCTCTTCAGGTCTGTAACAGAACAGCCTGTTAGCTACAGTCAGGTCTCTGTGTAGCCTGCTCTTCAGGTCTGTAACAGAACAGCCCGTTAGCCACAGCTAGGTCTCTGTGTAGCCTGCTCCTCAGGTCTGCAACAGAACAGCCTGTTAGCTAACTGGGGGACAAATTCACCTTTCAGGAGGACAATAACCTAAAACACAAGGTTCGTTCCTACACACATTGAGTCACGTGGCCGTGGCTTGCTAGATAAAGCAGGCACACAGGCATTGAGGCATTCAGTTACTGTTTTATTGAACATCAGAATGGGAAAAACGAGTGAACTAAGAGACTTTGAGTGTGGTATGATCTTCGGTGCCAGTTCCAGTATCTCAGAAACGGCCATCCTCCTGGGATTTTCACGCACGACAGTGTCAAGGGTTTACCGAGAATGGTGCTACAAACAAAAAAACATCCAGTCAGTGGCAGTCCTGGGGACGAAAACTGCTAGTTGATGAGAGGTGGAAGGAGAATGGCAAGAATCGGTAAGAAGAGGCAGGCCACAAACAGGCAGATAACGGAGCAGTACAAAAGTGGTGCAGAATCTTGGTTCGCTCCACTCGTTGGTCCTTGTCGCGGACGGGCAGACGACCACGCCGGGCTCCACTCGTTGGTCCTTGTCGCGGACGGGCAGACGACCACGCCGGGCTCCACTCGTTGGTCCTTGTCGCGGACGGGCAGACGACCACGCCGGGCTCCACTCGTTGGTCCTTGTCGCGGATGGGCAGACGACCACGCCGGGCTCCACTCGTTGGTCCTTGTCGCGGATGGGCAGACGACCACGCCGGGCTCCACTCCTATCAGCTAAAACAAGAAGTGGCTCCAGTAGAAAAACATCACCTGGTCTGACGAATCCTGGTTTCTGTTGCGTCATACTGATGACAGAGTCAGGATTTGGCGTAAAACAGCATGAGTCAGAGGTTGGTGGCACCTTAATTGGGGAGATTTGGCATTTAGTAATGACTGGAGCGGAATCAGTGGAATGGAATCAAATAGATCAAACACACAGTTTCTGGGTGTTTGTTGCCATTCCATATGTTCTGTTCCGGCCATTACTATGAGTCGTTCCCCACTGAGTGTACACATTGATTCTTCTAAATGTTGAAAATCCGTAGGCAAGGGAGAGAAACAAACGGATGCAGTTTGAGGTCATGAGTCGGAGTGTGATGCGGGCACTGGAGAAGGGAGTGTGAGCTGGTGGGTCAAGGCAGGGTGACGTCATTGATGTTTGCTTGTGTTTGTACGTGTATGTTTTGTATTTACATTTTTTTTAAAGCGTACAAAAAAATAATGCTCCTGAGTGGCCTAGTTACAGTTTTGACTTCAATCGGCTTGAAAATCTATGGCAAGACTTGGAAATGGCTGTCTAGCAATGGTCAACAACCAACTTGATTGAGCGTGCATATTGTTTTGTATAATAAAGTGCAAATATTGTACAATCCAGGTGTGCAACGCTCTTAGAGACCCAGAAAGACTCACAGCTGTAATCACTGTCAAAGGTGATTCTAACACTCTCAGGAGTGTGAATACTTATGTACATGAGATATTTCTGCATTTCATTTTTAATAAATGTGCAAAAATGTCTAAAAACACATTTTCACTTTGTCATTATGGGATATTGTGATGTCATTATGGGGTATTGTGATGTTATTATGGGGTATTGTGATGTCATTATGGGATCATGTGTGTAGATGGGTGAGAAAAACATCTATTTAGTCCATTTTGAATTCAGGCTGTAACACAACATGTAGAACAAGTCCAGAGTTATGAATACTTTCTGAAAGCACTGTAAGTATTACTGTACCTGTAGCATTGATTCCAGTCTTATAGATGGAGTAGAACATGGAGGAGTAGGAGAACACGATCACCAGGAAGGCTACCAGGTTCAGACCTATGGACACACACACACACACACACACACACACACACACACACACACACACACACACACACACACACACACACACACACACACACACACACACACACACACACACACACACACACACACACACACACACACACACACACACAGTGCAGAATAAAGACATGCACACACAGGGGGAGACACAGTACAGAATTAACACATACCCCACACACACACACACACACTCTTTATAGGAGAACACTGTTAACAGGAATGCTGACAGGTTCAGACCCATAGAGAGATTTGAGAGATTTTTATACAAACCCTTTAATTGCACAATTTAGAGCAAGGGAGAAGGAGAGAGAGAGAGAGAGAGAGAGAGAGAGAGAGAGAGAGAGAGAGAGAGAGAGAGAGAGAGAGAGAGAGAGAGAGAGCAGAGAGAGAGAGAGAGGGAGGGAGGGAGGGAGGGAGGGAGGGAGGAGGGAGGGAGGGAGGGAGGAGGGAGGGAGGGAGGGAGAGGGGAGAGGGAGAGACAAAGAGACACATGTGCATGAGAGAAATCCATGCAGGCTGGCTGGCTGGCACACACACACGCACACACACACACACACACACACACACACACACACACACACACACACACACACACACACACACACACACACACACACACCGTACCAAGGAATATTCCGATAGAGTATCCTTTAGCAGTGGGTTTCTCCTGTCTGTCAGAGTGTAGGGGGAAGCAGACCCCATTACGACCATAGTAGTTCCCAAACAGATCGTCGTTCAGCAAGGGAACCACAGCGATGATGAACCCCAGCACCCAGATAGACACTAGCACCACCTGGTGGGTAGAGATGGTACAACATACTGTCTATCGGCCCCTTAGCACAGTATTCACATCTTACCCTAGAGGTCCCAGACTACTGCTGGTTTTCTGTTCTACCTGATAAAGTGTCCCAGGTCAAAGCAGTTAACCCACTGTTCCCATTGGGTTGTCTTTGTAAATAAGAAATTCTTCTTATCCTACTTGCCTAGTTAAATAGAAAATGTTTTTTTTTTTTTTACATTGGATAAAGTAGAGACTCAGAGGTAGAAAATGCCATATCACACATTACAGTTGAGGGACAATTGGAACGAAATTCTGCTTTGAAAATTTGATAACTTTGTAACCCCACTTTTGAGAAAATGGCCCTTGAGTGTGATACTGGAGAGCTCTTCTTTGTCTACACCCATTCAGCATAATTTACACCCTCTTAAGCTTAAGCCCCCACCCAAGCTCTGTCCATTTTATTTATGCTAGGAACCTCTAGATGGCTTGTGTACACTGTAACCTCACTTTTGAGAAAATGGCCTTTGAATGTTTTAGTACCTACTGGAGAGCTCTTCTTTGTCTACACCCATTCAGCATCGTTCACACCCTCTTAATCCTTATCCCCGCCCATCTCTTTAAGGATTCACATGTGAGGACATGTGCTAAACAGAGTGAGTACAGTAGTGTGCTGAACAACCAAAGATTTCATGCCCAAAGGTTTATACGACGTCTATCGACATGTCTGTAGACAGTTGTCGTAGTGACATCATGAACATTCTATTGACGTCTGACATCAAACTTGTCGTTATGAAAAAGCATAAACACAAAAACAACAGGCTGCATGACATCAGCAGCCCGATGGTCCAAAACATCATAACTGGTGGATTTTAGCACCAATAAGTCCATTTATTTCAAAATGAATTTAGTATATGTCAATCTAGTAAAACAGGCAACTAAAAGCGACTTTCTAAACAATGGTTTGGTTAGTTTCTAGCTTGTTAGCTAGCTAGTTAGCGATCGTTAAGTTAGCTGGCTAGCCAATTCAAATAATGACTGTATCATATAGCTGACAGCATCTTAACTTTAGCAAAGTTGATTCATTATTACAGGAAAATAAACTCACAACAAGTTCATTATTTACCAGTTTACGGAGGTCCTCAGATAATAGCATAATTTGCTTTCACCGAAAATCTTTTGAAATCTGACATGTTGGCTGGATTCAAAACAAGTCTAGCTTTTAATTTGCTATCTTGCATGTGTGATTTAATGAAAGTTTGATTTTCATAGTAATTTATTTGAATTTGGCGCTCTGCATTTTCACTGGCTTTTGGCCAGAGAGGTTTAAGGTACATGTTTCTTATTAAGGTACATGTTCCAGAAAGCATTTCTGCCAAATTTTGCCGCATTTTGATAAAAAAAAAATATGTTTACGTTGAAATGCATGTCTTGTGAAGTAGTGATGCTCGACATATACCTAGTTTCCTGAAAGCAGGTCACAGATAGATCAACATAATGGCCACAGATGGTGCAGCAGTGCTTGTGTATAAAGTCACCAGCTGACAGACTCAGTCTGTAGTTTACCTGGTAATCAGATATACAGTATAACCTGATATAGCAGATTAAGTAGTTTGTCCTGTTGAAGGAGGGCACAAGTAACGTCATAAGCAGGCATAGTGTGACTCACCACAGTCTGTAGTTACCAGGTCTCAGGTGGCTGAAGGGAAACACTATGACCAGGAACTTCTCCATAGTCAGGTAGGTCAGCAGCAGAACTGATACCTGGAAGACAGCATCACAGTTACAAACATACACTTTGTCTCTGTCTCTGTCTCTGTCTCTGTCTCTCAACAGTCAGGTAGGTGAACAACAAAACTGATATCTGTAACATGCAGTATTACAGTTACAAACACACACTCTGTCTCAGTGTCTCTCGCTCTTCCTTGTCAGATAGATCAGAAACAGAAATGATACCTGCAGATACAGCATTACAAGAGGTCAAGACAACTGATTCCTGT
Organism: Oncorhynchus keta; assembly: GCF_023373465.1. NCBI lineage: Eukaryota > Metazoa > Chordata > Actinopteri > Salmoniformes > Salmonidae > Oncorhynchus > Oncorhynchus keta. The sequence continues at coordinate 7,841,341 of NC_068426.1, forward strand.
AGTAGAACAGTGGACTCTGTAGTAGAACAGTGGACTCTGTAGTAGAACAGTGGACTGGCACTCTGTTTCTACTTTCTTGCCGACTATGGAATTGCCCTGCCAAACAGACCGGGACCTAATGAGTGACAATGATTTGGCATGATGGCACAAACAGACTGGGACTACAAGAACATCGTGATCCTCAGACTTCTTCAGGGGAAACAGCTTGGGCTGCCAGTTTTGTGCGTCCCAACTGGCACACCACATTTCACCTAAGTAGTGCACTACATTGAGGGTAGGTTACCCTTTGGAACACTTCCTCAGACAGAAATTTATTGGGGAGAAAATATATTCAGGACATTGTGAGTTAGCCTGCAGACAGGACATGACGTTCTGGAAGAATCAGAACGAGAGCAGAGAAATATATAAAAAAATTAACTCCGGGATTCTTAATTTATGGTCTATAATCTGACACCAATAACTATACTCATTATTCTCATTGTACCTCTGAGGACTTTCTCTCCATCCACAGGCGTGTCTGTGTGTATGCGCGTGTTAATTCACCTCTGAGGAGAGCATAGCCAGGAATCCGATGGTTCGACATTCCACACTCTCCATCCACAGGAGAGCGTTCGATTGTACTCCCCTCGGAACTTCACGTCAAACACACCAACAAAGAACAGGTACACACCCATCAGACAGTCTGCACCTGGGAGAGAGAGAGAGAGAGAACTCTAATACATTCTCACTGACTGTATCATTTTGCCATGGGTTCAAAGAGTTCAAGATTGTATCTGGGTACTTTGTCTTGTGTTGCGAGAGAGACGGTGAGAAGAATAAGAAATCAAAAAGGAAATAATCTTAACAGAGAAAAATGTCCTCCTTTTTGCTAGCTATATCCCCCCACTAGAATCCCCATACTTTAATGAAGACATATTCTCTATCCTAAAGGGTGATCATGTCTATGCCCAGGGACATGTACTAGTATATGGTGTTGGATTCTGGATTAAATATGACAGAATAAACTTTCGTTAAGCTTTTTTTTACTCTGAGAATTAGAACCTAACAATAGCGACCTAAATGTCAGAACTGGACAAGAACCTGACACCCTCAGCACACAGAGGGACAAGCACCTACCTGGAGGTGACAGCATTCCCTCCCAAATTTACCACAAAACAACCAACAAGAAAATGGGTCACAACTCTTGCAGCTATGTCACATGCAGGGTCTGTACATAGTCAATGGTAGGCTTTGAAGGGGACCCCTATGGTAGGTACACCTATAGCTCTGTTACATCCTGGGTATGTACATAGTCAATGGTAGGCTTTGAAGGGGACTCCTATGGTAGGTACACCTATAGCTCTGTTACATCCTGGGTATGTACATAGTCAATGGTAGGCTTTGAAGGGGACTCCTATGGTAGGTACACCTATAGCTCTGTTACATCCTGGGTATGTACATAGTCAATGGTAGGCTTCGAGGGGACTCCTATGGTAGGTACACCTATAGCTCTGTTACATCCTGGGTATGTACATAGTCAATGGTAGGCTTCGAGGGGACTCCTATGGTAGGTACACCTATAAGCTCTGTTACATCTGGGTATGTACATAGTCAATGGTAGGCTTCGAGGGGACTCCTATGGTAGGTACACCTATAGCTCTGTTACATCCTGGGTATGTACTATGGTAGTCAATGGTAGGTACTTAGAGGGGACTCCTATGGTAGGTACACCTATAGCTCTGTTACATCCTGGGTATGTACATAGTCAATGGTAGGCTTTAGAGGACTCCTATGGTAGGTACACCTATAGCTCTGTTACATCCTGGGTATGAACATAGTCAATGGTAGGCTTTGAAGGGACTCCTATGGTAGGTACACCTATAGCTCTGTTACATCCTGGGTATGTACATAGTCAATGGTAGGCTTCTAGGGGACTCCTATGGTCGGTACACCTATAGCTCTGTTACATCCTGGGTATGTACATAGTCAATGGTAGGCTTCAGGGGACTCCCTATGGTAGATACACCTGTAGCTATGTTAGACTGCTTTATCACTGACCTCAACCCGGAGTCTCTCAGAGCGTTCACAGTCAGCCCACTGACACCCCTATCCAGATCACAGTAAAATCAGTCTACTTGAACAAAGCAATACTCAATCATGAGGCATCAAAGCCAAAGGAACTGAATAATAAGAAACTATCGGGCAACAATAAATCCAATCCTTCTAGACAATTTCCTGGACATAATGGTTTCACTGCAATACAGAAGGTGTAAACTTGCATGTAGAAAGCCTAAACTTTTTATTTGACCTCTCAGCTTTCTTAACAAATCAATAAATTTCAAGCAGACAACCAAAAAAATGTATTACAACATTTGGCAAATGGTTTGAGGAGGAATGCAAAACCGTAAGAAAGAAATTGAGCAACCTGTCCAACCAAAAACAGAAAACCCAGTAAACCTGAGTCTACACCTTCACTATGGTGAATTACTAAAACAATACAGAAATACTCTGCGGAAAAAGAAGGAACAGCACGTCAGAGATCAGCTCAATGTAATTGAAGAATCGATAGAATCTAACGACTTCTGGGAACATTGGAACACATTAAACAAACAAACATAAATATCTATCCAAAATGGAGATGTGTGGATAAACCACTTCTCCAATCTTTTTGGCTCTATAACAAAGAACAAACAGCAAAAACATTTACATGATCATTTACATGATCAAATACCAAATGTTAGAATCAGCTATTAAAGTCTACCAGAACCCACTAGATTCTCCAATTACATTGAACTACAGGACAAAATACAAACCCTCCAACCCAAAGGCCTGTGGTGTTGATGGTATCAAAATTAAATGATAAAATATACAGACCACAAATTTAAATTGGCTATACTTTAACATCATCCTCAGGTCTGGCATATTCCCCAATATTTGGAACCACGTACTGATCACCCCAATCCACAAAAGTGGAGAGAAATTCGACCCCAATAATTACTGTGGGATATATCAACAGCAACCTTGGGAAAATCCTCTGCATTATCATTAACAGCAAACTCCTATGTTTCCTCAGTGAAAACAACGTCCTGAGCAAATGTCAAATTGGGTTTTAACCGACTTACACGTACAAAAGACCACATATTTACCTTGCACCCTAATTGACAAACAAACAAACCAAAACAAAAGTAAAGTATTCTCCTGCTTTGCAGAACTCAATATGACATGAAGGTCTACTATATAAATTGATGGAAAGCGATGTTGGGGTAAAACATACAACATTATAAAATCCATGTACACAAACAACAAGTGTGCTGGTAAAACACACAGATTTTTTTCCTCGGGGTCATGGGTTGAGACAGGGATGCAGCTTGAGCCCCACCCTCTTCAACATACTGTGCCTACAGAAATTCTACACCCCCTTGAATATTTTTTCACATTTTGCTGCCGTAAAATGTAATTTTACCTACAGATCTACACAACCTTCTCCACATTTTCAAAATGAAAGAAAGTTGTAGATTATACATTTTCCAAATGAAGGAAAACCAACAACAAAAAGAACCCAAAGATGTCTTGATTAGGGATGTCATCACACCTCTTTTTCACATGGATACTTGATGTCTTGATTAGGGATCATCATCACACCTCTTTTTCACATGAATACTTGATGTCTTGATTAGGGATCATCATCACACCTCTTTTTCACATGGATACTTGATGTCTTGATTAGGGATCATCATCACACCTCTTTTTCACATGGATACTTGATGTCTTGATTAGGGATCATCATCACACCTCTTTTTCACATGAATACTTGATTAAAGCACCTTTGGCAGCCATTACAGCAAACATTTGGAATAATATTCTACCAACTTTGCACTACTCTTAGGACAACCTATATTCATTGTTTTCGTCAAAATTGCTCAAGCCTGTTAAATTTGTTTGGGAATCGTTGATGGACAGCAATATTCAAACTTTGTCTCTGATTTTCAAGCTAATTTAAGTCAGGACTGAAGCTAGACCCCTCAAGGAACACCCAACAACACTCGGAAAGCCAGTCTGGTTTATATTTGCATTAACAGTTGTGTAATTGTCCCATAGAAAAAATACAACTTTAGCTAAGGGTTAGGTTTTCAGAAGACTGAGGTGGGGTTTTCGTAACTTTTGACCTTTTACATTTAATCAGTTCATATTTCTTCTGATCGTGACAAACTCTCAATTTTCTTGTCCCGGCTACTCCTCCTTGTCTTGGCTGTGCATAGGGTCGTTGTCCTGTTGGAAGGTGAACATTTGCCCCATTCTGAGGTCCTGAGCAGTCTGGAGCAGGTTTTCATCAAGGATCTCTGTACTTTGCTCTGTTCATCTTTGCCGTGATCCTGACTATTCTCCAAGTCCCTGAGGCTGAAAAACATCCCTATAGCATGATGCTGCCACCAACATGCTTTACTGTAGGGATGGTGCCAGGTTTCCTCCAGATGTGACACTTAGTATTCAGGCCAAAGCGTTCAAGCTTGGTTTCATCAGTCCAGAGAATCTTGTTTCTCATAGTCAGAGTCCATTAGGTTCCTTTTGGCAAACTCCAAGCAGGCTGTCATGTGCCTTTTACTGAGGAGTGGCTTCAATCTGGCCACTCTACCATAAAGGCCTGATTGGTGGAGTGCTGGTTTTGCCAACTACACAGAGGAGCTCTGGAGCTCTGTCAGAGTGACCTCCTGACCAAGGCCCTTCTCCCCCAGTGCTCAGTTTGGCTCCAGGAAGAGTCCAAACTTCTTCCATTTAAGAATGAGGCCACTGTGTTCATGGGGACCTTCAATGCTGCAGAAATGTTTTGGTACTCTTCCCCAGATCTGTGCCTCAACACAATCTTGTCTCGGAGCTCTACGGACAATTCCTTCGACCTCATGGCTTGGTTTTGCTCTGACATGCACTGTCAACTGTGGGACCTTACATAGACAGGTGTGTGCTTTTCCAAATCATGTCCAATCAAATTAATTTACAACAAGGTGGACCCCAATCAAGTTGTAGAAACATCTCAAGGATGATCAATGGAAACAGGATGCACCTGAGCTTAAAGTCTTATAGCAAAGGGTCTAAATATTTACGTAAATACGATATTTATGTTTTTTATTTTTTAATAAAATAGCCACGCATTTTTGCTTTGTCATTTTTGGGTATTGTGTGTAGATTGACTAGGAAAAAACAATTGAATCCATTTTAGAATAAGCCTCTAATGTAACAAAATGTGGAAAAAGGGAAGTGGTCAGACTGCTTTCCGAATGTCAATGAGTTGACAAGGGCACTAGAACAGTCTGCAGCACCCAGCCTCACCCTACTAGAATCTGAAGTCAAATGTCTACTGTTCGCTGATGATCTGGTGCTTCTGACGCCAACAAAGGAGGGCCTACTGCACCTAGATTGTCTGCACAGATTCTGTAAGACCTGGGCATTGACAGTGAATCTCAGTCATACAGAAATAATGATGTTGCAGCTACCGGAACAAGCACTACAAATTCCATCTAGACACACCGCCGCCTTAGAGCACATCAGCACCACAGGTAAATTCCACACAGCTGTAAATGATCTGAGAGACAAGGCAAGAAGGGCCTTCTACGCAATCAAAAGGAACATAGAATTCAACATCCCAAATAGAATCTGGATAAAAATACTTGAATCAGTTCTAGAACCCTTTCCCTTTATGGTTGTGAGGTCTGGGGTCCCCTCACCAACCAAAACAAACACCAAATTGAAACTCTGCTTTAGAGCAAAACATATTCTGTGTGCAACATTATCCACCAAATAATACAAGCAGAGCAGAACTACCTAAAAGGAAGCAATTCTCATACCTTCCATAACAAAGCCATGGCCTACAGAGAGTGAATCTGGAGAAGAGTCCCCTCAGCCAGCTGGTCCTGGGGCTCTGTTCAACAAACACAAACAGACCCCACAGAACCCCAGGACAGCAAAACAATTATAACCAGCCAAATCACGAGAAAACAAAAGAGAACGTCCGGACACAATTTTTAATCAGAGAAAACTGGAATGCTATTTGGCTCTAAACAGACAGTACATATTCGCCAAATTCTTGACCACTGTGACTGACCCAAAATTAAGAAAAAGCTTTGACTATGTACAAACTCAGTGACCATAGCCCTTGCTATTGAGAGAGGTCGCCATAGGCAGAACTTGCTCTCGAGGGAAGACTGGCTATATGCCCACTGCCCACAAAATGAGGTGGAAACCGAGCTGCACTTCCTAACTGCCTGCCAAATGTATAACCATATTAGAGAGACATGTTTCTCTCAGATTACACAGACACACAAATAATTAGGAAATAAATCAAATTTTGACAAACTTCCATACCAATTAGGTGAAATACCACAGTGTGTCATCACAGCAGAAAGATTTGTGACCTGTTGCCACAAGAAAAGGGCAACCAGTGAAGAACAAACAACATTGTAAATACAACCCATATTTATGCTTATTTTATTTATTTATTAACCCATTTGTTTATTTATTTTCCCTTTCATTCTTCAACTATTTGCTTATTGTTACAACACTGTACATAAACCAAATATATAACATTTGAAATGTCTCTATTCTTTAGAAACTTTTTGTGTGTAATGTTTACTGTTAATTTCTGATTGGTTATTTTACTTTTGTTTATTGTCTATTTCAGTTGCATTGGCAATGTAAACATACACCACCCCGTTCACAAAAATGGTTCGCTCCTATAGACAGTGAGTCACGTGACCGTGGCTTGCTATATAAAGCATAGAGACGGGCATCAAGGCATTCAGTTACTGTTCAATTGAATGTTAGAACGGGCAAAACAGTGACCTAAGCAACTTTGATCATGGTATGATGGTCGGTGCCAGGCTCGCCAGTTCCAGTATCTCCGAAACGGCCGGTCTCCCGGGATTTTCACGCACCATAATATTTAGGGTTTACCGAGAATGGTGAAGAAGAAAAGAAAGAGCATCCAGTCAGCGGCAGTCCTGTGGGCGAAACCAGCTCGTTGATGAGAGGTGTCGAAGGGGAATAGCAAGCTAACAGGCGGGCCACAAACAGTCAAATAACGGCGCAGTACAACAATGGTGTGCAGAATGGTCGGTCTTCGTCACGGATGGACAATTGCAGCAGACGACCACACTGGGTTCCATTCCAACCAGTTAAAAACAACAAGAAGTGACACCAGTGGGCAGGCGATTCCCAACACTGGACAATTGAGGAGTAGAAAAACATTGCCTAGTCTGATGAATCCCATTTCCTGTTGTGTCGTGCTGATGGCAGAGTCAGGATTTGGTGTAAGCAGCGTGAGTCCATGGCCCCATCCTGCCTGGTGGCGGTGGTGGAATGTAGTGGGGAATGTTTTCCTGGAACACGTTAGGTCCCTTGATACCAATTGAGCAACATTTCCATTCCAGAAGAACCGGTACGAGACGGTGTGGCTGAGTATATATGTTTCCCAAGCCAATAAAGCACTTTGGATATAATTTAATTGAGAGAGGGTGACAGAGAGAAAGATAAATAGAGGTTGGATTAGCAGCCAGGTTGCTCTAAATCAACTTTGAAATTCAATTTCCAGCCAGGTCCCCAGGAGGTCGGGAGATGCCACCACTAGGGACAAAGGTGAGCGCTATTACATTCAAGTAGGCTGGGTTTTGCTCGGGTGTTGTGGACGGAAGGGTGTAAAGCAGTGGTGTAAAGTACTTAAGTAAAAACAATGTAAAGTACTTAAGTAAAAACAATGTAAAGTACTACTTAAGTCGTTTTTGGGGAGGTAGTTGTATTGTACTTTACTATTTATATATTTTTTGCCAACTTCACTCCACTAATGAAAATAATGTACTTTTTACTCCATACATTTTCCCTGACACCCATTTTGAGAGAAAAAAATGGTCCGATTCACACACTTATCAAGAGAGCATCCTTGCTCATCCCTACTGCCTCTGATCTGGTGGACTCGCTAAACACAAATGCTTAGTTTGTAAATTATGTCTGAGTGTTAGATTGTGCCCTTGGCGATCCGTCAATAATTATTTATTTTTTAAATGGTGCTGTCTGGTTAAAATAAAACATTTGAAATGGTTAATGCATTAACTTTTTTTGGGGGCACTTTCATTTACCTTTAATAGTTTTGTATATTTCAAACCAAATACTTTTAGACTTTTACTCAAGTAGTATTTTACTGGGTGACTCAGTTTTACTTGAGTCATTTTCTATTTAGGTATCTTTACTTGTACTCAAGTATGACAATTGAGTACTTTTTCCACCACTGAGCGTAAGCCACGGGCTCCGGGTCCATGGGAAGTGGTGTAAAGTAACAAAGTACAAATACTGAAGTTTTTTGGGGGTATCTGTACTTTACTATTTATATTTCTGTTGACTTTGACTTCATTACATGAAAAAAAAGTATACATTTCCTCCCATACATTTCCCCTGACACCTTCATGACTCGCAAACAAAATCAAATCAATCTGAAGATAGAAGAAAACAACAAATCATGTTGGAAAAAAGAATCAAGCAACATTGGCGAGTAGACACACTCATGGGTGAACTTGTTTTGCAAGGCAGTAGGTCGACGACATGCAGAGTTGATCCAATCTTCATCAGTTTGGGCAAATCCAAGGGTCCTAAAGTGTAAACCTCCCAACCCTACCAGGAGCCTATCACTTGCAAAATATTCATCCACTCAGCAGCACTTTGCCCAAGTGTGTCCGAAATTGCACAAGCATGTCTGACATCGCTCTACCACCACCTCCTGACGAGGACGAACACCCTTGGCCGTATCTAAAATAAATGTTTTCTTTTCTCGGGAATGAAGGATTCATCCTACCGGATGAAATGTCTGTTATGTTTACCGAAAGTTCAGGAAATACTAGTGTTCGAGAACTCGCCGTCTAACGTAAAAAAACACATTGAGGTAACGTTAAGCCTACTGTTAGCTTGCTAGCTAGCTAGAATAACATTAGCATTCTAATTAGCATGCTAGCTAACATTAGCTAACCCACATTTGCTAATGCAGGAAGCAGTATTAGTTGATGCTAGCTAATCCTATACCTAAATAGTTCACGAGCTAGTAGCTACCTACTTTAGCTGGCTAAAATGTACCCAGATTCAGAACCTTTGTTAGATAACGCAATCTAACTAAACTGACATGGGCTAACTAGCTTGTCGACAAGCTAGCTAACTAGTAGTTTCTGAATCTGGACACATTTTAATCAGCTAACTTTAGTCTAGCCAAATACCTTTTCTCTAAACACCTGGTTATCTATTCCTTGTGTTAGTTGATAAAGTTGGTCTTACCTAGCTAATTACTGTAGACTTAAGTTATTGACGTAACCTACTAGCTAGATCAATTAACTGTAATGGCGTTCTTCGTTTGTAGAAAGAGAGTCGGACCGAAATGCAGCGTGGTGGTTACTCATGACTTTAATAAATGAAGAGCGATATATGAAATAACTTATACAAAAGCAGAACAACAAACGGAACGTGAAAACCTAATTACAGCCTATCTGGTGAAACTACACAGAGACAGGAACAATCACGCACGAAATACAAAGTGAAACCCAGGCTACCTAAATACGGTTCCCCATCAGAGACAACGAGAATCACCTGACTCTGATTGAGAACCGCCTCAGGCAGCCAAGCCCATACAACACCCCTACTCAGCCGCAATCCCAATAACCACAAAACCCCAATACGAAATACAACAAAACAAACCCATGTCACACCCTGGCCTGACCAAACAATCAACGAAAACACAAAACACTAAGACCAAGGCGTGACATTAACATAGTTTTTTCCTCATTGTGTTAGTTGATAAAGTTGTTCTTACCTAGCTAATTACTGTAGACTTAAGTTATTGACGTAACCTACTAGCTAGATCAATTAACATTGTTTTTTCCTCGTTGTGTTAGTTGATAAAGTTGTTCATACCTAGCTAATTACTGTAGACTTAAGTTATTGACGTAACCTACTAGCTAGATCAATTAACATAGTTTTTTCCTCATTGTGTTAGTTGATAAAGTTGTTCATACCTAGCTAATTACTGTAGACTTAAGTTATTGACGTAACCTACTAGCTAGATCAATTAACATAATTTTTTCCTCATTGTGTTAGTTGATAAAGTTGTTCTTACCTAGCTAATTACTGTAGACTTAAGTTATTGACGTAACCTACTAGCTAGATCAATTAACATAGTTTTTTCCACATTGTAATATTAAATGTTGGTCACTCACTTAACTAATGTTTATTAGAATTTTAGAATTAGGATCCTATACCTTAAGTATTTGATGATGGTAGTTATCTAGCTAAGTAACTGTCTTTCACTTTTCTGTTTTTTATTATTTCAGAAAAATAATGTACACCTTCTTAAGAAATATTGATTACTTACAGCAAACACTGAAGAGAAAAGGTGCCCCTGAGACTCCCTCCACCATCAAGCAGAGCACATTACTGAAGACAGTGTCTCAAAATCCATTGACAAAGCTGTGGTCAAGTATGTGATCCAAGGGCTCCAACAATTCACTATTGAACAAGAACTGTTCAGAGAGTTTGTCCAGGATCTGCCGCCTAACTCTTATCAAGGTTCCACTGTGATCCAGGATTAATGAAGCCTCCAAGGAAATAAAGAAGGCGGTGACTGAGACCATGAGAGGAGTTGACTACATCGTCACCACCACCGACTGCTGGTCTGGCAAAGAAGACGGAGCTTCATTGGTGTTACAGCCCACTGGATAGACCCTGACAGTCTCAACAGATGCTCTGCAACCCTGGCCTGTAAACGGTTGAGAGGATCGCACACCTTTAACTTCTTATGGCTGGGGGGCAGTATTGAGTAGCTTGGATGAATAAGTTGCCCAAAGTAAACGGCCCGCTCCTCAGTCTCAGTTGCCAATATATGCATATCATTATTGGTATTGTATAGAAAACTCTGAAGTTTCTAAAACTGTTTGAATGATGTGTGTGAGTATAACAGAACTCATATGGCAGGCAAAATCCTGAGGAGAAATCCAAACAGGAAGTGGGAATTCTGAGGTTGGTATGTATTCACCACAGTTCCCATTGAAATCCCCTTGAGATATGAATGATTTTGCACTTCCTAGGACTTCCACTAGATGTCAACCGTCTATAGACATTTGAATGAGACTTCTACTGTGTAGTGGGACTGAATGAAAGCAGAATGTATCAGGTGACTGGCAGTCAGCCATTTTCTGATCACGCGCATTCCTCATGGTATCCACTTGCGTTCCATTGCTCATGAAGACACAAAGGAATACTCCGGTTGGAACTTTATTGAAGCTATATGTTAAAAACATCCTAATGATTGATTCTGTGCTTAGTTTGAAATGTTTCTTCGACCTGTAATATAACTTTTTGAAGTTTTTGTCCGACGTAACGCTTACCAGAATGAGCATTTAGATATGTATACCAAACGCGCTAACAAAAGGAGGTATTTGGCCATAAATAACGGACATTATCGAACAAAACAAACATAAATTGTGGACCTAGGATTCCTGGAGTGCTTTCTGATGAAGATCATCAAAGTAAGGGAGTATTTATCATGTAATTTCTTGTTTATGTTGAAGCCAACATGGTGGCTATTGTGACTATTTTTCTGATCGCCGTCTCAGATTATTGCATGGTTTGCTTATTCCGTAAAGTTTTTTTGAAATCAGGCACAGCGGTTGCATTAAGGAGAGGTATATCTATAATTCCATATATATAACTTGTATTATCATCTACATTTATGATGAGTATTTATGTGTAATGATGTGGCTATGCAAAATCACTGGATGTTTTTGGAACTAGTGAATGTAACACGCCAATGTAAACTCATATTTGGATAAATATGAACTTTATCAAACAAAACATACATGTATTGTGTAACATGAAGTCCTATGAGTGTCATCTGATGAAGATCATCAAAGGTTGGTGATTAGTTTTATCTCTATTTGTGCTTTTTGTGACTCCTCTCTTTGGCTGGAAAAAATGGCTGTGTTTATTGTCGTTTGGTGGTGACCTAACAATCGTTTGTGGTGATTTTGCTGTAAAGCATATTTCAAATCGGACACTGTGGTGGGATTAACAACAAGATTACCTTTAAAATGGTATGAGATACATGTATGTTTGAGGAATTTTAATTATGAGATTTATGATGTTTTGAATTTTGCGCCCTGCACTTTCACTGGCTGTTGTAATATCATCCCGTTAACAGGATGTCAGCCCAAAGAGGATTTATTAATGTGTTGACAGGCACCCTAAATGACATCCATTCTGATTTTGAATTGTGAGAACAACAACAGACAAAGGTTCCAACTTCTTGAAAGCTCTCCAAGTTTTTTGGAGAAGATGAAAACAACGAGACAGTGGAAGCAGCGAGTGGTGCAGCAGATCAGCCAAGACAGGAAGATGGTTAAGAGGAACAATAGGAGAGTGAAGGAGTGGAGTTTGTTGATGTGGCAATGATCCTGAATGAAGATGATGGATTTGAGTACAAGCTGATGCGCCCGAATGCTACAAGGTGGAACTCCTGAGGATCGTCAAAGACAAAGGGAGAGGCGGTCGTCAGAGTTCTCTGCACAGACTTCGAGGTTCCAATGTTAGTAAGGATGATGTATTATTTGGTCATAATTTAAGGTCTTGAATGTTGTCTAAATCGGTTGCAGTGTTTCCTGACCCTTTGCTTGGGGACTTATAACTGTTTCACATGTTGTAGCCATACACTATCATTGATCCATTTAGTCAACTACTCATCCAGCCATTGATTACTGTAGTTGAATCAGGTGAAATGGTTAGTGGTCCCCTTTATATAGGGTTAGGAAACACAGCGTTATTATTATTCACAGGTTCAATCCAGCTGAACTCACCTTCCTCACAGAGTATGCTGCCACCATGAGCCCAGTCGCAAAGGCCCTCAACATCCTGCAGGCTGAAACCAATGTCCAGATGGGGTGGCTACTTCCAACTATCAACCTGCTGATCACAAAACTTGACCGAGTCCCTGAGGTACTGTAAGCCTCTGGCAACTGGGACTGAAGAAGCGCTTCAGCCTCATGTTTCACGAACCTGAGCTTTATCGCAGCTGCATTCCTTCTCCCAAAAAAAATACAAAAAAGAATGTGGACAAAGGATGACGCCACCGTCAGAATGGGTAAGACAACATCTGTAAGCTGTCTCACACCCTTACCTGTCTCAGCTGCCCGTGAAAGGCTGTTCAGCATTGCAGGACTTGTTTTCAGCCCCAGGAGAGCAAGGCTGGATTCCAGAAACTTTGAAAACCAGCCTTTACTGAAGATGAACCGTAAATTCTTCAAGTAATGACAGCTTCACGCAAACAAGCCCAAGGACACAGATGCCTTATGCGCTTTTGTTAATTTATGTTTAAATTCACAAGTTCTAGGTGTCCTTGTTACAAAGACATGACCTGACACCCTGATTTCTAATGCAGTTCCAACAGTGGCGATGTCCTCATGTTCCTACTTGAAAAAAAGATTTCTGTATAGGGTTCTATTATAGGATGTTGTTTCTAAAGCAAAGTGACAGTGATTGTCTTACGTTTACTGGCTATATTCCTTCATTAAGGCATACTTATATTTTGTCTATAAGAGATGTATTTTGAAGGGTAAGTTTGTAATCCTTCTCCCCCCCCAACAAGATTTAGATGCAAGTGGCTGTTCCACTGGTTGTCATAAGGTGTATGCACCAATTTGAGTCGCTCTGGAATCCACATAAAAATAAAAATAAATAATAATCTGAGCTCTTCTTGCATCCGTAAAACTGCGATGGACAATTTACAAGATGATATTATAATACTGTGTATGCATCGAATAGCTATGATGAGTACTCTCTCATCTGTGTCTGTGGGACAGAGTTGGGCCTCTGGAGCTTGAGCTGACAATTGATTGATTTAACTTCAGACTGCATTCCATAGAAAGATGTGGTCGGTATAACCGAGATAGAGATAGCCTGGAGGAGTAGAACAAACCCTTATTGTTCCTAATCATCCGAGCATCTGGGAATCTAAGCCCGGTTGGAGATTAAACAACACCAGGTGCAGATAACCACAAGATGAACCCGAGGTGACTTATGATGCCCCCGATCTGCATGGGAGGGGTGGAACCAGCTATGACTAAGCATTGTTTGATCTACTATATAAGAACTCCGCATTGTCTGTAAGGTTAAGCTCTCGGAGACACACACTTCAGAGTCTGCGGTCGACCAGCTTATTATTAATTAATATTGCAATAATGAATCAATGTTAAATAAAGATTGATTTTTGAATAATTGTCCAAATCTCTCTCAGTATACATGAATTTCCACGACAACTGTTACCTCTCAGAAAAGCTCAAACAAAATAAAAGGCTGGCTGTTTTTCTTTTTGGATTTATGGCTCTTACGTGTCATTAACTTTTGATACTTAAGTACATTTACCTTAAGGCTATTGTTTTGATACTTAAGTACATTTACCTTAAGGCTATTGTTTTTGATACTTAAGTACATTTACCTTAAGGCTATTGTTTTTGACACTTAAGTACATTTACCGTAAGGCTATTGTTTTTGATACTTAAGTACATTTACCTTAAGGCTATTGTTTTTGATACTTAAGTACATTTACCTTAAGGCTATTGTTTTTGATACTTAAGTACATTTACCTTAAGGCTATTGTTTTTGATACTTAAGTACATTTACCTTAAGGCTATTGTTTTTGATACTTAAGTACATTTACCTTAAGGCTATTGTTTTTGATACTTAAGTACATTTACCTTAAGGCTATTGTTTTTGATAGTTAAGTACAATTAATATCAGGTACATTAAGACTTTTACTCAAGTCGTATTCTAATGGGTGACTTTTACTTGAGTCATTTTCCAGTAAGGTATCTTTACTTTTAATCAAATCAGCCAGTGTGATGATGAATATGGGCCTCCAGGCCGAGGAGATGGCTCCGTTTCTTTTAACTACGAGGAGTCCATGTTGGATGAGACTGTTTTTGAGGGTTAAGACTGTATTTTTATGAAGATTGCAATACAAATCCTGACAGGAAGCGTTGCAATTGGATATAGGCATATAACAGTCATTGATGAATATCAAATGTACATACATGTATCAGTTTGGATTAATTTGGGATACTATTTATGTTTCCATATAGTATCTTAGGTATCAGTTTGGATTAATTTGGGATACTATTTATGTTTCCATGTAGTATCTTAGGTATCAGTTTGATTAATTTGGGATACTATTCATGTTTCCATGTAGTATCTTAGGTATCAGTTTGATTAATTTGGGATACTATTCATGTTTCCATGTAGTATCTTAGGTATCAGTGTGTATTAATTTGGGATACTATTTATGTTTCCATATAGTATCTTAGGTATCAGTGTGTATTAATTTGGGATACTATTTATGTTTCCATATAGTATCTTAGGTATCAGTGTGTATTAATTTGGGATACTATTTATGTTTCCATATAGTATCTTAGGTATCAGTTTGATTAATTTGGGATACTATTCATGTTTCCATGTAGTATCTTAGGTATCAGTTTGATTAATTTGGGATACTATTCATGTTTCCATGTAGTATCTTAGGTATCAGTGTGTATTAATTTGGGATACTATTTATGTTTTCATATAGTATCTTAGGTATCAGTGTGTATTAATTTGGGATACTATTTATGTTTCCATATAGTATCTTAGGTATCAGTGTGTATTAATTTGGGATACTATTTATGTTTCCATGTAGTATCTTAGGTATCAGTGTGTATTAATTTGGGATACTATTTATGTTTCCATATAGTATCTTAGGTATCAGTGTGTATTAATTTGGGATACTATTTATGTTTCCATGTAGTATCTTAGGTATCAGTGTGTATTAATTTGGGATACTATTTATGTTTCCATGTAGTATCTTAGGTATCAGTGTGTATTAATTTGGGATACTATTTATGTTTCCATATAGTATCTTAGGTATCAGTGTGTGTATTAATTTGGGATACTATTTATGTTTCCATATAGTATCTTAGGTATCAGTGTGTATTAATTTGGGATACTATTTATGTTTCCATATAGTATCTTAGGTATCAGTGTGTATTAATTTGGGATACTATTTATGTTTCCATGTAGTATCTTAGGTATCAGTGTGTATTAATTTGGGATACTATTTATGTTTCCATATAGTATCTTAGGTATCAGTGTGTATTAATTTGGGATACTATTTATGTTTCCATGTAGTATCTTTGGTATCAGTGTGTATTAATTTGGGATACTATTTATGTTTCCATATAGTATCTTAGGTATCAGTGTGTATTAAATTGGGATACTATTTATGTTTCCATATAGTATCTTAGGTATCAGTGTGTATTAATTTGGGATACTATTTATGTTTCCATATAGTATCTTAGGTATCAGTGTGTATTAATTTGGGATACTATTTATGTTTCCATATAGTATCTTAGGTATCAGTGTGTATTAATTTGGGATACTATTTATGTTTCCATATAGTATCTTAGGTATCAGTGTGTATTAATTTGGGATACTATTTATGTTTCCATATAGTATCTTAGGTATCAGTGTGTATTAATTTGGGATACTATTTATGTTTCCATGTAGTATCTTAGGTATCAGTGTGTATTAATTTGGGATACTATTTATGTTTCCATATAGTATCTTAGGTATCAGTGTGTATTAATTTGGGATACTATTTATGTTTCCATATAGTATCTTAGGTATCAGTGTGTATTATTTAGTCATTAAGGGTGGATTGATAAGAGAATATGTTTTACTTGTGTTTTAATAAACGACAGCATATTACACTCTGAAACCATATGATTGTATGAAATTGATTAAATCAAATCAAATGTATTTGTTACATACACATGGTTATCAGATGTTAATGCAAGTGTAGCGAAATGCTTGTGCTTCTAGTTCCGACAATGCAGTAATAACCAACGAGTAATCTAACCTAACAATTACACAACTACTTACTACCTTATACACACAAGTGTAAAGGGATAAAGAATATGTACATAAAGATATATGAATGGGTGATGGTACAGAACGGCATAGGTACGATGCAGTAGATGGTATAGAGTACAGTATATACATATGAGATGAGTAATGTAGGGCATGTAAACAAAGTGGCATAGTTTAAAGTGGCTAGTGATACATGTATTACATAAAGATGCAGTAGATGATTATAGAGTACAGTATATACATTATTGTCACCAAGATGGCATAGCAGTCAGACGTCTTTTGTCATTGTCTTGTCGTGTCCCGTATATATATATATTTACAACTTTCTTCGCATACCTTTTATATATTTTTATTTTATTTTCCATAAACTCAACTTCAAAACACTCTCCTGCAACCCGCCTCACCAATTTATAAAAAAAAGAATGTATTGTTTACCTGAAATCTGTAATCCTCAATAGAAGCTAACCAGAAGCGAGCCAGAAGCCAACCAGAAGCTAGCCAGAATCTAGCCAGAAGCTAATCAGAAGCTAGCCAGAAGCTAGTTAGCTTCTTTACTGGCTAATCATTAGTATTCAGCTAACCACGGTTTGTGGTCATCAGCTATCCTTTAGCTCGAAAATCTATCGCCAGTTTTGTACGGCGCGGCTCGGACCGGAACATACCGGGCCTATTTTTCTCTACATGTCCCCGGATTTCAACCGCAAGCTCTGGACATTTATACCTGGATCTCGCAACTAGCTAGCTGCTATCTGTGTGACTATCGGCTTACATCGATCCCCGAGCAAACATCAATTATTCCGAGCTAGCCAGCTGAAGAGTTCCATCAGCCACTCCTGGGCTACCAACGTTATCTGCCCGAGGGAGCATCCGGCTGGCTCCTCCGTCGCGACGCTACCTGAACGCCCATCTGCGGTCCGCTAATCGTTAGCTGTCTTATCAGCTGCTATCTGAATAGATCTATATATTTTTTTGCAAATTGGATTGATCCCTCTACCACATGGAACCTCACTAATCCTACCGTCGGAAACGCATGAGGTGGCTAAAAACAGACCTACATCCCTGCCAGCTTGCTACCGATGGCCCGGCTAGCTGTCTGAATCGCCGTGACCCCAACCAACCTCACTACTCACTGGACCCTTTTGATCACTCGACTAAGCATGCCTCTCCTTAATGTCAATATGCCTTGTCCATTGCTGTTCTGGTTAGTGTTTATTGACTTATTTCACTGTAGAGCCTCTAGTCCTGCTCACTGTACCTTATCCAACCTATTAGTTCCACCACCCACACATGCGATGACATCTCCTGGTTTCAATGATGCTTCTAGAGACAATATCTCTCTCCTCATCACTCAATGCCTAGGTTTACCTCCACTGTATTCACATCCTACCATACCTTTGTCTGTACATTATACCTTGAAGCTATTTCATCGCCCCCAGAAACCTCCTTTTACTCTCTGTTCCAGACATTCTAGACGACCAATTCTCATTGCTTTTAGCCGTACCCCTTATCCTACTCCTCCTCTTCCCCTGGTAATGTAGATGTCAATCCAGGCCCTGCAGTGCCTAGCTCCACTCCTATTCCCAGGCGCTCTCTTTGATGACTTCTGTAACCGTAATAGCCTTGGTTTCATGCATGTTAACATTAGAAGCCTCCTCCCTAAGTTTGTTTTATTCACTACTTTAGCACACTCTGCCAACCCGGATGTCCTAGCTGTGTCTGAATCCTGGCTTAGGAAGACCACCAAAAATTAGGATATTTTCATCCCAAACTACAATATTTTCAGACAAGATAGAACTGCCAAAGGGGGCGGTGTTGCACCTACTGCAAAGATAGCCTGCAGAGTTCTGTCCTACTATCCAGGTGAACTTCTACTTTTAAAAATCCACCTCTCTAAAATAAGTCTCTCACCATTGCCGCTGCTATAGACCACCCTCTGCCCCAGCTGTGCTCTGGACACCATATGTGAACTGATTGCCCCCATCTATCTTCAGAGCTCGTGCTGCTAGGCGACCTAAACTGGAACATGCTTAACACCCCAGCCATCCTACAATCTAAACTTGATGCCCTCAATCTCACTCAAATTATCAATGAACCTACCAGGTACCTCCCCCAAAGCCTTAAACACGGGCACCCTCATAGATATCATCCTAACCAACTTGCCCTCTAAATACACCTCTGCTGTCTTCAACCAAGATCTCAGCGATCACTGCCTCATTGCCTGCATCCGTAATGGGTCAGCGGTCAAACGACCTCCACTCATCACTGTCAAGCGCTCCCTGAAACACTTCAGCGAGCAGGCCTTTCTAATCGACCTGGCAAGGGTTTCCTGGAAGGATATTGATCTCATCCCGTCAGTAGAGGATGCCTGGTTATTTAAAAAAAATGCCTTCCTAACCATCTTAAATAAGCATGCCCCATTCAAGAAATTTAGAACCAGGAACAGATAAAGCCCTTGGTTCTCCCCAGACCTGACTGCCCTTAACCAACACAAAAACATCCTATGGCGTTCTGCATTAGCATCGAACAGACCCTGTGATATGCAGCTTTTCAGGAAGCTAGAAACCATTATACACAGGCAGTTAGAAAAGCCAAGGTTAGCTTTTTCTAGCAGAAATTTGCTTCCTGCAACACTAACTAACTCAAAAAGGTTCTGGGACACTGTAAAGTTCATGGAGAATAAGAACACCTCCTCCCAGCTGCCCACTGCACTGAAGATAGGAAACACTGTCACCACTGATAAATCCACTATAATCGAGAATTTCAATAAGCATTTTTCACGGCTGGCTATGCTTTCCACCTGGCTGGAGAGCCATCTCTCATCTCATCTCATCTCTCTCCATCTCTCTCCACCGCCATCATCTCTCCACCGCTCATCTCTCTCCATCTCTCATCTCATCTCTCTCCATCTCTCCCTCTCATCTCTCATCTCTTCTCTCTCCATCTCTCATCTCTCTCCATCTCTCATCTCCATCTCTCATCTCAATCTCTCATCTCTCTCCACCGCTCATCTCTCATCTCATCTCTCTCCATTTCTCATCTCATCTCTCTCCATCTCTCTCCATCTCTCATCTCATCTCTCTCCATCTCTCATCTCATCTCATCTCTCTTGTCACGTTCTGTCCATCGTTCGTATGTGTTTTCCTTGTTTTAGTGTTGGACAGGACGTGAGCTGGGTGGGCATTCTATGTTGTGTGTCTGGTTTGTCTATTTCTATGTTTGGCCTGATATGGTTCTCAATCAGAGGCAGGTGTTAGTCATTGTCTCTGATTGGGAACCATATTTAGGTAGCCTGTTTTGTTGGGTTTGTGGGTGATTGTTCCTGTCTCTGTGTTTTGCACCAGATAGGGCTGTTTTGGTTTTCCACGTTTATTGTTTTGTAGTGTTCATGTTTATCTGTTTTTATTAAACATGAGTCAATATAACCACGCTGCGTTTTGGTCCTCTACTTCACCACAGGAAAACCCTGACAGAATCACACACCAACCAAGGACCAAGCGGCGTGGTAACGGGCAACGGCAAAAGTGGCAGCAGGAGAAGGAACAGAGGCAGCAGCAACAGAACAGCAGCAGCAGCAGTGGGAGATGCTGCACTATTTGGATAAATGGACTTGGAGGGAGATCCTTGACGGAAAGGACCCTGGGCAGAGCCATGGATGGAATTGGAGCTGTCGGCGAAGCAGAGTGCTGAGTCTGAGAGTGTGGAGGATGTATTGGACAGAGTAGAAAAGAAAGCTGTTGGTTTGGCATAGTATGCACGGCATACCAGTGCCAGCACCACTCATCAGGCCTACAGTGCGTCCTGCCTGTCCAGCTGCCAGAGCCTTCCTCCTCTCCAGCGCAGCCAGAGTCTCCCGCCTGTCCGGCACTGTCAGAGCTACCGCCCCTCATGCCAGAGGCGCCAGAGGCCCTCATTCCAGAGGCACCAGTGCTCCTCAGTCCAGCGCTGCCAGAGCCTTTTTCTCCAGTCTGCCCAGCCTGGAGCTAGCGCCATCTGAGCTACCAGTCTCAGCGCCCAGCGCCGTCTGAGCTACCAGTCTGCCCAGCGCCGCCAGTGCCGCCAGTCTGCCCAGCGCCGCCAGCGCGTGCCGCCAGTCTGCCCAGCGCCGCCAGTGCCGCCAGTCTGCCCAGCGCCGCCAGTCTGCCCCGCCAGTGCCGCCTGCCCAGCGCCGTCTGAGCTACCATTCTGCCCAGCGCCGTCTGTGCTACCAGTCTGCCCAGCGCCGCCAGTGCCGCCGCAGTCTGCCCAGCGCCGCCAGTGCCGCCAGTCTGCCCAGCGCCGCCGGTGCCGCCATTCTGCCCAGCGCCAGTCTGCCAGTGCCGCCAGTCTGCCCAGCGATCCGCCAGTCTGCCAGATCCGCCAGTCTGCCCAGTCAGCCAGGATCAGTGATCCGCCAGTCTGCCCAGATCCGCCAGTCTGAGATCTACCAGTCTGCTGATCCCCAGCGCAGTCGCCAGTCAGATCCGCCAGTCTGCCAGATCTGCCAGTCTGCCCGCCAGTCTGCCAGGATCTGCCAGTCTGCCCAGTCTGCCGATCCGCCAGTGATCCGCCAGTCTGCCCAGATCCGCCAGTCAGCCAGGATCCGCCAGTCACCCAGGATCGTCTGCCATTCAGCCAGGATCCGTCAGAAGTGCCTCAGCCAATCTGCCCAGTTAGCCGTCCGCCAGTGATCCGCTACCAGTCTGCCCAGCCAGCCGCCAGTCTGCCCAGATCTGCCAGTCAGCCAGATCTGCTAGTGTCAGCCAGTCTGCCCAGCGCCGCCAGTCTGATCCCCAGCGCCGCCGCCAGTCAGCCAGGATCCGCCAGAACTGCCCAGCGATCCGCCAGTCGGGCCAGGATCTGCCAGTCTGCCAGGATCCGCCAGTCTGCCAGGATCCGCCAGTGTGCCAGGATCCGCCAGTCTGCCAGGATTTGCCCGCCAGGATTTGCCCGCCAGTGCCTGCCAGGATCTGGACTACCCAGCCAGGATCCGCCAGAACTGCCCGTCGGCCAGGATCTGCCAGTCTGCCAGGATCTGCCCGGTCTGCCAGGATCTGCCAGTCTGCCAGGATCCGCCAGTCTGCCAGGATCCGCCAGTCTGCCAGGATCCGCCAGATCTGCCAGTCAGCCAGGATCCGCCAGTCAGTCAGGATCCGCCCAGCAAGCGCGCCAGGATGCCGCTCAGTCAGCCAGGAGTCAGTTAGATCTGCCATTCAGGCTGCCAGGGCCAGTCTGCCAGGATCCGATCTGCCAGTCAGCGAGGATCAGGATCCGCCAGTCGGCCAGATCCGCCAGTCTGCCAGGATCTCCGCCAGTCTGCCAGGATCCGCCAGTCTGCCAGGATCCGCCAGGATCTGCCAGTCGGCCAGGATCCGCCAGTCAGCCAGGATCCGCCAGTCGGCCAGGATCCGCCAGTCGGCCAGGATCCGCCCAGTCAGGCCAGGATCCGCCAGTCGGCCAGGATCCGCCAGTCGGCCAGGATCCGCCAGTCAGTGTGCCAGGATCCGCCAGATCTGCCAGTCGGCCAGGATCTGCCAGTCAGCCAGGATCCACCAGAACTGCCAGTCAGCCAGGATCCGCCAGTCGGCCAGGATCTGCCAGTCTGCCAGGATCAGTTAGATCCGCCATTCAGCCAGGATCCGCCAGTGGGCCAGGATCTGCCAGTCTGCCAGGATCTGCCAGTCAGCCAGGATCCGCCAGTCGGCCAGGATCTGCCAGTCAGGCCAGGATCCGCCAGTCGGCCAGGATCTGCCAGAACTACCAGTCAGGGCCAGGATCCGCCAGAACTGCCAGTCAGCCAGGATCCGCCAGTCAGCCAGGATCCGCCAGATCTGCCGGCCAGGATCTGCCAGAACTTCCAGTCGGCCAGGATCCGCCAGTCTGCCAGGATCCGCCAGTCGGCCAGGATCCGCCAGTCGGCCAGGATCAGTTAGATCTGCCATTCAGCCAGGATCCGCCAGTCTGCCAGGATCCGCCAGATCCGCCAGTCGGCCAGGATCCGCCAGTCGGCCAGGATCAGCCAGAACTGCCAGTCAGCCAGGATCCGCCAGAACTGCCAGTCAGCCAGGATCCGCCAGTCAGCCAGGATCCGCCAGAACTGCCAGTCTGCCAGGATCCGCCAGTCTGCCAGTCGGATCCGCCAGTCTGCCAGGATCCACCAGTCAGCCAGGATCCGCCAGAAGTGCCAGTCAGCCAGGATCTGCCAGTCAGCCAGGATCTGCCGTCAGAACCACCAGCCAGCCAGGATCTGGTAGATCCATCCAACCTGCCCGCCTAGTCTTCCCCAGTCAGCCAGGATCCCCAGAAGCCAGTCAGCCAGGATCTGCCAGTCAGCCAGGATCTGCCGGAACCACCAGCCAGCCGAGCTTCCCTCGGTCACCCCGAGCTTCCCCTCGGTCCTGAGCTACCTCAGTCCAGTGGGGCCCATTGTTAGGTTTCCTAGGCCAAGGTTAGCGGTGAGGGTCGCCACTCAAGGGACACTAAGGAGGTGGACTAAGACAATTATGGAGTGGGGTCCACGTCCAGCGCCAGATCCGCCACCGCGGAGCGATGCCCACCCAGACCCTCCCCTATAGGTTTAGGTTGTGCGTTCGGAGTCCGCACCTTGGGGGGTTCTGTCACGTTCTGTCCATCGTTCGTATGCGTTTTCCTTGTTTTAGTGTTGGACAGGACGTGAGCTGGGTGGGCATTCTATGTTGTGTGTCTGGTTTGTCTATTTCTATGTTTGGCCTGATATGGTTCTCAATCAAGAGGCAGGTGTTAGTCATCGTCTCTGATTGGGAACCATATTTGGGTAGCCTGTTTTGTGTTGGGTTTTGTGGGTGATTGTTCCTGTCTCTGTGTTTTGCACCAGATAGGGCTGTTTTTGGTTTTCCACGTTCATTGTTTTGTAGTGTTCATGTTTATCTGTTTTATTAAACATGAGTCAATATAACCACGCTGCGTTTTGGTCCTCTACTTCACCACAGGAAAACCCTGACATCTCTCCACATCAAATATAAATATATATAAAATATAAATATATATAAAAATGTAAAATTATATATAAAATGTAAATGTATATAAAATATAAGTATATATAAAATATATAAGTATATATAAATATATAATAAAATGTTCCATCTCTCCTCTCATCTCTCATCTCTCATCTCCATCTCTCATCTCTCCATCTCTCATCTCTCTCCATCTCTCATCTCTCTCCATCTCATCTCTCTCCATCTCTCTCCATCGCTCTCATCTCTCTCATCTCTCTCATCTCTCATCTCTCTCATCTCTCCATCTCTCATCTCTCTCCATCTCTCTCCATCTCTCATCTCTCCATCTCTCTCCATCTCTCATCTCTCTCCATCTCCTCTCCATCTCTCATCTCTCTCCATCTCTCATCTCTCTCCATCTCTCTCCATCGCTCATCTCTCATCTCTCTCCATCACTCTCCACCGTTCATCTCTCAATTCAATTCAAGGGCTTTATTGGAATGGGAAAGATGTGTTAACATTGCCAAAGCAAGTGACGTAGATAATATATAAAGTGAAATAAACAATAAAAATTTACAGTAAACATTACACATACAGAAGTTTCAAAACAATAAAGACATTACAAACGTCATATTATATATATATATATATACAGTGTTTTAACAATGTACAAATGGTTAAAGGACACAAGATAAAATAAATAAGAATAAATATGGGTTTTATTTACAATGGTGTTTGTTCTTCACTGGTTGCCCTTTTCTCGTCTCTCTCCATCTCTCATCTCTCTCCACCTCTCATCTCTCTCCACCTCTCTCTCCACCGCTCATCTCTATCCATCTCTCTCCATCTCTCTCATCTCAATCTCTCTCTTCATCTTTCATCTCTCTCAATTTCTCGCTTCACCGCTCATCTCTCTCATCGCTCATCTCAATCTCTCTCCCCATCTCTGTCATCACCATCTCTCTCTCCACCGCTCATGTCTCTCCATCACTCATCTCAATCTCTCTCTCCATCTCTCATCTCGTCCTCTTTCCACCGCTCATCTCTCTCAATCTCTCTCTCCATCTCTCATCTCGTCTCTTTTCCACCGCTCATCTCCTCTCCATCTCTCCCTTTCACTAGTGTATACAACCTTATGCTATACTAGGAAAATTGTGTTTAGGGCCAAATCCTGGCCTCTGGTACTTTTTCAGCAGCATAAGTGAGAGCAGGTCCGCTGGAGACATGGCCCAGTGAGACATGGCCCAGTGAGACATGGCCCAGCGAGACATGGAAAGGGAAAAGCCTGAGCATTTTGGGTAAAACACTGAGGTACATACTATATGGGAATGCGCCATTAGAGGATGCAACAATGTACCTGTCTCATTATGGCGTCTGTTAGAGCGCCATTGAGGCCATCTCCATTTCAAGTAGTCAATTTTCTTCTTATACTATTTCTATGAGTTGGTAAACAAATTGGTAGGTTACATACTGTCAGCTGGAGTGTGTTGTCTGAACAGATATAAAGCCCAGGGTGGTGATTTACTAACATCTGCAGTGATGGAATGTTTGCTCATGAGTAGAATTCATTGGCTGATCCCTACTGATAAACTGTGATCCTTCCTTAACCTATAGGAAGTCCCACCCAGTTGACTACTTCAAAATGGTGAAAGTCCTCAATGGCACTTCCCATGCTAAAACAGGCATTTGGGCACTAGAGTCTTCTATCTATCTCTATGATTTAAAAAAAAAAAGAAAACGACTTCCTCTTCTCACTTTCTTGAGATACACTGCTCATTTTCCCCTTCCACATTAGTGCTCCCCTGTGTGTGTTCTTACCGATGGCCTGTTGCCAGCTGATTTATCTCTCTGATGTATTTGGCCAGTGTTTGATTTGACACTGCCAGGGAAGGTTCCTGTGTGTGTGTGTGTGTGTGTGTGTGTGTGTGTGTGTGTGTGTGTGTGTGTGTGTGTGTGTGTGTGTGTGGCAGACTTACAATGATGGCAAAAACTACATTTGAGAGTGTGCTGACCCTGGTGCTAGAGAGGGTACAGCTGACCCTGGTGCTAGAGGGGTACAGCTGACCCTGGTGCTAGAGAGGGTACAGCTGACCCTGGTGCTAGAGGGGGTACAGCTGACCTGCGAGTGTGCATCTGTGAATAGGGTAGGAGGTAGTAAAGGTATGGGGAAGAGAGACATAGGGGGCAGAAGGATCTGGTATGGGGAAGAGAGATATAGGGGGCAGCAGGATCTGGTATGGAGAAGAGAGACATAGGGGGCAGCAGGATCTGGTATGGGGAAGAGAGATATAGGGGGCAGCAGGATCTGGTATGGAGGAAGAGAGATATAGGGGGCAGCAGGATCTGGTATGGGGAAGAGAGATATAGGGGGCAGCAGGATCTGGTATGGGGAAGAGAGCTATAGGAGGCAGCAGGATCTGGTATGTGGAAGAGAGACATAGGGGGCAGCAGGATCTGGTATGTGGAAGAGAGATATAGGGGGCAGCAGTATCTGGTATGGGGAGGAGAGATATAGGGGGCAGCAGGATCTGGTATGTGGAAGAGAGATATAGGAGGCAGCAGGATCTGGTATGTGGAAGAGAGATATAGGGGGCAGCAGGATATGGTATGGGGAAGAGAGATATAGGGGGCAGCAGGATCTGGTATGTGGAAGAGAGATATAGGAGGCAGCAGGATCTGGTATGTGGAAGAGAGATATAGGAGGCAGCAGGATCTGGTATGGGGAAGAGAGATATAGGAGGCAGCAGGATCTGGTATGGGGAAGGGAGACAGGGGGCAGCAGGATCTGGTATAGGGAAGAGAGATAAAGGAGGCAGCAGGATATGGTATAGGGAAGAGTGAATAAGGAGGCAGTAGGATACGGTATGGGGCAGCAAGATATGGTATGGGGAAGCAGGAAAGACAAGATGGCCTGGAGCTGGCTAAGTGTAGTTTCATTTAGACCTTCCTGGCCTGCTGACACATTTACCTAGACTGAGATCTACACAGGGGAGAGGGATGGGGGAGAGAGACGAGAGGAGAAAAGAGGAGAGGGGGATGGAGAGAGACGGAGGCGAAGGAGAGAGCAAGAGAGAGGAGAAAGAGATGAAGGAGAGAGGCACAGAAAGATAGCAAGACGATTGAGATAAAGAGAGGATAGAAAAGGATGGGTGATTCATCCTAGCTGATGAATGATAGATGAGTAACAGGTGTTTGTTGTGAAATAATAGTGAGGGAGTGAGAAAATATTAAAGAGAGGAAAAAGAGGCTACAGGGAGCTGCCATAGGGAAATATAGAGGACTCGTTCTCGTCTTTTGTGCCATTATAGTGTCTGTGACAGCTTCGGCAGCACCATTGAGGCAATCTCACGATTGGCTGATCCCTACTGATGATCTGGTTGGACGTGACTCCAACAGGGCCACCAGGAGGGATCAGCCAATGAAGGTGGAAGTCCCACCCAGTTGACTACACTAAAATGGTGGAAGCCTTCTCATACAACCTTTTGGCCCCTAGAGGCCTCTGTCATTCTCTATGGCGCTGCCCCTTTCTCTCTGACTAGCCAGTCCGCAAGAAAACAGAGAGAAGAAGACATGAGGAGAAAGAAGGAGAGCAGAGAGAGAGAGAGAGAGAGAGAGAGAGAGAGAGAGAGAGAGAGAGAGAGAGAGAGAGAGAGAGAGACTGTAGGGAGCTGTCTTGTCTGACCTGCCATGGTGTCTCCAACTGAGATCAGCAGCTGCTATGCCCTGATGACTTTCACTCACAGTGAGTGTGTGTGCCTGTGTGTATAACTGTGCTGCATGTCTGTGTGTCCTGTGTCATGACTCTCGCTCCTGGGTGAGAATCAAAGATCCCCGCCCTCTCCCACCAGAGAGGAAGAGGGGGAGTGGGGCCGGTTGTATGAATCTAACGACCGGTCGTAAACTTCTCTCTCTTGCACTACAGTATGGAAAACTCAAAAATCCTTTGTGTGTCGAGAGACTCATGCCAAAACTTCAAAAATCAAAAGATTGTACATTGGAACATCAGTTTTCAAATCCAAACATCTGGAATGGTTGGTGGGGCTGCAAACAATAAATCCTGTGAAAAGTGTATTGTTTTGTGATATCATTAAGGACGGTATAACTAAATAACTGTAACTCTACCAATGTATACATCCCAGTTATCAGATTTACATCTAAATGTTGTAAAACTTATATTATTAAATATAAAACTATTTGTGAGAAGATGAAATGCTATTTTAGCCTTCTGAATTAGAATTATTTTTCATATAAACTTTTGCCAAGCCAGTAACCATGCCCACATGAGCAAAGAGATTGTGGCAAGGTGATGGACCCGCCCTCCAAGGCGAGTGCATAAAAGGACTGCTAAAGAGATTTACACCAGACCAGAAAACGTGGAGCTGTGGCTACACATTGAAATTATATACAACTACAAGACCAGTATACGGTAAGACTCAAACTCTTGAGTGAAGAGGATAAAGGCTACATCGGAACATTCAGTCTGCAGCTGCTTAAGTATTTTAGTAAATTAAACTCGAACAGTAACCACCGCGTGTGTACCTCTGATGTACCCAGTCTAACGAACACTCAGAGACAAAGAGGCCTACTACAACTGAGGACATTGTGACCTCCGGTGGAAAACCAGAGACTTACATCGAACTACTCACCATAGATGGACGAGTGGTTTCAACAGAGAGATGACGAATGCATACAAGCGTAAATATGCGTTGCATTTATTTTCGAATGAGCGGTCGTTCATGTGCAAAGTATTTATTTTTCATGAGTATAGCTTCCACGTGTATGTACCAGCCACTCTCTCTGTCTCTCCCGCTCTCTTTAGCTTACCCTTCCATTGTGTAATAAGCCGCCATATCGGGTTAGTCCACGAGGGACTTTTCATTGCATTATGTTAGTAATCAATTCAATGTATACGTGTATGTGTGTCTGTGTGTTTCTGAGTGATTATTTAGTTAATAAATAATTAGGTAAATGTGTGTATCGCTGAATCATTATTTAGAATAGGGTTTGTGTAGATATCCAAGGATTTTGCGACGTTCAGAATGAGACTGATATGAGGTAATAATGATTAATGTATGACTGGTATGATAACGATATATTCTGATATATTCTTAAATTAATTCGGGAAACAGTAACTCATTAAACATTATTTTCCCGTGGTGCCCCAAGTTATTAATGAGTTAATTGTTACATGATTAATTGAATCACGCAATAATTAAAACATAGTTAATTGATTTGATAAAATAGCTGTCATCACATTAATGATAGTCATGACACCTGTGTATGTCTATAAACATTCCATATAACTCACAGCAGAGGACTTTGATGCAGGCGGCGTGCAAGTTGTTCTCTGCCCTGATCAGAGACCTCATCCCGATGACAAAGAGGTTCCCAAAACATGTGATGAAGGCCATGACCCACACAGAGACCCTGAGCACCACGTTAGCTAACAGGTCCTCGAAGGAAGAGATACCGTCTGTGTTGGGCTTGCACGTTCTCACGTGGGCGCATAGGAACAGTACTGGAATGTCTTGAAGTAGCTACGAGTGGAACGACAACATATAGTATAGAATGTGTTATACAGGACATATAGCA
>NC_068426.1:7870929-7888429 GCF_023373465.1 Oncorhynchus keta
TAGGTACTGGTAAGTACTGGTAAGTACTGATAGATACCAGTAAGTACTGGTAGATACCGGTAAGTACTGGTAGGTACTGGTAAGTACTGGTAGGTACTGGTAGATACTGAAAGGTAGTGGTAGATACTGGTAGGTAGTGGTAAGTACTGGTAATTACTGATAGATACTGGTAGGTAGTGGTAAGTACTGGTAGGTACTGATAGCATACAGTACTGATAGGTAGTGGTAGGTATTTCGTAGGTACTGTTAGTGTATGGTACTGGTAGGCTGTATGTGTACTACTCACAGGGACTGGAGCTGGGTCAGGTGATCAAAGTGACCCGGGTGGATGTGGAACAGAGGATTATGGGATATGTTCCTGTGACAATAAGTAAGGAAGTGATCTGTCTGACAGGCGGATGGAGAGGCAGGCAGGTATTCTGAGACTAACATCTTTTAACAGTCAGTAGAACATCATTTGTCATCTTTTATTAAGCCCTTTTGGTCAGATGTAAAGCCACGTTTCCAGGGTTAGAGGAGAAGCAGACATAAACAGTCCTGTGTTGTGAGACTCACAGAATGAGGAGAGACTTTAAAAGCTCTTAAAGCTGTTAAACTGAGGTAATTAACAGCTGTTAAATTGACGTAATTAACAGTATATATTTGTAATATCTTCAATCATTTTTATCATATGTTATGCCGTAATCGGGTTCCATTTGGGAACTGTGTTGTGTGACTCACAGTTTGACGAGAGACTTTAGGCTCTTAAAGGTGTTGTTGGGGAGCTCAGTAATCCGGTTGTCCGACAGGTCTCTGAAAACAGAGGGAGAGAAAAAAGAGAGGGAGGTGGGGGAGCGAGAGCAGAAGGGGAGAGAGAGGGGGCGTAAGGAGAGAGGGGAGAGCAGGAGGGCAGAGAGAGGGGAGAAGGAGAGGGGGAAAGAGAGAGGGAGAGAGAGGGGAGAGCGAGAGCAGGAGGGCAGAGAGGGGGGAAGGAGAGTGGGAAGGAGAGAGGGAGAGAGAGGGGGAGAGCGAGAGCAGGAGGGCAGAGAGGGGGGAAGGAGAGTGGGAAGGAGAGAGGGAGAGAGGGGGGGAACGAGAGCAGGATGGGAGAGAGAGGGGGTAAGCAGAGAGGGAGAGAGAGGGGAGAGCGAGAGCAGGAGGGCAGAGAGGGGGGAAGGAGAGAGGGACAGAGGGGGGAACGAGAGCAGGAGGGGAGAGAGGGGGAAGGAGAGAGGGAGAGAAAGAGAATGTCAGGAAGACAAGTAGACAGAATGACAGATAGACAGAATGACAAGTAGACATAATGATAGGTAGACAGGTAGACAGAATGACAGGTAGACAGGTAGACAGAATGACAGGTACACAGAATGACAGGTAGACAGGTAGACAGAATGACAGGTAGACAGAATGACAGGTAGACAAGTAGACAGAATGACAGATAGACAGAATGACACGTAGACATAATGATAGGTAGACAGGTAGACAGAATGACAGGTAGACATGTAGACAGAATGACAGGTAGACATGTAGACAGAATGACAGGTAAAAATAATGACAGAATGACAGGTAGACAGGTAGACAGAATGACAGGTAGAAAGAATGACAGGTAGACAGTCGACAGAAAGAAAGAATGACAGGTAGAAAGAATGACAGGTAGACAGGTAGACAGAATGACAGGTAGAAAGAATGACAGGTAGACAGGTAGACAGAATGACAGGTAGAAAGAATGACAGGTAAACAGGTAGACAGAATGACAGGTAGACAGGTAGAAAGAATGACAGGTAGACAGAATGACAGGTAGACAGAATGACAGGTAGAATGAATGACAGGTACACAGAATGACAGGTAGACAGGTAGAAAGAATGACAGGTAGACAGGTAGACAGAATGACAGGTAGCCAGAATGACAGGTACACAGAATGACAGGTGACAGGTAGAAAGAATGACAGGTAGACAGAATGACAGACAGGCAGAAAGAATGACAGGTAGACAGGTGACAGATAGAAAGAATGACAGGTAGACACGTAGACAGAATGACAGGTACACAGAATGACAGGTAGACAGAATGACAGGTACACAGAATGACAGGTGACAGGTAGAGAGAATGACAGGTAGAAAGAATGACAGGTGACAGGCACACAGAATGACAGGTACACATAATGACAGGTAGACAGAATGACAGGTACACTGAATGACAGGTAGACAGGTAGAAAGAATGACAGATAGACAGAATGACAGGTAGACAGGTAGAAAGAATGACAGATAGACAGAATGACAGGTACACAGAATGACAGGTGACAGGTAGAAAGAATGACAGGTGACAGGTAGAAAGAATGACAGGTAGACAGAATGACAGGTAGACAGAATGACAGGAGGACAGAATGACAGGTGACAGGTAGAATGAATGACAGGTAGACAGAATGACAGACAGGCAGAAAGAATGACAGGTAGACAGGTGACAGATAGAAAGAATGACAGGTAGACATGTAGACAGAATGACAGGTACACAGAATGACAGGTAGACAGAATGACAGGTACACAGAATGACAGGTGACAGGTAGAAAGAATGACAGGTAGACAGGTAGACAGAATGACAGGTAGACAGAATGACAGGTACACAGAATGACAGGTGACAGGTAGACAGAATGACAGACAGGCAGAAAGAATGACAGGTAGACAGGTGACAGATAGAAAGAATGACAGGTAGACACGTAGACAGAATGACAGGTACACAGAATGACAGGTAGACAGAATGACAGGTACACAGAATGACAGGTGACAGGTAGAAAGAATGACAGGTAGACAGGTAGACAGAATGACAGGTAGACAGAATGACAGGTGACAGGTAGAGAGAATGACAGGTAGAAAGAATGACAGGTGACAGGTAGAACGAATGACAGGCACACAGAATGACAGGTACACATAATGACAGGTACACATAATGACAGGTACACTGAATGACAGGTAGACAGGTAGAAAGAATGACAGGTAGACAGGTAGAAAGAATGACAGATAGACAGAATGACAGGTACACAGAATGACAGGTGACAGGTAGAAAGAATGACAGGTGACAGGTAGAAAGAATGACAGGTAGACAGGTAGACAGAATGACAGGTAGACAGAATGACAGGTGGACAGGTAGACAGAATGACAGGTAGACAGAATGACAGGTGGACAGAATGACAGGTACACAGAATGACAGGTACACAGCATGACAGGTGACAGGTAGAAAGAATGACAGGTAGATAGAATGACAGGTAGACAGGTAGAAAGAATGACAGGTAGACAGGTAGACAAAATGACAGGTAGACAGAATGACAGGTAGACAGAATTACATAATGACAGGTAGACAGAATGACAGGTAGACAGAACGGCTGAATGACGGAGTAGTTACTCACAGTTCTTCCAGCACCACCCTCAACTGAAATTTGTTCTACTTCTCATTGTTCAGTTAAGGTTCTGCTAATAGTTGTCATTGTTCAGTTAGGGTTCTGCTAATAGTTGTCATTGTTCAGTTAAGGTTATGCTAATAGTTGTCATTGTTCAGTTAGGGTTCTGCTAATAGTTGTCATTGTTCAGTTAGGGTTCTAGTAATAGTTGTCATTGTTCAGTTAGGGTTCTAGTAATAGTTGTCATTGTTCAGTTATGGTTCTGCTAATAGTTGTCATTGTTCAGTTAGGGTTCTAGTAATAGTTGTCATTGTTCAGTTAAGGTTCTGCTAATAGTTGTCATTGTTCAGTTATGGTTCTGCTAATAGTTGTCATTGTTCAGTTAGGGTTCTAGTAATAGTTGTCATTGTTCAGTTAGGGTTCTGCTAATAGTTGTCATTGTTCAGTTAAGGTTCTGCTAATAGTTGTCATTGTTCAGTTAGGGTTCTGCTAATAGTTGTCATTGTTCAGTTAGGGTTCTAGTAATAGTTGTCATTGTTCAGTTAGGGTTCTGCTAATATTGTCATTGTTCAATTAGGATTCTGCTAATAGTTGTCATTGTTCAGTTAGGGTTCTAGTAATAGTTGTCATTGTTCAGTTAGGGTTCTGGTAATAGGTGTCATTGTTCAGTTAGGGTTCTAGTAATAGTTGTCATTGTTCAGTTAGGGTTCTAGTAATAGTTGTCATTGTTCAGTTAGGGTTCTGGTAATAGTTGTCATTGTTCAGTTAGGGTTCTAGTAATAGTTGTCATTGTTCAGTTAGGGTTCTGGTAATAGTTGTCATTGTTCAGTTAGGGTTCTAGTAATAGTTGTCATTGTTCAGTTAGGGTTCTATTAATAGTTCTCATTGTTCAGTTAGGGTTCTAGTAATAGTTGTCATTGTTCAGTTAAGGTTCTGCTAATAGTTGTCATTGTTCAGTTAGGGTTCTAGTAATAGTTGTCATTGTTCAGTTAGGGTTCTGGTAATAGTTGTCATTGTTCAGTTAGGGTTCTGCTAATAGTTGTCATTGTTCAGTTAAGGTTCTGCTAATAGTTGTCATTGTTCAGTTAGGGTTCTAGTAATAGTTGTCATTGTTCAGTTAGGATTCTGGTAATAGGTGTCATTGTTCAGTTAGGGTTCTGCTAATAGTTGTCATTGTTCAGTTAGGGTTCTAGTAATAGTTGTCATTGTTCAGTTAGGATTCTGGTAATAGGTGTCATTGTTCAGTTAGGGTTCTGCTAATAGTTGTCATTGTTCAGTTAGGGTTCTGCTAATAGTTGTCATTGTTCAGCTAAGGTTCTGCTAATAGTTGTCATTGTTCAGTTAGGGTTCTAGTAATAGTTGTCATTGTTCAGTTAGGATTCTGGTAATAGGTGTCATTGTTCAGTTAGGGTTCTGCTAATAGTTGTCATTGTTCAGTTAGGGTTCTGCTAATAGTTGTCATTGTTCAGCTAAGGTTCTGCTAATAGTTGTCATTGTTCAGTTAGGGTTCCACTCACAGTTCTTCTAGAACCACTAGAGACTGAAAAGTGTTCTCAGGAAGAGTTGTGATCTTGTTGTCCATTAGGAGCCTGTCAGGGATAGAGAGAATTACTAATAGTTCATCACTGACAGACACACAGAGTCAGTCTGTTCAGTGGTTGTGTGAGTTACTAGGCTGACAGAGTTTGTGTGAGTTACTAGGCTGACAGAGGCTGACAGAATGAGTGTGAGTTACTAGGCTGACAGAGTGGTTGTGTGAGTGTAGGCTGACAGAGTGGTTGTGTGGCTGACAGTTCTAGGCTGACAGAGTGGTTGTCAGTTACTAGGCTGACAGAGTGGTTGTGTGAGTTACTAGGCTGACAGAGTGGTTGTGTGAGTTACTAGGCTGACAGAGTGGTTGTGTGAGTTACTCAGAATGGTTGTTTACTAGGCTGACAGAGTGGTTGTGTGAGTTACTAGGCTGACAGCTGACAGAGTGGTTGTGTGATAGAGTTACTAGGCTGACAGAGTGGTTGTTCTAGGCTGACAGAGTGGTTGTGTTCTAGGCTGACAGAGTGGTTGTGTGAGTGACAGAGTGGTTGTGTGAGTGGCTGACAGAGTGGTTGTTGAGTTACTAGGCTGACAGAGTGGTTGTGTGAGTTACTAGGCTGACAGAGTGGTTGTGTTACTAGGCTGACAGAGTGGTTGTGTGAGTTACTAGGCTGACAGAGTGGTTGTTGAGTTACTAGGCTGACAGAGTGGTTGTGTGAGTGGTTGTGTGAGTTACTAGGCTGACAGAGTGGTTGTGTGAGTTACTAGGCTGACAGAGTGGTTGTGTGAGTGACTAGGCTGACAGAGTGGTGTGTGAGTTACTAGGCTGACAGAGTGGTGTTCAGTTACTAGGCTGACAGAGTGGTTGTGTGAGTTACTAGGCTGAGTGGTGTGAGTTACTAAGTTACTAGGCTGACAGAGTGGTTGTGTGAGTTACTAGGCTGACAGAGTGGTTGTGTGAGTTACTAGGCTGACAGAGTGGTTGTGTGAGTTACTAGGCTGACAGAGTGGTTGTGTGAGTTACTAGGCTGACAGAGTGGTTGTGTTTACTTGACAGAGTGGTTGTGGGTTCTGGCTGACAGAGTGGTTGTGTGAATAGTTGTCATTGTTCTAGGCTGACAGGTTTGTGTGAGTTACTAGGCTGACAGAGTGGTTGTGTGAGTTACTAGGCTGACAGAGTGGTTGTGTGAGTTACTAAGAGTAGTTGTGACATTGTGTCTAGGCTGACAGAGTGGTTGTGGAGTTACTAGGCTGACAGTTTGTGTGAGTTACTAGGCTGACAGAGTGGTTGTGTGAGTTACTAGGCTGACAGAGTGGTTGTGTGAGTTACTAGGCTGACAGAGTGGTTGTGTTACTAGGCTGACAGAGTGGTTGTGTGACTAGGCTGACAGAAGTGTTCTAGGACAGAGTGGTTGTGTGATCTAGGCTGACAGAGTGTTGTGTGAGTTACTAGGCTGACAGAGTGGTTGTGTGAGTTACTAGGCTGACAGAGTGGTTGTGTGAGTTACTAGCCTAGGCTGACAGAGTGGTTGTGTGATTACTAGGCTGACAGAGTGGTTGTACTACAGTTTCATGGTTTCAAACAGAGTGGTTGTGTGAGTTACTAGGCTGACTTGACAGAGTGGTTATGTGTGAGTGACTAGGCTGACAGAGTGGTTGTGTGAGTTACTAGGCTGACAGAGTGGTTGTGTGAGTGACTAGGCTGACAGAGTGGTTGTGTGAGTTACTAGGCTGACAGAGTGGTTGTGTCAACTAGGCTGACAGAGTGGTTGTGTGAGTTTGTGTGACTAGGCTGACAGAGTGGTTGTGTGAGTTACTAGGCTGACAGAGTGGTTGTGTGAGTTACTAGGCTGACAGAGTGGTTGTGTGAGTTACTAGGCTGACAGAATGGTTGTGTGAGTTACTAGGCTGACAGAGTAGTTGTGTGAGTTACTAGGCTGACAGAGTGGTTGTGAGTTACTAGGCTTGTGTGAGTGACTAGGCTGACAGAATGGTTGTGTGAGTTACTAGGCTGACAGAATGGTTGGCTGACAGAGTGAGTTACTAGGCTGACAGAATGGTTGTGTGAGTTACTAGGCTGACAGAATGGTTGTGTGAGTTACTAGGCTGACAGAGTGGTTGTGTGAGTTACTAGGCTGACAGAATGGTTGTGTGAGTGACAGAGTACTAGGCTGACAGAATGGTTGTGTGAGTTACTAGGCTGACAGAGTGGTTGTGTGAGTTACTAGACATGGTTGTGTGAGTTACTAGGCTGACAGAGTGGTTGTGTGAGTTACTAGGCTGACAGAGTGGTTGTGTGAGTTACTAGGCTGACAGAATGGTTGTGTGAGTTACTAGGCTGACAGAGTGGTTGTGTGAGGCTGACAGAGTAGTTGCTGACAGACTAGGCTGACAGTTTGTGTGAGTTACTAGGCTGACAGAGTGGTTGTGTGAGTTACTAGGCTGACAGAGTGGTTGTGTGAGTTACTAGGCTGACAGAGTGGTTGTGTGAGTGACTAGGCTGACAGAGTGGTTGTGTGAGTTACTAGGCTGACAGAGTGATTGTGTGAGTTACTAGGCTGACAGAGTGTGTGAGTTACTAGGCTGACAGAATGGTTGTGTGAGTTACTAGGCTGACAGAATGGTTGTGTTGGCTGACAGAGGTTACTGACAGAGTGGTTGTGTGAGTTACTAGGCTGACAGAGTGGTTGTGTGAGTTACTAGGCTGACAGAGTAGGCTGACAGAGTGGTTGTGTGAGTTACTAGGCTGACAGAATGGTTGTGTGAGTTACTAGGCTGACAGAGTGGTTGTGACAGAGTGAGTTACTAGGCTGACAGAGTGGTTGTGTGAGTTACTAGGCTGACAGAATGGTTGTAGGCTGACAGTGACTAGGCTGACAGAATGGTTGTGTGAGTGACTAGGCTGACAGAATTACTAGGCTGACAGAGTGGTTGTGTGAGTTACTAGGCTGACAGAATGGTTGTGTGAGTTACTAGGCTGACAGAGTGGTTGTGTGAGTTACTAGGCTGACAGAATGGTTTGTGTGAGTTACTAGGCTGACAGAGTTACTAGGCTGACAGAGTGGTTGTGTGAGTTACTAGGCTGACAGAGTGGTTGTGTGAGTTACTAGGCTGACAGAGTGGTTGTGTGAGTTACTAGGCTGACAGAGTGGTTGTGTGAGTTACTAGGCTGACAGAGTGGTTGTGTGAGTTACTAGGCTGACAGAGTGGTTGTGTGAGTTACTAGGCTGACAGAATGGTTGTGTGAGTTACTAGGCTGACAGAGTGGTTGTGTGAGTTACTAGGCTGACAGAGAAGTTACTAGGCTGACAGAGTGGTTGTGTGAGTTACTAGGCTGACAGAGTGGTTGTGTGAGTTACTAGGCTGACAGAGTGGTTGTGGTTGGCTGACAGAATGGCTGTGTGAGTTACTAGGCTGACAGAGTGGTTGTGTGAGTTACTAGGCTGACAGAGTGGTTGTGTGAGTTACTAGGCTGACAGAGTGGTTGTGTGAGTTACTAGGCTGACAGAGTGGTTGTGTGAGTTACTAGGCTGACAGAGTGGTTGTGTGAGTTACTAGGCTGACAGAGTGGTTGTGTGAGTTACTAGGCTGACAGAGTGGTTGTGTGAGTTACTAGGCTGACAGAGTGGTTGTGTGAGTTACTAGGCTGACAGAGTGGTTGTGTGAGTTACTAGGCTGACAGAGTGGTTGTGTGAGTTACTAGGCTGACAGAGTGGTTGTGTGAGTTACTAGGCTGACAGAGTGGTTGTGTGAGTTACTAGGCTGACAGAGTGGTTGTGTGAGTTACTAGGCTGACAGAGTGGTTGTGTGAGTGACTAGGCTGACAGAGTGGTTGTGTGAGTTACTAGGCTGACAGAGTGGTTGACAGAGTGGTGAGTTACTAGGCTGACAGAGTGGTTGTGTGAGTTACTAGGCTGACAGAGTGGTTGTGTGAGTTACTAGGCTGACAGAGTGGTTGTGTGAGTTACTAGGCTGATAGAGTGGTTGTGTGAGTTACTAGGCTGATAGAGTGGTTGTGTGAGTTACTAGGCTGATAGAGTGGTTGTGTGAGTTACTAGGCTGATAGAGTGGTTGTGTGAGTTACTAGGCTGACAGAGTAGTTGTGTGAGTTATGAACAATACCTGTGAAAGATTTTAAAAAACACACAATGTGTGCACGTTCGTGCACAAACACAAAACGCTTCAGAGTGTGTGTAGGTGTAACGGCTGTTGGAAGAAGAGGACCAAGGTGCAGCGTGGTATGTGTCCATATTTATTACATGAACACTGAAATCACAAAAATAACAAAGCGAATGACCGAAACAGTTCTGTCCGGTGCCGACACACAACAGAAAACAACTACCCACCACCCATAGTGGGAAAACAGGCTGCCTAAGTATGGTTCTCAATGAGAGACAACAACTACCCACACCCATAGTGGGAAAACAGGCTGCCTAAGTATGGTTCTCAATGAGAGACAACAACTACCCACACCCATAGTGGGAAAACAGGCTGCCTAAGTATGGTTCTCAATGAGAGACAACAACTACCCACACCCATAGTGGGAAAACAGGCTGCCTAAGTATGGTTCTCAATGAGAGACAACGATAACCAGCTGCCTGGTTGGGAACCATGCCAGGCCTAAACATAGAAACACAACACCTAGACATACAACATAGAATACCCAGGCACATCACACCCTGACCAAACAAAAACATGGAAATATACAAAGCAATCTAGGCTGAGGACAGTAGGAGTCACATTAGATACATTCAGGCTGCCTAAAATGGTTCTCAATGATATCCAAACAGACAACAAGACGTGTTGGTTCCCACACACTAACACACAGTCACACCTCCCCCATGTACCTTACCTGTCACATACACACTAACACAGAGTCACACCTCCCCCATGTACCTTACCTGTCACATACACACTAACACAGAGTCACACCTCCCCCATGTACCTTACCTGTCACATACACACTAACACACAGTCACACCTCCCCCATGTACCTTACCTGTCACATACACACTAACACACAGTCACACCTCCCCATGTACCTTACCTGTCACATACACACTAACACAGAGTCACACCTCCCCCATGTACCTTACCTGACACATACACACTAACACACAGTCACACCTCCCCCATGTATCTTACCTGTCACATACACACTAACACACAGTCACACCTCCCCATGTACCTTACCTGTCACATACACACTAACACAGAGTCACACCTCCCCCATGTACCTTACCTGTCACATACACACTAACACAGAGTCACACCTCCCCCATGTACCTTACCTGTCACATACACACTAACACAGAGTCACACCTCCCCCATGTACCTTACCTGTCACATACACACTAACACACAGTCACACCTCCCCATGTACCTTACCTGTCACATACACACTAACACAGAGTCACACCTCCCCATGTACCTTACCTGACACATACACACTAACACACAGTCACACCTCCCCCATGTACCTTACCTGTCACATACACACTAACACAGAGTCACACCTCCCCCATGTACCTTACCTGACACATACACACTAACACAGAGTCACACCTCCCCATGTACCTTACCTGACACATACACACTAACACAGAGTCACACCTCCCCTTGTACCTTACCTGACACATACACACTAACACACAGTCACACCTCCCCATGTACCTTACCTGACACATACACACTAACACACAGTCACACCTCCCCATGTACCTTACCTGTCACATACACACTAACACAGAGTCACACCTCCCCCATGTACCTTACCTGACACATACACACTAACACACAGTCACACCTCCCCCATGTACCTTACCTGACACATACACACTAACACAGAGTCACACCTCCCCCATGTACCTTACCTGACACATACACACTAACACACAGTCACACCTCCCCCATGTACCTTACCTGACACATACACACTAACACACAGTCACACCTCCCCATGTACCTTACCTGTCACATACACACTAACACAGAGTCACACCTCCCCATGTACCTTACCTGACACATACACACTAACACACAGTCACACCTCCCCCATGTATCTTACCTGTCACATACACACTAACACAGAGTCACACCTCCCCATGTACCTTACCTGACACATACACACTAACACACAGTCACACCTCCCCATGTACCTTACCTGTCACATACACACTAACACAGAGTCACACCTCCCCTTGTACCTTACCTGACACATACACACTAACACACAGTCACACCTCCCCATGTACCTTACCTGACACATACACACTAACACACAGTCACACCTCCCCCATGTACCTTACCTGTCACATACACACTAACACAGAGTCACACCTCCCCCATGTACCTTACCTGACACATACACACTAACACACAGTCACACCTCCCCCATGTACCTTACCTGACACATACACACTAACACAGAGTCACACCTCCCCATGTACCTTACCTGACACATACACACTAACACACAGTCACACCTCCCCCATGTACCTTACCTGACACATACACACTAACACACAGTCACACCTCCCCATGTACCTTACCTGTCACATACACACTAACACAGAGTCACACCTCCCCATGTACCTTACCTGACACATACACACTAACACACAGTCACACCTCCCCCATGTATCTTACCTGTCACATACACACTAACACAGAGTCACACCTCCCCATGTACCTTACCTGACACATACACACTAACACACAGTCACACCTCCCCATGTACCTTACCTGTCACATACACACTAACACAGAGTCACACCTCCCCCATGTACCTTACCTGACACATACACACTAACACAGAGTCACACCTCCCCCATGTACCTTACCTGACACATACACACTAACACACAGTCACACCTCCCCCATGTACCTTACCTGACACATACACACTAACACAGAGTCACACCTCCCCCATGTACCTTACCTGACACATACACACTAACACACAGTCACACCTCCCCCATGTACCTTACCTGACACATACACACTAACACACAGTCACACCTCCCCATGTACCTTACCTGACACATACACACTAACACAGAGTCACACCTCCCCCATGTACCTTACCTGTCACATACACACTAACACACAGTCACACCTCCCCCATGTACCTTACCTGACACATACACACTAACACACAGTCACACCTCCCCCATGTACCTTACCTGACACATACACACTAACACACAGTCACACCTCCCCCATGTAACTTACCTGACACATACACACTAACACAGAGTCACACCTCCCCAGAGTCACACCTCCCCCATGTACCTTACCTGACACATACACACTAACACACAGTCACACCTCCCCATGTACCTTACCTGACACATACACACTAACA
Organism: Oncorhynchus keta; assembly: GCF_023373465.1. Lineage (NCBI taxonomy): Eukaryota > Metazoa > Chordata > Actinopteri > Salmoniformes > Salmonidae > Oncorhynchus > Oncorhynchus keta. The sequence goes on from NC_068426.1 coordinate 7,883,193, forward strand.
CAGAGTCACACCTCCCCCATGTACCTTACCTGACACATACACACTAACACACAGTCACACCTCCCCCATGTACCTTACCTGACACATACACACTAACACACAGTCACACCTCCCCCATGTACCTTACCTGTCACATACACACTAACACAGAGTCACACCCCCCCCATGTACCTTACCTGACACATACACACTAACACACAGTCACACCTCCCCCATGTACCTTACCTGTCACATACACACTAACACAGAGTCACACCTCCCCCATGTACCTTACCTGACACATACACACTAACACACAGTCACACCTCCCCCATGTACCTTACCTGTCACATACACACTAACACAGAGTCACACCTCCCCATGTACCTTACCTGACACATACACACTAACACAGAGTCACACCTCCCCATGTACCTTACCTGACACATACACACTAACACACAGTCACACCTCCCCATGTACCTTACCTGTCACATACACACTAACACAGAGTCACACCTCCCCCATGTACCTTACCTGACACATACACACTAACACAGAGTCACACCTCCCCCATGTACCTTACCTGACACATACACACTAACACACAGTCACACCTCCCCCATGTACCTTACCTGACACATACACACTAACACAGAGTCACACCTCCCCATGTACCTTACCTGACACATACACACTAACACACAGTCACACCTCCCCATGTACCTTACCTGACACATACACACTAACACACAGTCACACCTCCCCATGTACCTTACCTGACACATACACACTAACACAGAGTCACACCTCCCCCATGTACCTTACCTGTCACATACACACTAACACAGAGTCACACCTCCCCATGTACCTTACCTGTCACATACACACTAACACAGAGTCACACCTCCCCCATGTACCTTACCTGACACATACACACTAACACACAGTCACACCTCCCCCATGTACCTTACCTGACACATACACACTAACACACAGTCACACCTCCCCATGTACCTTACCTGACACATACACACTAACACACAGTCACACCTCCCCCATGTACCTTACCTGACACATACACACTAACACAGAGTCACACCTCCCCATGTACCTTACCTGTCACATACACACTAACACACAGTCACACCTCCCCCATGTACCTTACCTGACACATACACACTAACACACAGTCACACCTCCCCATGTACCTTACCTGACACATACACACTAACACACAGTCACACCTCCCCCATGTACCTTACCTGACACATACACACTAACACAGAGTCACACCTCCCCCATGTACCTTACCTGACACATACACACTAACACAGAGTCACACCTCCCCATGTACCTTACCTGACACATACACACTAACACACAGTCACACCTCCCCATGTACCTTACCTGTCACATACACACTAACACACAGTCACACCTCCCCATGTATGTGATAACACACAGTCACACCTCCCCCATATACCTTAAACACTAACACTATTTGTCAATAGACATCACCTTACAGGACACATAACACTAACACAGGTCACACCTCCCCATGTACCTTACCTGTTTACACAGAACACAGAATGACAAGACCCATGTACCTTACCTGTACATACACACCCACAGAGTGGAGAACCTCCCCATGTACCTTACCTGACACATACACACTAACACACATCACACCTCCCCATGTACCTTACCTGAACATACACACTAACACACAGTCACACCTCCCCATGTACCTTACCTGAACATACAACTAACACACAGTCACACCCCCATCCCCTGTCACATACACACACTAACACACAGTCATGTACCTTACCTGACACATACACACTAACACAGAGTCACACCTCCCCATGTACCTTACCTGTCACATACACACTAACACAGGTCACACCTCCCCCATGTACCTTACCTGACACATACACACTAACACACAGTCACACCTCCCCCATGTACCTTACCTGACACATACACACTAACACACAGTCACACCTCCCCCATGTACCTTACCTGTCACATACACACTAACACACAGTCACACCTCCCCCATGTACCTTACCTGACACATACACACTAACACACAGTCACACCTCCCCATGTACCTTACCTGTCACATACACACTAACACAGAGTCACACCTCCCCATGTACCTTACCTGACACATACACACTAACACACAGTCACACCTCCCCATGTACCTTACCTGTCACATACACACTAACACACAGTCACACCTCCCCCATGTACCTTACCTGACACATACACACTAACACACAGTCACACCTCCCCCATTACCTACCTTACCTGACACATACACACTAACACACAGTCACACCTCCCCCATGTACCTTACCTGACACATACACACTAACACAGAGTCACACCTCCCCCATGTACCTTACCTGTCACATACACACTAACACACAGTCACACCTCCCCATGTACCTTACCTGACACATACACACTAACACAGAGTCACACCTCCCCATGTACCTTACCTGTCACATACACACTAACACACAGTCACACCTCCCCATGTACCTTACCTGACACATACACACTAACACACAGTCACACCTCCCCATGTACCTTACCTGACACATACACACTAACACACAACACCTCCCCCATGTTTACCTGACACATACAGGACTAACACAGAGTCACACCTCCCCATGTACCTTACCTGTCACATACACACAACAAGAGTCACACAAGACCCCATGTAATGGCATTACCTGACACATAACACTAACACAGAGTCACACCTCCCCATGTACCTTACCTGACACATACACACTAACAGACAGTCACACCTCCCCATGTACCTTACCTGACACATACACCTAACACACAGTCACACCTCCCCATGACACAGTAAACAACATATACACTAACACACAGTCACAGTCCCCCATGTACCTTGACTGACACATAGACACTAACACAGAGTCACACCTCCCCCATGTACCTTACCTGTCACAACACACTAACACACAGTCACACCTCCCCCATGAACCTTACCTGACACATACACACTAACACACAGTCACACCTCCCCCATGTACCTTACCTGTCACATACACACTAACACACAGTCACACCTCCCCCATGTACCTTACCTGACACATACACACTAACACAGAGTCACACCTCCCCCATGTACCTTACCTGACACATACACACTAACACACAGTCACACCTCCCCATATACATAAAACAGCAGTTGTGATTCTGATTCAGTGTCAGCAATAAGACACCAACAGTTTATTTTATGAGAAATACGTTAAAAACACAACACTATTTGTAATAGACATCAATACAGGAGAGAAATATGCTAGCCAGGTCGCTCCAGATGAGACATGGCTTCTGTATGTGTGCCATTCAGAAGGAGAATGAGCAAGACAAGAGATTGTAAGGGCATTTCCACAGTGTAACGAAGACCCTGAGAGTGGAGAAGCTGGTGGTACGTTTTACACACACACACACACAGCTGTCTAATCCTTAGTGTGTGAATCAGCTGTGTATTCCGGTGGAGGAGTAAACAACATATCTAAGTGACAGTCAGTCAGTCTGTCTGCTGTCATTGAGTCAGAGGGATGGAGATGCAGAGCGTGAAGCCTAATATAACTCACCATGTCTGAGAAACAGAGGGGGGAGAGATGGAGAGGGAGAGCGTGAGAGAGGGAGAGAGATTTATATGTTCCTACTCTTCTTTGGCAGTGGCCTTAGCAAATCCCTACATTTCCATGCCAATAATGGCTATTGAATTAAATTGTATGAGACAGGGAGTGAGAGAGAGAGAGAGAGACAGAGAGAGAGAGCGTGAGAAGTAGAGAGGGATAAAGAGAGTGAAAGAGAGAGGATAGAGACAGACAAACAAAGAGAGAGAAACTCACCTGTCTAGAGAGAAGAAAGGGAAGAGAGATATAGAAAGAGAGAAAGAGAACAGAAAAGAAGAGAGAGAGAGAGAGAGAGAGAGAGAGAGAAAGAGAGAGAAGAGAGAGAGAGACAGAGAGAGAGAGAGAGAGACAAACTCCTAAGAAACTCCTAACAAACTCCTAGAGAGATAGAGAGAGAGAGAGAGAAAGAGGAGAGAGAGAACTCCTAAGAGAAAGAGAGAGAGAGAGAGAAGAAACCCTAAAGTAGAGAGAAAGAGGGAGAGAGATTTAAGAACTCCTTCAGAAAGAGAGGGTAGAGAGAGAGAACAGAGACTCCTAAGAGAAGAGAGAGAAAGGAGTGGGAAGGAGAGAGAGAAATAAAGAGTGGGAGTGAGAAGGAGAGAGAGAAATAAAGAGTGGGAGTGAGAAGGAGAGAGAGAATGAAAGAGAGAGGGAGGGGTTATAGAAGAAATAGAGAAAGACCACCAAGGTATGTTGCAGAAGTGATTTTACCAGAGGATTCTGGGTAATACAAACAGAGAAGGAGTCCTACCAGACTAACATTGTGTCTGTACAGATCCCCCATTGAGATATACTACTATGAGTTTACCACGCCTGTAGGATACAGAGACAGGGGAAATTAGTGTCCGTCCAAAATGGTACCCTATACTACCCTATTACCTCTACAGATGTGGGCCCTGGCCAAAAGTAGTGCACAAAATAGGGTTCCATTTGGAACGAACCCTTCACAAACCAACGCTGCGTCAACAGAGACTCCTCGTTCAGATAAGAGCTTTAAAACTCTGTAGGAAACGAGCTTCACATGGAGATTTCCTTTGAGATTCGTCTTTAATTTTGTTGCAAAGTGAAGTAAAGTGATGTTTTGTAGGATATCGGATCAGACAGGGATATCCTAACAAACTCCTAACAAACTCCCAACAAACTCCTAACAAACTCCTAACAAACTCCAAACTAATATCCTAACAAACTCCTAAAAAACTCCTAACAAACTCCTAACAAACTCCTAACTAATATCCTAACAAACTCCTAACAAACTCCTAACAAACTAGTATATCCTAACAAACTCCTAACAAACTCCTAACAAACTAGTATATCCTAACAAACTACGATATCCTAACAAACTCCTAACAAAATAGGATATCCTAACAAACTCCTAACAAACTAGGATATCCTAACAAACTCCTAACAAAATAGAATATCCTAACAAACTCCTAACAAAATAGGATATCCTAACAAACTCCAAACTAACAAACTCCTAACAAACTCCTAACAAAATAGGATATCCTAACAAACTCCTAACAAAATAGGATATCCTAACAAACTCCTAACAAACTCCTA
>NC_068426.1:7890929-7935929 GCF_023373465.1 Oncorhynchus keta
GGGCAGAAATTCCTTCTGGAACATTTTAACTTTCATATGCCTTCATAACAAACTTGTATGTCATCTGTAAATACAAATAAAATTGTTAAATTACGAGCCTAGTTGGTTTAGCCACAGAAAAAGACAGGAACCTTCCCGCTAGCCATGATTTGCTGAGATAATGAATGGGCTGGACATGCCGAGAGATGAGTTTGGATTGGTCTACCATGTAGGTCGCTTCTGTCTATAACATGAGCTGCTCAGTATGTGATGGTAATCCTTTATAACGCAACTTTCCTGAAAGATATCACGTAGTAGAACTGCATAAGAGTTGCTCTCCCATTTCTGGCGGACCGAGTTTTGAAATCAGTGGAATTAGAGTATGATAGCTAAGGAGATGCAGAAAATTCTGGTGTTTGACTGCAAATATGCAGACGGAGTTGAAAAGCGAACACACAGAAGGCTCTGGATTACATATTCAACAACCATGGCATATTTGTGTCACAACTTCCACCGAAGTCAGTTCCTCTCCTTGTCTGGGCGGCGCTCGGCGGCGCCGGTCTTCTAGCCATCATTGATCCACTTTTCATTTTCCTTCTGTTTTGTCTTGTCTTCCCACACACCTGGTCTCAATACCTGTCACGCCCTTGCCATAGAGAGGCTTTTAATTCTCTATTTTGGTTAGGCCAGAGTGTGACTGGGGTGGGCATTCTATGTCCTGGCCATAGAGAGGCTTTTAATTCTCTATTTTGGTTAGGCCAGAGTGTGACTGGGGTGGGCATTCTATGTCCTTTTTTCTATGTTTTGTATTTCTATGTCTTGGCCTGGTATGGTTCTCAATCAGGGACAGCTGTCTATCGTTGTCTCTGATTTTGAGAACTGGGGTGGGCATTCTATGTCCTGGCCATAGAGAGGCTTTTAATTCTCTATTTTGGTTAGGCCCTGGGGTGGGCATTTCCCCCTTTTAATTCTCTACCTGTCTTGTGGGAAGTTAACTCTATTTTGTAGTTGTTCAGGGCCCAAAGCTTGACATTCGGTTGGTTTTTTGTTCTTCAGGGACAGCTGTCTATCGTTGTCTCTGATTGAGAACCCGTTTTATCGGCGTCTATTTGTCTCTGATTGAGAACCCTTCGGTCTTCCCTGTCTGGGAAGTTAACTGTTTTTAAATAAAGTTCAAATGTACGCTTACCATGCTGCACCTTGGTCCAGTCGTTCAGCCAGCCGTGACAATACCCTCATTACATGTTGTGTATTTAACCCTCTGTTCCCCCCATGTCTTTGTGCGAAATTGTTTATTGTACGTGCATGTGCATGTTTTCTCTGGTGCACGACAGGTTTTGTATCCATTTGTTTATTGTTCTGGTTTCCGGTGGTTTTATGAATAAAACTGCTCCGTTGATTACCCAGTTTTGCTCTCCTGCGCCTGACTTCCCTGCCGCCAGTTACGCACTCCCTTACAATGTGACAGAGGGGGAGAAGGGTCCATCCATGTATACGAGTAAGAGAGTCCAGCTAGCTACATTTTGAGATATTACACGCTTCTACTTTTGTCAGAAAGTCGTTTTCATTTCAAATTAAAGTGTACTGTTAGCTAGCTTTGTCTATGATCTATGTAGTGACATTTTCCGTATCTCAGAGCCATTTGCATTGCTAGTAATAGACTATATTTAGCCCAGCTAATATTGAACCTGGTTGGTTTGTTTCCTGCAGATTCATGCAGGGTTGTACACTTTATGAGTTGGGATTATGTTTCATTGTTTAACTAGCTATCTACATGTCTAAACAAAATACTACATTACGCAAGTAACTATTTCAATAGAATGTTTATGATGTCACTGCAACAACTGTCGATAGACGTAGCTGGTAAATTCGCTCTGGCTATCTACTCCAATTTCAGAGCACTCTCGTCTGAGTGTGCCAGAGCGCAGAATAACTGACAAATTTAGAAATGCTCAGCACCCGTTGAATATGAATATGACCGGTGTCAGCAAACGTTGGCAAAAAAAATGCCATTAAATTGTTGCCAGCAGCACAGCTGCAGTCACCAGCAGATAACATTAAAACAGATGGGATGATAGATAGATGTCTAGACAGATGGGATGATAGATAGATGTCTAGACAGATGGGATGATAGATAGATGTCTAGACAGATGGGATGATAGATAGATGTCTAGACAGATGGGATTATAGATAGATGTCTAGACAGATGGGATGATAGATAGATGTCTAGACAGATGGGATTATAGATAGATGTCTAGACAGATGGGATGATAGATATATGTCTAGACAGATGGGATGATAGATAGATGTCTAGACAGATGGGATGATAGATAGATGTCTAGACAGATGGGATGATAGATAGATGTCTAGACAGATGGGATGATAGATAGATGTCTAGACAGATGGGATGATAGATAGATGTCTAGATCGATAGGATGGGATGATAGATGTCTAGACAGATGGGATGATAGATATATGTCTAGACAGATAGGATGATAGATATATGTCTAGACAGATGGGATGATAGATAGATGTCTAGATCGATAGGATGATAGATAGATGTCTAGACAGATGGGATGATAGATAGATGTCTAGACAGATGGGATGATAGATAGATGTCTAGATCGATAGGATGGGATGATAGATGTCTAGACAGATGGGATGATAGATATATGTCTAGACAGATAGGATGATAGATATATGTCTAGACAGATGGGATTATAGATATATGTCTAGACAGATGGGATGATAGATATATGTCTAGACAGATGGGATGATAGATGTCTAGACAGATGGGATGATAGATAGATGTCTAGACAGATAGGATGATAGATAGATGTCTAGACAGATGGGATGATAGATAGATGTCTAGACAGATGGGATGATAGATAGATGTCTAGACAGATGGGATGATAGATAGATGTCTAGATCGATAGGATGGGATGATAGATAGATGTCTAGACAGATGTGATGATAGATAGATGTCTAGACAGATGGAATGGGATGATAGATAGATGTCTAGATCGATAGGATGGGATGATATATGTCTAGACAGATGGGATTATAGATAGATGTCTAGACAGATGGGATGATAGATATATGTCTAGACAGATGGGATGATAGATAGATGTCTAGACAGATGGGATTATAGATAGATGTCTAGACAGATGGGATGATAGATAGATGTCTAGACAGATGGGATGATAGATAGATGGGATGATAGATAGATGTCTAGACAGAGAGGATGGGATGATATATATATGTCTAGACAGATGGGATGATAGATAGATGTCTAGACAGATGGGATGATAGATAGATGTCTAGACAGATGGGATGATAGATAGATGTCTAGACAGATGGGATGATAGATAGATGTCTAGACAGATGGGATGATAGATAGATGTCTAGACAGATGGGATGATAGATAGATGTCTAGACAGATGGGATGATAGATAGATGTCTAGACAGATGGGATGATAGATAGATGTCTAGACAGATGGGATGATAGATAGATGTCTAGACAGATGGGATGATAGATAGATGTCTAGACAGATGGGATGATAGATAGATGTCTAGACAGATAGGGTGGGATGATAGATATATGTCTAGACAGATGGGATGATAGATAGATGTCTAGACAGATGGGATGATAGATAGATGCCTAGACAGATGGGATGATAGATAGATGTCTAGACAGATGGGATGATAGATAGATGTCTAGACAGATAGGATGATAGATAGATGTCTAGACAGATGGGATGATAGATAGATGTCTAGATCGATAGGATGGGATGATAGATAGATGTCTAGACAGATGCGATGATAGATAGATGTCTAGACAGATGGAATGGGATGATAGATAGATGTCTAGACAGATAGGATGGGATGATGATAGATGTCTAGACAGATGGGATGATAGATATATGTCTAGACAGATGGGATGATAGATATATGTCTAGAGAGATGGGATGATAGATAGATACCTAGGCAGATAGGATGGGATGATGATAGATGTCTAGACAGAGAGGATGGGATGATAGATATATGTCTAGACAGATGGGATGATAGATTGATGTCTAGACAGATGGGATGATAGATATATGTCTTGACAGATGGGATGATAGATATATGTCTAGACAGAGGGTTGGGATTATAGATAAATGTATACTCACACCCAGCTGAGGTTAGGTGTGTGGTGACAGAGGCTGGGCTGGGGGAGCTGCACCAGAGATGTATTAACCATGGAGCTGGGGAGAAATCACACACTGTTGTTTAGAGAACACAGACACACACACACACGGACAGATTAACATTCACACACAGATGGAGGGACTGGCACACACACACACACACACACACACACACACACACACACACACACACACACACACACACACACACACACACACACACACACACACACACACACACACACACACACACACACACACACACACACACACACACACACACACACACACACACACACACACACACACACAGTCACACACAGTCCCAACGCACACACAGTCCCAACGCACACTGTCTGTGTTCTTTGGCCCATCTTAATCTTTATATCGGCCCGTTTGAGGTATGGCTTTTTCTTTGCAACTCTGCCTGGAAGGCCAGTATTTTGGAGTCGCCTCTTCACTTTTGACGTTGAGACTGGTGTTTTGTGCGTACTATTTAATGAAACTGCCAGTTGAGGACTTGTGAGGCATCTGTTTCTAAAACTAGACACTCTAATGTACATGTCCTTTTGCGCAGTTGTGCACCGGGGCCTCCCACTCCTCTTTCTAATCTGGTTAGAGCCAGTTTGCGCAATCAATTCTCAGAACAAGAAAAGATTGACGAGTTTCAGAAGAACGGTTTTTGTTTCTAGCCATTTTGAGCCTGTAATCGAACCCCAAAAAATGCTGATGCTCCAGATACTCAACTAGTCTATAGCCGGTTTTATTGCTTCTTTAATCAGGACAACAGTTTTCAGCTGTGCTAACATAATTGCAAAGGGGTTTTCTAATGATCAATTAGCCTTTTAAAAGAATAAACTTGGATTAGCTTACTCAATGTGCCATTGGAACACAGGAGTGATGGTTGCTGATAATGGGCCTCTGTACGCCTACGTAGATATTCCATAAAAAATCTGCCGTTTCCAGCTACAATAGTCATTTACAACATTAACAATGTCTACACTGTATTTCTGATCAATTTGATGTTATTTTAATGGAGATTTTTTTTGCTTTGCTTTTCTTTCAAAAACAAGGACCACAAACTTTGGAAAGGTAGTGTTAATATCTATATTATTATTATCTATATTATTATTTGTATTATTATTATAATTATTATTTATCTACACTATTATTGTAAAAAAAAAAAAATTATGATCTATTATTATTATGATCTATTTTAGTATGATAAATATTATTATCTATATGATTACTATCTATATTATTATTATTATTATTATTATCTATACTATTATTATGATCTATTGTATTATGATACATATTATCATCTATATTATTATTATCTATATTACTATTATTATTATTATTATCTATACTATTATTATGATCTATATTAATATTATTATTATCTATACAATTATTATCATGATTTACATTATTATTATGATCTATATTATTATTATGATCTATACTATTACTATTATCTATATTATTATGATCTATATTTTTATTATTATTATCTATACTGTTATCTAGTTTATTATAATCTATACTATTATTATTATTATCTATACTAGCATTATTATGATCTATATTATTATTATGACCTATATTATTAATATTATTATCTATATTATTATTATGATCAATATTATTATTATGATCTATATTATTATTATGATCTATACTATTACTATTATCTATATTATTATGATCTATATTTTTATTATTATTATCTATACTGTTATCTATTTTATTATAATCTATACTATTATTATTATTATCTATACTAGCATTATTATGATCTAAACTATTATTATTATGATCTATACTATTATTATTATGATCTATGTTATTATTATGACCTATATTATTAATATTATTATCTATATTGTTATCTATTTTATTATAATCTATACTATTATTAGTATTATCTATACTAGCATTATTATGATCTAAACTATTATTATTATGATCAATATTATTATTATGATCAATATTATTATTATGATCAATATTATTATTATGATCTAAATGATTATTATTATTAGTATTATGATCTACATTATTATTATCTAAATTATTATGGTCTATATTATTATGATCTATATTATTATTATCATTATTATCTATATTATTATCATTATTGTCTATATTATTATGATCTATATTATTATTATTATGATCTAAATTATTATCATTATTATCTATATTATTATTATTATTATTATTATGATCTATATTATTATGATCTATATTATTATTATTATGATCTATATTATTATGATCTATATTATTATTATTATTATGATCTATATTATTATTATTATGATCTATATTATTATTATTATTATGATCTATATTATTATTATGATGATCTATATTCTTATTATCATTATTATCTATATTATTATGATCTACAGTGCCTTGCGAAAGTATTTTAACGGACCTCTGAGACTATCACAGTGCAGGTGCATTTATACGGAGACTTGATTACACACAGGTGGATTGTATTTATCATCATTAGTCATTTAGGTCAACATTGGATCATTCAGAGATCCTCACTGAACTTCTGGAGAGAGTTTGCTGCACTGAAAGTAAAGGGGCTGAATAATTTTGCACGCCCAATTTTTCAGTTTTTGATTTGTTAAAAAGTTTGAAATATCCAATAAATGTCTTTCCACTTCATGATTGTGTCCCACTTGTTGTTGATTCTTCACAAAAAAAATACAGTTTTATATCTTTATGTTGAAGCCTGAAATGTGGCAAAAGGTCGCAAAGTTCAAGGGGGCCGAATACTTTCGCAAGCACTGTATATTATTATTATAATTATCATCTATATTATTATTATGATCTATATTATTATTATTATGATCTATATTATTATTGTTATGATCTATATTATTATTATCATTATTGTCTATATTATTATGATCTATATTATTATTATTATTATGATCTATATTATTATTATCATTATTGTCTATATTATTATGATCTATATTATTATTATGATCTATATTGTTATTTTTATGATCTATATTATTATTATTATGATCTATATTATTATTATTATGATCTATATTATTATGATCTATATTATTATTATCATTATTGTCTATATTATTATGATCTATATTATTATTATTATTATGATCTATATTATTATTATTATGATCTATATTATTATTATTATGATCTATATTATTATTATGATCAATATTATTATTATGATCTATATTATTATTATGATCGATATTATTAGTTTATATATATTATTAAGGTGATCTATGCTATTATTATTATTGTCAATATTATTATTATTATTATTATGATCAATATTATTATCTATATTATTATTATAATCTATAATCTATACTATTATTATTGTCTATATTATTATTATTATGATCTATATTATTATTATTATGATCTACATTATTATTATCTAAATTATTATGATCTATATTATTATGATCTATATTATTATTATTATTATTATGATCTATATTATTATTATGATCTATATTATTATTATTATCATTATTGTCTATATTATTATTATCTATATTATTATTATCATTATTGTCTATATTATTATGATCTATATTATTATTATTATGATCTATTATTATCATTATTATCTATATTATTATGATCTATATTATTATGATTACTAACTATATTATTATGATCTATATTATTATTATTATCTATATTATCAAATCAAATCAAATCGAATTTTATTTGTCACATACACATGGTTAGCAGATGTTAATGCGAGTGTAGCGAAATGCTTGTGCTTCTAGTTCCGACAATGCAGTAATAACCAACAAGTAATCTAACTAACAATTCCAAAACTACTGTCTTATACACAGTGTAAGGGGATAAAGAATATGTACATAAGGATATATGAATGAGTGATGGTACAGAGCAGCATAGGCAAGATACAGTAGATGGTGTCGAGTACAGTATATACATATGAGATGGGTATGTAAACAAAGTGGCATAGTTAAAGTGGCTAGTGATACATGTATTACATAAGGATGCAGTCGATGATATAGAGTACAGTATATACGTATGCATATGAGATGAATAATGTAGGGTAAGTAACATTATATAAGGTAGCATTGTTTAAAGTGGCTAGTGATATATTTACATCATTCCCATCAATTCCCATTATTAAAGTGGCTGGAGTTGAGTCAGTGTCAGTGTGTTGGCAGCAGCCACTCAATGTTAGTGGTGGCTGTTTAACAGTCTGATGGCCTTGAGATAGAAGCTGCTGGATGATAGCGGGGTGAACAGGCAGTGGCTCGGGTGGTTGTTGTCCTTGATGATCTTTATGGCCTTCCTGTAACATCGGGTGGTGTAGGTGTCCTGGAGGGCAGGTAGTTTGCCCCCGGTGATGCGTTGTGCAGACCTCACTACCCTCTGGAGAGCCTTACGGTTGAGGGCGGAGCAGTTGCCGTACCAGGCGGTGATACAGCCCGCCAGGATGCTCTCGATTGTGCATCTGTAGAAGTTTGTGAGTGCTTTTGGTGACAAGCCGGATTTCTTCAGCCTCCTGAGGTTGAAGAGGCGCTGCTGCGCCTTCTTCACGATGCTGTCTGTGTGAGTGGACCAATTCAGTTTGTCTGTGATGTGTATGCCGAGGAACTTAAAACTTGCTACCCTCTCCACTACTGTTCCATCGATGTGGATAGGGAGGTGTTCCCTCTACTGTTTCCTGAAGTCCACAATCATCTCCTTAGTTTTGTTGACGTTGAGTGTGAGGTTATTTTCCTGACACCACACTCCGAGGGCCCTCACCTCCTCCCTGTAGGCCGTCTCGTCGTTGTTGGTAATCAAGCCTACCACTGTTGTGTCGTCCGCAAACTTGATGATTGAGTTGGAGGCGTGCGTGGCCACGCAGTCGTGGGTGAACAGGGAGTACAGGAGAGGGCTCAGAACGCACCCTTGTGGGGCCCCAGTGTTGAGGATCAGCGGTGAGGAGATGTTGTTGCCTACCCTCACCACCTGCGGGCGGCCCGTCAGGAAGTCCAGTACCCAGTTGCAAAGGGCGGGGTCGAGACCCAGGGTCTTGAGCTTGATGACGAGCTTGGAGGGTACTATGGTGTTGAATGCCGAGCTGTAGTCGATGAACAGCATTCTCACATAGGTATTCCTCTTGTCCAGATGGGTTAGGGCAGTGTGCAGTGTGGTTGAGATTGCATCGTCTGTGGACCTATTTGGGCGGTAAGCAAATTGGAGTGGGTCTAGGGTGTCAGGTAGGATGGAGGTGATATGGTCCTTGACTAGTCTCTCAAAGCACTTCATGATGACGGAAGTGAGTGCTACGGGGCGGTAGTCGTTTAGCTCAGTTACCTTAGCTTTCTTGGGAACAGGAACAATGGTGGCCCTCTTGAAGCATGTGGGAACAGCAGACTGGTATAGGGATTGATTGAATATGTCCGTAAACACACCGGCCAGCTGGTCTGCGCATGCTCTGAGGGCGCGGCTGGGGATGCCGTCTGGGCCTGCAGCCTTGCGAGGGTTAACACGTTTAAATGTCTTACTCACCTCGGCTGCAGTGAAGGAGAGACCGCACGTTTCCGTTGCAGGCCGTGTCAGTGGCACTGTATTGTCCTCCAAGCGGGCAAAAAAGTTATTTAGTCTGCCTGGGAGCAAGAGATCCTGGTCCGTGACGGGCTGGATTTCTTCCTGTAGTCCGTGATTGACTGTAGACCCTGCCACATGTCTCTTGTGTCTGAGCCGTTGAATTGAGATTCTACTTTGTCTCTGTACTGACGCTTAGCTTGTTTGATAGCCTTGCGGAGGGAATAGCTGCACTGTTTGTATTCGGTCATGTTACCAGACACCTTGCCCTGATTAAAAGCAGTGGTTCGCGCTTTCAGTTTCACGCGAATGCTGCCATCAATCCACGGTTTCTGGTTAGGGAATGTTTTAATCGTTGCTATGGGAACGACCTCTTCAACGCATGTTCTAATGAACTCGCACACCGAATCAGCGTATTCGTCAATATTGTTAACTGACGCAATACGAAACATATCCCAGTCCACGTGATGGAAGCAGTCTTGGAGTGTGGAGTCAGCTTGGTCGGACCAGCGTTGGACAGACCTCAGCGTGGGAGCCTCTTGTTTCAGTTTCTGTCTGTAGGCAGGGATCAACAAAATGGAGTCGTGGGCAGCTTTTCCAAAAGGGGGGCGGGGCAGGGCCTTATATGCGTCGCGGAAGTTTGAGTAACAATGATCCAAGTTTTTTCCACCCCTGGTTGCGCAATCGATATGCTGATAAAATTTAGGGAGTCTTGTTTTCAGATTAGCCTTGTTAAAATCCCCAGCAACAATGAATGCAGCCTCCGGATAAATGGTTTCCAGTTTGCAAAGAGTTAAATAAAGTTCGTTCAGAGCTATCGATGTGTCTGCTTGGGGGGGGATATATACGGCTGTGATTATAATCGAAGAGAATTCTCTTGGTAGGTAATGCGGTCTACATTTGATTGTGAGGAATTCTAAATCAGGTGAACAGAAGGATTTGAGTTCCTGTATGTTTCTGACATCACACCATGTCTCGTTAGCCATAAGGCATACGCCCCCGCCCCTCTTCTTACCAGAAAGATGTCTGTTTCTGTCGGCGCGATGCGTGGAGAAACCCGTTGGCTGCACCGCATCGGATAGCGTCTCTCCAGTGAGCCATGTTTCCATGAAGCAAAGAACGTTACAGTCTCTGATGTCCCTCTGGAATGCTACTCTTGCTCGGATTTCATCAACCTTGTTGTCAAGAGACTGGACATTGGCAAGAAGAATGCTAGGGAGTGGTGCACGGTGTGCCCGTCTCCGGAGTCTGACCAGGAGACCGCCTCGTTTCCCTCTTTTTCGGAGTCGTTTTTTGGGGTCGCAGCATGGGATCCATTCTGCTGTCCTGTTTGAAAGGCAGAACACAGGATCCGCGTCGCGAAAAACATATTCTTGGTCGTACTGATGGTGAGTTGACGCTGATCTTATATTCAGTAGTTCTTCTCGACTGTATGTAATGAAACCTAAGATGACCTGGGGTACTAATGTAAGAAATAACACGTAAAAAAACAAAAAACTGCATAGTTTCCTAGGAACGCAAAGCGAGGCGGCCATCTCTGTATTATTATGATCTATATTATTATTATTATTATTATTATTATTATTATTATTATTATTATTATCTATATTATTATGATCTATATTATTATGATCTATATTATTATTATTATGATTTATATTATTATTATTATGATCTACATTTGTATTATTATTATCTAAACTATTATTATCTATATTAATATTATTATCTATAATATTATTATCTATATTAATATTATTATCTATATTAATATTATTATCTATATTAATATTATTATCTATAATATTATTATCTATAGTAATATTATTATCTTTATTATTATTATTATCTATTTTATTATCATTACAGTATTGTTTGGAAAAAAACTCTCAAGGTAAGAATTCCACTGAACTGTTTTAACACCTGTTGTATCCTGTGCACGTGACAAATATATGAATATAATAAATACATAAATATATATATATATATAAAAAATACATCTCTGACGCTGGAGTCTTATATCTCCCTCTCTAACTTTAAGCATCAGTTGTCAGAGCAGCTTACCGATCACTGTACCCACAGCCAATCTGTAAATAGCACACCCAACTACCTCATCCCCATATGATTATTTACCCTCTTGCTCTTTTGCACCCCCAGTGTCTCTACTAGCACATCATCATCTGCACATAAATCACTCCAGTAATAATGCTAAATTGTAATTATTTTAGCCTCTATGGCCAATTTATTGCCTGACCTCCCTACTCTTCTACATTTGCACACACTGTAGATAGATCTTTCAATTTGTATTTTCTTTTGTATTATTGACGGTAAGTTTTCTTATGTGTAACTCTGTGGTGTTGTTTTTGGTCACACTGCTTTATCTTGGCCAGGTCGCAGTTGTAAATGAGAAATTGTTCTCAACTGGCCTACCTGGTTAAATAAAGGTGAAAATAAATGAATAAATAAATACATTTTTAAAAAACTTGAAAGGGATAGGGAGAACGAGTCAGCAAGACAGAGAACGAGAGCGAGTGAGCAAATAACGAGAGTGAGTGAGAAAGACAGAGTTGTGTTGAACATAGTTCTACAACAACGTAAGAGAAAGATACAGGTGAGGAGAACATAATGATGAGGAGAATGAGGAGAGGAGTAAGTAGAGGAGAAAGGAGAGGAGTAAGGAGAGGAATAAGGAATGGAGAAAAGGAGTGGAGAAAAGGAGTGGAGATAAGGAGTGGAGATAAGGAGTGGAGATAAGGAGAAGAGAAAAGGAAAGGAGTAAGGAGAGGGGAAGGAGACGGAGTTTATTTTTGTTAGGAGAGGGGAAAAGGAGAGGAGTATGGAGAGGAGTAAGGAGAAGAGTAGGGATAGGAGTAAGGAGAGGAGTAAGGATAGGAGTAAGGAAAGGAGTAAGGAGAGGAGAAAGGATAGGAGTAAGGAGAGGAGTAAGGATAGGAGTAAGGAAAGGAGTAAGGAGAGGAGTAAGGATAGGAGTAAGGAAAGGAGTAACGAGAGGAATAATGAATACAAGGAGTGGAGAAAAGGAGTGGAGATATGGAGAAGAGAAAAGAAAAGGAGTAAGGAGAGGGGAAAGGAGAGGAGTAAGGAGAGGAGTAAGGAAAGGACAAAAGGAGATGAGAAAAGGAGAGGAGTAAGAAGAGGAGTAAGGAAAGGAGTAGGAGAGGAATAAGGAATGGAGAAATGGAGAAGAGAAAAGAAAAGGAGTAAGGAGAGGGGAAAGGAGAGGAGTAAGGAGAGGAGTAAGAAGAGGAGTAAGGAAAAGGAGTAAGGAGAGGAATTAGGAATGGAGAAAAGGAGTGGAGAAAAGGAGAAGAGAAAAGGAGAGTAGTAAAGGAGAGGGGAAAGGGAGAGGTGTAAGGAGAGGAGTAAGGAGAGGGGGGAGGGAGAGGAGTAAGGAGAGGAGAAAAGGAGAGGAGTAAGGAGAGGAGAAAAGGAGAGGAGTAAGGAGAGGAGAAAAGGAGAGGGAGTAAGGAGAGGAGTAAAGGAGAGGAGTAAGGAGAGGGGAAAGGGAGAGGAGTAAGGAGAGGATAAAAGGAGAGGAGTAAGGAGAGGAGAAAAGGAGAGAGTAGAAAAAAGGATAGGAGTAAGGAGAGGAGTAAGTAGAGGAGAAAAGGAGAAGAGTAAGGAAAGGAGAAAAGGAGAGGAGTAAGGAGAGGAGTAAGGAGAGGAGTAAGGAGAGGAGAAAAGGAGAGGGAGTAAGGAGAGAAGTAAAGGAGAGGAGTAAGGAGAGGAGAAAAGGAGAGGAGTAAGGAGAGGAGAAAAGGAGAGGAGTAAGGAGAGGAGAAAAGGAGAGGAGTAAGGAGAGGAGTAAGGAGAGAAGTAAAGGAGAGGAGTAAGGAGAGGAGAAAAGGAGAGGAGTAAGGAGAGGAGTAAAGGAGAGGAGTAAGGAGAGGAGAAAAGGAGAGGAGTAAGGAGAGGAGAAAAGGAGAGGAGTAAGGAGAGGAGTAAAGGAGAGGAGTAAGGAGAGGAGAAAGGGAGAGGAGTAAGGAGAGAAGTAAAGGAGAGGAGTAAGGAGAGGAGTAAGAAGAGGAGTAAGGAAAGGAGTAGGAGAGGAGAAAAGGAGAGGAGTAAGGAGAGAAGTAAAGGAGAGGAGTAAGGAGAGGAGTAAGGAGAGGAGTAATGAGAGAAGTAAAGGAGAGGAGTAAGGAGAGGAGAAAAGGAGAGGAGTAAGGAGAGGAGAAAAGGAGAGGAGTAAGGAGAGGAGTAAGGAGAGAAGTAAAGGAGAGGAGTAAGGAGAGGAGTAAGGAGAGGAGAAAAGGAGAGGAGTAAAGGAGAGGAGTAAGGAGAGGAGAAAAGGAGAGGAGTAAGGAGAGAAGTAAAGGAGAGGAGTAAGGAGAGGAGTAAAGGAGAGGAGTAAGGAGAGAAGTAAAGGAGAGGAGTAAGGAGAGGAGTAAGGAGAGGAGTAAGGAGAGGTGTAAGGAGAGGAGTAAGGAGAGGAGAAAAGAGAGTAGAAAGGAGAGGAGTAAGGAGAGGAGTAAAGGGAGAGGTGTAAGGAGAGGAGTAAGGAGAGGAGTAAGGAGAGGAATAAGGAGAGGAGTAAGGAGAGGAGTAAAGGGAGAGGTGTAAGGAGAGGAATAAGGAGATGAGTAAGGAAAGAAGTAAGGAGAGGAGTAAGGAGAGGACAAAAGGAAAAAGAGAAGGAAACCACTATCATATTTTCAATGAGACACAGGAGAAGACGGAGTTGAATTTAGTTATATTGTGTTTGGAGCCAATGGCCCACAAAATTAACCTACCATTCTGAAATGCATCACATCCTAGACTTACTATCAGTTTATTATTCATACTCAGAAGATATTTTATGTTTGAATGCAGAATGATTTTTTATTTTTTTAATGTAAAATGAGATGTGAACAATCAATAAACAAGTAAAGACAACGTAAAGACAGTGTGAAGGAGTGGCAGAGGGAGGGACCGAGAGACCACTCCAGATACAAGGCACAAATACTTAAATGAGTGCCCCGTACTGGGATTGAACACGCAGTCTTCGGAGCCGGAGCTCCACCATCTGCCCATAAAAGTTTTAGTAAACCCAATCGGAATGAAGGTCTAAAGTTTTACCTCTATCCCAAACTTTAATCCTTCACTTAACCGTAGAATTGTGTCTGTTTTAACCCTGTGCCAGACCTTAACCCAGTCTGAATGAAAGCCTAACGTAGCCATAGAGTTGTTTCTGTATGCCTACATTTTTACATGTTTATCAAAGAACGTCGGAACATGAAGTCAGACTGTGATATCTTGTTAAGGAGGGAAGAAAAACAATGTGTTATGACAAAGAAAATGAATGACACGTAAATTAATTATATTAAATTTCCTTCGTCCAACACAATGTGTGTTTGTGTGTGTATGCACGTGCATCTTTACGTGTGTTTGAGTGTGTGTGTGTGTGTGTGCTACTCACAGGAACATGAGGGAGGTGAGGCCGGTGAAGGTGTCTTGGGAAACACTGTTCAGGGGGTTGTGATCCAACACCCTGGTGAGAGAGAGAGAACCAAAGACCTTACAGTAGTTATGGAGAGAGAGAGAACCAAAGACCTTACAGGAAAGTTATGGAGAGAGAGAGAGAACCAAAGACCTTACGGTAGTTATGGAGAGAGAGACAACCAAAGACCTTACGGTAGTTATGGAGAGAGAGAGAACCAAAGACCTTACGGTACAGTTATGGAGAGAGAGAGAACCAAAGACCTTACGGTAGTTATGGAGAGAGAGAGAACCAAAGACCTTACGGTACAGTTATGGAAAGAGAGAGAACCAAAGACCGTACGGTACAATTATGGAGAGAGAGAGAACCAAAGACCTTACGGTACAGTTATGGAAAGAGAGAGAACCAAAGACCGTACGGTACAATTATGGAGAGAGAGAGAACCAAAGACCTTACGGTAGTTATGGAGAGAGAGAGAACCAAAGACCTTACAGTAGTTATGGAGAGAGAGAACCAAAGACCATATAAAGTAAAATACATCCAAAGTGCCAACAGATGTCATACATTTATTCAACACAGTCTAACCCTACAGAGAAATTACACAATACAACAGATTTGCTTTACGTTAAATACAATACGTAGCTTAATGGCATATCTGATTGTGCTTTCAGCCAAATAATGACCACAAACTATTAATATGAGCATATCCAAAGAAGCTTTCAATGTGCTCAATTAAGAAAACTATGAAAAACAATGAAGAAAAACAATGAATCTGGTCGATTGAGCCACAGAGCACAGATACCTTAAAAAAGAGGAAGGGACGTATCCTTCGCATAGAGTTGATCATACTGTTGTGGCCTGTGGAATGTTGGTCTCACTCCTCTTTAATGGCTGTGAAAAGTTGCTGGATGTTGGCGGGACCTGGAACACGCTGTCGTACACGTCGATCCAGAGCATCCCAAACATGCGCAATTGGTGACAGGTCTGTGAGTATGCAGGCCATGGAAGAACTGAGACATTTTCAGCTTTCAGGAATGGTGTACAGATCCTTGCGACATGGGGCCGTCCGTGCATTATCATGCTAAAACATGAGGTGATGGCGGTGGATGAATGGCATAACAATGGGCCTCGGGATTTGGTCAGGGTATCTCTGTGTATTCAAATTGCCATCGATAAAATGCAACTGTGTTGATTGTCCGTAGCTTATGCCTGCCCATAACATAACCCCACTGCCATCATGGGGCACCCTGTTCACAACGTTGATATCAGCAAACCGCTCACCCACACAACGTCACGTGGTCTGCAGTTGTGACGTATTGGACGTATTGCCAAGTTCTCTCAAGTGACATTGGAGGTGGCTTATGGTAGAGAAATGAACATTAAATTCTCTGGCAACAGCTCTGGTAGCCATTCCTGCATTAAGCATGCCAATTGCCCGCTACCTCAAAACTTGACACATCTGTGGCATTGTATTCTGAGAGCAAACTGCACATTTTAGAGTGGCCTTTCATTGTTCCCAGCACAAGGTGCACCTGTGTAAGGATCATGCTGTTTAATCATCTTCTTGTTATGCCACACCTGTCAGGTGGATGGATTATCTCGGCAAAGGACAAATGCTCACTAACAGGGATGTAAACACATTTGTGCACAAAATTTGAGAGAAATAAACTTTTTGTGCATATGGAAAATGTATGGGGTCTTTTATTTCAGAATATGAAACATGGAACCAACACCTTACACTTATATTTTGGTTCAGTGTAAATACAACAACTTGAAGGTGTTATTTCTATAAATGTACAATTTAAAAAAAAAGGTGGGGGCAATGTACTGGTGGCGTCATTAGCATATGTGGGGGGCGTGCGTAAATATATGTGTATTTGTGCCAACCGTCAGTGGAAGTGTTGTAGCAGTTTACGTGTTTGATGGTTATGCAGATGAAAGTAGAGCACCTCCTTTGACACTGTATGTTCTGTAAACGGTGTAAGAGAATACAGTGCCTTGTAAAAGTATTCATCCCCCTTGGTGTTTCTCCTATTTTGTTGCATTACAATCTGTAATTTAAATAGACTTTTATTTGAATTTCATGTAATGGATAAACACAAAATAGTCCAAATTGGTGTAGTGAAATGAAAAAAATAACATGTATTCACCCCCTTTGCTATGAAGATCCTAAATAGGATCTGATGCAACCAATTACCTTCAGAAGTCACATAATTAGTTCAATTAAGTCCACCTGTGTGCAATCTAAGTGTCACATGATCTGTCACATGATGTCAGTATATATACACCTGATGAAAGGCCCCAGAGTCTGCAACATCACTAAGCAAGCGGCACTATGAAGACCAAGGAGCTCTCCAAACAGGTCAGGGACAAAGTTGTGAAGAAGTACAGATCAGATTTGGGTTATAAAAAAAATATCCGAAACGTTGAACGTCCCACAGAGAACCATCAAATCCATTATTTAAAAATTGAAAGAATATGGCACTACAACAAACCTGCCAAGAGAGGGCCCCCCACCAAAACTCACAGACCAGACAAGAAGGGCATTAATCAGAGAGGCAACAAAGAGAGCAAAGATAACCCTGAAGGAGCAGCAAAGCTCCACAGCGGAGATTGGAGTATCTGTCCATAGGACCACTTTAAGCCGTACACTCCACAGAGCTGGGCTTTACGGAAGACTGGCCAGAAAAAAATAAGCAAACGTTTGTTGTTCACCAAAAGGCATGTGGGAGACTCCCCAAACATATGGAAGAAGGTACTCTGTTTGAGACTAAAATTGAGCTTTTTGGCCATCAAGGAAAATGCTATGTCTGGCACAAGCCCTCTCACAGTGATGGGATGTTCTTCATCGGCAGGGACTGGGAAACTAGTCAGAATTGAAGGAACAATGGATGGCGCTAAATACAGGGAAATTCTTGAGGGAAATCTGTTTCAGTCTTCAAAAGATTTGAGACTGGGACAGATGTTCACCTTCCAGCAGGACAATGACCCTAAGCTACTGCTAGGGTCATTGACCCTACCCTAAGCTACTGCTAGGGTCATTGACCCTACCCTAAGCTACTGCTAGGGTCATTGACCCTACCCTAAGCTACTGCTAAAGCAACACTCGAGTGGTTTAAGGGGAAACATCTAAATGTCTTGGAATGGCCTAGCCTAGTCAAGGCCCAGACTTCAATCCAATTGAGAATCTGTAGTATGACTTAAAGATTGCTGTACACCAGCAGAACCCATCCAACTTGAAGGAGCTGGAGCAGTTTTGCCTTGAAGAATGGGCAAAAATCCCAGTGGCTAGATGCGCCAAGCTTATGGAAACATAGCCCAAGAGACTTGCAGCTGTAATTGCTGCAAAAGGTGGCTCTACAAATGATTGACTTTGGGGGGATGAATAGTTATGCACACTCAAGTTCTGTTTTTTGATCTTATTTTTTGTTTGTATCACAAAAAAAAATATTTGCATCTTCAAAGGGGTAGGCATGTCGTGTAAATCAAATGATACAAGCCCCCCTCCCCCCAAAAAATCAATTTTAATTCCAGGTTGTAAGGCAACAAAATAGGAAAAATGCCAAGGGGGGTGAATACTTTCGCAAACCACTTTATATCAGTAATAAGCTGCACTGTGAAGAAGTCATTGTGACAGAAGTTTCTTAACTGGAAACTACTACTAAATCTTGGTGGGGAAATCTACAAAATAATTGTTTTAGATGCATGCCAGCAAAGCCACTACACAACACAACACTAAACAATACATTAATTGTAACGGCGTTCGTTTGTCGAAAGAGAGTCGGACCGAAATGCAGCATGGTGGTTACTCATGTCTTTAATGTAGAAGAGCGATACATGAAATGACTTAATAAATATACAAAACAACAAAACGAAACGAGAAAACCTATACAGCCTGTCTGGTGAACACTAACACAGAGACAGGAACAATCACCCACGAAATACACAGTGAAACCCCGGCTACCTAAATATGGTTCCCAATCAGAGACAACGAGAATCACCTGACTCTGATTGAGAACCGCCTCAGGCAGCCAACCTAAGCTACACCCCTACTCAGCCGCAATCCCAATGCCTACAAAACCCCAATACGAAACACAACATATTAAACCCATGTCACACCCTGGCCTGACCAAATATATAATGAAAACACAAAACACTATGACCAAGGCGTGACAGAACCCCCCCCCCCTAAGGTGCGGACTCCCGGACGCACCTCAAAACCATAGGGAGGGTCCGGGTGAGCGTCTGTCCATGGTGGCGGCTCCGGTTCGGGACGTGGACCCCACTCCATTAATGTCATAGTTCCTCCCCTTCGCGTCCTGGGATAATCCACCCTCGCCGCCGACCATGGCCTAATAGTCCTCACCCAGAACCCCACTGAACTGAGGGGCCGTTCGTGACTGAGGGGCAGCTCGGGACTGAGGGGAAGCTCGGGACTGAGGAGAAGCTCGGGACTGAGGAGAAGCCCGGGACTGAGGGGAAGCCCAGTACTGAGGGGAAGCCCAGTACTGAGAGGAAGCCCAGTACTGAGAGGAAGCCCAGTACTGAGATGAAGCTCAGGCAGGTAGTAGGCTCCGGTAGATCCTGGCTGGCGGATCTGGAAGATTCTGGTTGACTGGCAGATCTGGAAGAGACTGGTTGACTGGCAGATCTGGAAGAATCTGGTTGACTGGCAGATCTAGAAGATCATGGCTGACTGGCGGAACTAGCTGCTCTATGCAGACTGGCAGCTCTGGCTGCTCCTTGCAGACTGGCAGCTCCTTGCAGATTGACAGCTCTGGCTGCTCCATGCAGGCTGACAGCTCCTTGCAGACTGACAGCTCCTTGCAGACTGGCATCTCCTTGCAGACTGGCAGCTCCTTGCAGACTGACAGCTCTGGCTGCTTCATGCAGACTGACAGCTCTGGCTGCTCCATGCAGACTGGCAGCTCAGGCTGCTCCGAACAGGCAGGAGGCTCCGGCAGCGCTGTAGAGGAGGAAGGCTCTAGAAGCGCTGAACAGGCGGGAGACTCCGACAGCGCAGGAGGGAAGGAAGGCTCTGGCTTTGCTGAACAGGCGAGGCGCACTGAAGGCCTGGTGCGTGGTGCTGGAACTGGTGATACTGGATCGAGGACACCCACAGGAAGGCTGGTGCGGGGAGCTGCTACCGGAGGACTGGTGTGTGGAGGTGGCTCTGGATAGACCGGACCGTGCAGGCGCACTGGAGCTCTTGAGCACCGAGCCTGCCCAACCTTACCTGGCTCGATGCCCACTCTAGCCCGGCCAATACGAAGGGCTGGTATGAACCGCACCGGGCTATGCACCCGCACTGGAAACACCGTGCGCTCCATAGCATAACACGGTGCCTGCCCGGTCTCTCTAGCCCCCCGGTAAGCACAGGGAGTTTGCGCAGGTCTCCTCCCTGGCATAGCCATACTCCCTGTAAGCCCCCCCCCAATACATATTTGGGGCTGACTCTCAGGCTTCTATCCGCGTCGCCGTGCTGCCTCCTCATACCAGCGCCTCTCCGCTTTTTCCGCCTCCAGTTCTTCCTTGGGACGGCGATATTCTCCAGACTGAGCCCAGGGTCCTTTTCCGTCTAATATCTCCTCCCAAGTCCAGAAGTCCTTTGATCGCTGCTCCTCACGATTAACAGGGAGAGTTGGCTCAGGTCTGACTCCTGACTCTGCCACTCTCTCCCTGAGCCCTCCCCCAATACATTTTTGGGGCTGACTTTCGGGTTTCTTTCTGCGCTGCCGTGTCTTTCTCTTCGACTCCATTCTCCTATAGCCCTCTTCGCACTGCTCCATCGAATCCCAGGCGGGCACTCTCTCTGGGTCGACCGCCCACCTGTCTATTTCATCCCACGTCGTATACTCCATACTTCTGCTGTCCATAACGTCCTCCCTTCGCTGCTCCTGCTGTCGCTGCCTGTAACCGCGCCACTCGGTCCGTGTGTGGTGGGTGATTCTGTAACGGCGTTCGATTGTCGAAAGAGAGTCGGACCGAAATGCAGCGTGGTGGTTACTGATGTCTTTAATGTAGAAGAGCGATACATGAAATAACTTAATAAATATACAAAACAACAAAACGAAACGTGAAAACCTAATACAGCCTGTCTGGTGAACACTAACACAGAGACAGGAACAATCACCCACGAAATACACAGTGAAACCCAGGCTACCTAAATATGGTTCCCAATCAGAGACAACGAGAATCACCTGACTCTGATTGAGAACCGCCTCAGGCAGCCAACCTAAGCTACACCCCTACTCAGCCGCAATCCCAATGCCTACAAAACCCCAATACGAAACACAACATATTAAACCCATGTCACACCCTGGCCTGACCAAATATATAACGAAAACACAAAACACTATGACAAAGGCGTGACATTAATTGCACTATAATGATGAAGAACGGTGCCCACAAACGGTTACGCCCTACATAAAGCTGTCCCAACAGCAGAGTCCCAACATCTTACCACTACTTTTTTTTATACTAGGCAAGTCAGTTAAGATCAAATTATTATTTACAATGACGGCCTAAACCGGCCAAACCCGGATGACGCTGGGCCAATTGTGCCCCACCCTATGGGACTCCAGATCACAGCTGGGTTGGACACAGCCTGGGAACGAAACAGGGTCTGTAGAGGGGCTTCTTGGACGGGCACTTCTAATGTAACTCTATAGCAGCACCCAAGGGGCTTGAATTTTCGAGCTCTAACCCTTAGACTTTGCGGTGAGGTAGTGTCCCCATGAGTAACAGAACACTGAGCCAATCACGGGGCGACTAGAGAACATTACCAACCCCTACACTCCGTATTTTCCTCTGGCTGCCCCACCACCACAGAAAGCACTGAGCTCGGCTGATACATCTGCATTTTGGAGCTGCCTTACTCAAGAAAGCAAACGTTTGTATGCGGCTTTAGTAACTCAGTAAAAAAAACATGTTTTTACATTGTTTTCAAAATTAAATGTGACTAAGGCCAAAATAACATGCAAAACGGGCAAAAACAATGGAATAAATGCTAATGAGCATTGCTCCCACCTACATTTCAAAACGCAGTACCTAATGATTGTACCTAATGCTGTGTCCGTAAGTGGGATTTTACCACATAAGTGGGATTTTACCACATAAGTGGGATTTTACCACATAAGTGGGATTTTACCACATAAGTGGGATTTTACCACACACGACTGGAAAAAAGAATCTGGAACGGCCCTCCAATTGGTAATAACTAGTGTGAAACGCGTCTCTCGTCCCTGAGCTAATATATAATAATAATAATATATGCCATTTAGCAGACGCTTTTATCCAAAGCGACTTACAGTCATGTGTGCATACATTCTACGTATGGGTGGTCCCGGGGATCGAACCCACTACCCTGGCGTTACAAGCGCCATGCTCTACCAACTGCTCTACCAACTGAGCTACAGGACCACCTGCTACAGGACCACCGCTCTGACTTCTCCCACACCTACTAAGGCAATGACCTCGATAACAGCATTTACGTCAGTTAAATGTGAAAAACAAAACATGATTTATAAAAAGCAATCTATTAATATGGTTCTTTGACTATATAATTTGTTTACAAGCATGATAGTTGTACTTTTAGTGTCTGGTTGATACAGCTTGATGGCCATTAGACAATTGTCATTTCCCAACGATTTCAAAAGCACGTGAATATGCATCCAACTGGTATTTACGACTGGTAAATTCCCACAAGGCTACAAATGCAGCTTTATATTTAATACATTGGGTAGAAAGATTTAGCATTACACTAGATGTTCAACACATCTACCCGAGTACCATGTGAATTCCCACAAGGCTACAAATGCAGCTTTATATTTAATACATTGGGTAGAAAGATTTAGCATTACACTAGATGTTCAACACATCTACCCTAGTACCATGTGAATTCCCACAAGGCTACAAATGCAGCTTTATATTTAATACATTGGGTAGAAAGATTTAGCATTACACTAGATGTTCAACACATCTACCCGAGTACCATGTGAATTCCCACAAGGCTACAAATGCAGCTTTATATTTAATACATTGGGTAGAAAGATTTAGCATTATACTAGATGTTCAACACATCTACCCGAGTACCATGTGAATTCCCACAAGGCTACAAATGCAGCTTTATATTTAATACATTGGGTAGAAAGATTTAGCATTATACTAGATGTTCAACACATCTACCCTAGTACCATGTGAATTCCCACAAGGCTACAAATGCAGCTTTATATTTAATACATTGCAGCCAACGGGTTTCTCCACGCATCGCGCCGACAGAAACAAACATCTTTCTGGTAAGAAGAGTGGCGGGGGCGTATGCCTCATGACTAACGAGACATGGTGTGATGAAGGAAACATACAGGAACTCAAATCCTTCTGTTCACCTGATTTAGAATTCCTCACAATCAAATGTAGACCGCATTATCTTCCAAGAGAATTCTCTTCGATTATAATCACAGCCGTATATATCCCCCAAGCAGACACATCGATGGCTCTGAACAAACTTTATTTAACTCTTTGCAAACTGGAAACCATTTATCCGGAGGCTGCATTCATTGTAGCTGGGGATTTTAACAAAGCTAATCTGAAAACAAGACTCCCTAAATTTTATCAGCATATCGATTGCGCAACCAGGGGTGGTAAAACCTTGGATCATTGTTACTCTAACTTCCGCGACGCATATAAGGCCCTGCCCCGCCCCCTTTCGGAAAAGCTGACCACGACTCCATTTTGTTGATCCCTGCCTACAGTCAGAAACTCAAACAAGAGGCTCCCACGCTGAGGTCTGTCCAACGCTGGTCAGACCAAGCTGACTCCACACTCCAAGACTGCTTCCATCACGTGGACTGGGACATGTTTCGTATTGCGTCAGATAAAAATATTGACGAATACGCTGATTCGGTGTGCGAGTTCATTAGAACGTGCGTCGAAGATGTCGTTCCCATAGCAACGATAAAAACATTCCCTAACCAGAAACCGTGGATTGATGGCAGCATTCGCGTGAAACTGAAAGCGCGAACCACTGCTTTTAATCATGGCAAGGTGTCTGGCAACATGACCGAATACAAACAGTGCAGCTATTCCCTCCGCAAGGCTATTAAACAAGCTAAGCGCCAGTACAGAGACAAAGTGGAATCTCAATTCAATGGCTCAGACACAAGAGGCATGTGGCAGGGTCTACAGTCAATCACGGACTACAAGAAGAAACACAGCCCAGTCACGGACCAGGATGTCTTGCTCCCAGGCAGACTAAATAACTTTTTGCCCGCTTTGAGGACAATACAGTGCCACTGACACGGCCTGCAACGAAAACATGCGGTCTCTCCTTCACTGCAGCCGAGGTGAGTAAGACATTTAAACGTGTTAACCCTCGCAAGGCTGCAGGCCCAGACGGCATCCCCAGCCGCGCCCTCAGAGCATGCGCAGACCAGCTGGCCGGTGTGTTTACGGACATATTCAATCAATCCCTATACCAGTCTGCTGTTCCCACATGCTTCAAGAGGGCCACCATTGTTCCTGTTCCCAAGAAAGCTAAGGTAACTGATCTAAACGACTACCGCCCGTAGCACTCACTTCCGTCATCATGAAGTGCTTTGAGAGACTAGTCAAGGACCATATCACCTCCACCCTACCTGACACCCTAGACCCACTCCAATTTGCTTACCGCCCAAATAGGTCCACAGACGATGCAATCTCAACCACACTGCACACTGCCCTAACCCACCTGGACAAGAGGAATACCTATGTGAGAATGCTGTTCATCGACTACAGCTCGGCATTCAACACCATAGTACCCTCCAAGCTCGTCATCAAGCTCGAGACCCTGGGTCTCGACCCCGCCCTGTGCAACTGGGTACTGGACTTCCTGACGGGCCGCCCCCAGGTGGTGAGGGTAGGCAACAACATCTCCTCCCCGCTGATCCTCAACACGGGGGCCCCACAAGGGTGCGTTCTGAGCCCTCTCCTGTACTCCCTGTTCACCCACGACTGCGTGGCCACGCACGCCTCCAACTCAATCATCAAGTTTGCGGATGACACAACAGTGGTAGGCTTGATTACCAACAACGACGAGACGGCCTACAGGGAGGAGGTGAGGGCCCTCGGAGTGTGTTGTCAGGAAAATAACCTCACACTCAGCATCAACAAAACTAAGGAGATGATTGTGGACTTCAGGAAACAGCAGAGGGAACACCCCCCTATCCACATCGATGGAACAGTAGTGGAGAGGGTAGCAAGTTTTAAGTTCCTCGGCATACACATCACAGACAAACTGAATTGGTCCACTCACACTGACAGCGTCGTGAAGAAGGCGCAGCAGCGCCTCTTCAACCTCAGGAGGCTGAAGAAATTCGGCTTGTCACCAAAAGCACTCACAAACTTCTACAGATGCACAATCGAGAGCATCCTGGCGGGCTGTATCACCGCCTGATATGGCAACTGCTCCGCCCTCAACCGTAAGGCTCTCCAGAGGGTAGTGAGGTCTGCACAACACATCACCGGGGGCAAACTACCTGCCCTCCAGGACACCTTCACCACCCGATGTTACAGGAAGGCCATAAAGATCATCAAGAACATCAACCACCCGAACCACTGCCTGTTCAGCCCGCTGTCATCCAGAAGGCGAGGTCAGTACAGGTGCATCAAAGCTGGGACCGAGAGACTGAAAAACAGCTTCTATCTCAAGGCCATCAGACTGTTAAACAGCCACCACTAACATTGAGTGGCTGCTGCCAACACACTGTCATTGACACTGACCCAACTCCAGCCACTTTAATAATGGGAATTGATGGAAATGATGTAAATATATCACTAGCCACTTTAAACAATGCTACCTTATATAATGGCCTGCTCGCCTCCCTACCACTGAGGAAGTACAGTTCCCGCTCAGCCCAGTCAAAACTGTTCGCTGCTCTGGCCCCCCAATGGTGGAACAAACTCCCTCACGACGCCAGGACAGCGGAGTCAATCACCACCTTCCGGAGACACCTGAAACCCCACCTCTTCAAGGAATACCTAGGATAGGGTAAGTAATCCTTCTCACCCCCCTAAAAGATTTAGATGCACTATTGTAAAGTGGCTGTTCCACTGGATGTCATAAGGTGTATGCACCAATTTGTAAGTCGCTCTGGATAAGAGCGTCTGCTAAATGACTTAAATGTAAATGTAAATGTAAATAATGTTACTTACCCTACATTATTCATCTCATATGCATACGTATATACTGTACTCTACATCATCGACTGCATCCTTATGTAATACATGTATCACTAGCCACTTTAACTATGCCACTTTGTTTACTTTGTCTACATACTCATCTCATATGTATTGTACTGTATATACTGTACTCGATACCATCTACTGTATGCTGCTCTGCACCATCACTCATTCATATATCCTTATGTACATGTTCCTTATCCCCTTACACTGTGTATAAGACAGTAGTTTTGGAATTGTTAGTTAGATTACTTGTTGGTTATCCCTGCATTGTCGGAACTAGAAGCACAAGCATTTCGCTACACTCGCATTAACATCTGCTAACCATGTGTATGTGACAAATAACATTTGATTTGATTTTAATTTATTTGGGTTGAAAGATTTAGCATTATACTAGATGTTCAACACATCTACCCGAGTACCATGTGAATTCCCATTTGTACCTTTGGAGATACTGTGTGTGGACATGTGACCTTTTTTGTACACCAGGGAACAACAGTGTTGCGTAACTGTACTCATATATATTAGAGTGTGTGTTCTTGGTGGCTCTGCCGAGACATTAATGCACC
Organism: Oncorhynchus keta; assembly: GCF_023373465.1. NCBI lineage: Eukaryota > Metazoa > Chordata > Actinopteri > Salmoniformes > Salmonidae > Oncorhynchus > Oncorhynchus keta. The sequence goes on from NC_068426.1 coordinate 7,917,917, forward strand.
CCAAACCAAAATGTTGCAAGTTTAAATCCCGAGAGCATTTATGCACACATTGGGCTGTATCAATCAGGTCCATGCTAGCTGACGCCTGCATAGTGTTTGCTTTGGCGGTGCCAGAAGTGGAACTGAGTTACAGCCTCTCCAGGCATTATATCAGGAAGTGGAAATTGCAATTTGCTGCACAGAGCAGCATTAACAGAAATCCCATGAAGCTTAGTTTACAAGTTGGAACACGCTTGATCTGATTGAATCTGTGTCGAGTGTCTCTGAAGCAATGTTACTTTTTAGTGTTGTCAGATAATTGCACAATTATTGACTTGATTCCGGGTAACTTTAAGCAAAGTTGAGAAATGTATTCTTGCAACAACAACAAATATCTGTGGCTGATCTCTGTCATGGCTACAGACCTGGAGGAAACAAGTTACTGTCTACGAGGTTGTGAGTTCAAATCCCAGGTGTGGTTATATCCCAAATGTACCGGTCAATTCCATTTACAGTAACTTCCACTCAATTCAGAAAGTAATTCAAAATTCTCCTGTAAAAAAATTAGAAAAGCATTGAAATTTATTTTATTAGAATTTTTCTGCGTACTTATTGTTGTATATTTACTGACAAGATACAGTTCTGCTGTAGAAATACATTTAAAGATTTTTCCAATACTTGGAAAACAGTAGGTTTTAACTCACTATAAAAAAATCATGTTTTTGGAACACTTCACGTGACATTTCACATGTAAAATCATGTTTTTGGAACACTTCACGTGACATTTCACATGTAAAATCATGTTTTTGGAACACTTCACGTGACATTTCACATGTAAAATCATGTTTTTGGAACACTTCAAATCAAAGGCCCAAACCAACAGTGCGATTTTTAAGTAAAAAATAGGTATTAGGTGAACAATAGATAAGTAAAGAAAGAAAAACAACAGTAAAAAGACAGTGAAAAATAACAGTAGCGAGGCTACAAACAGACACCGGTTAGTCGGGCTAATTGAGGTAGTATGTACATTTACAGTGAGGGAAAAAAAAGTCTATAATTTATATGGTAGGTTTTCAGAAATAATCCAGAAAAACCCATGTCAAAAATATTATAAATTGATTTGCATTTTGACATGTGTTTATTCTGGATTATTTTGTTGTTATTCTGTCTCTCACTGTTCAAATAAACCTACCATTAAAATTATAGACGGATCATTCTTTTGTCAGTGGGCAAATGTACAAAATCAGCAGGGGATCAAATACTTTTTTCCCTCACTGTAGATATGGTTAAAGTGACTATGCATATAGGATAAACAGAGAGTAGCAGTAGGGTAAAAGAGGGGTTGGGGGGGACAATGCCACTTGATTACCTGTTCAGGGGTCTTATGGCTTGGGGGTAAAAGCTGTTGAGAAGCCTTTTAGACCTAGACTTGGCACTCCGATACCGCTTTCCATGCAGTAGGAGAGAGAACAGTCTATGACTGGGGTGGCTGTAGTCTTTGGCAATTGTTAGGGCCTTCCTCTGACACCGTCTGGTGTAGAGATCCCGGATGGCAGGCAGCTTAGCCCCAGTGATGTACTGGGCCGTACACACTACCCTCTGTAGTGCCTTGCGGTCGGAGGCTGAGCAGTTGCCATACCAGGCAGTGATGCAACCAGTCAGGATGCTCTGGATGCTGCAGCTGTAAAACCTTTTGACGATCTGAGGACCCGTGCCAAATCTTTTTAGTTTCCTGAGGGGGAATAGGCTTTGTCGTGCCCTCTTGGTGTGTTTGGATCATTCTATTTTGTTGGTGATGTGGACACCAAGGAACTTGAAGCTCTCAACCTGCTCCACTACAGCCCCGTCGATGAGAATGGGGGTGTGCTTGTTCCTCCTTTTCCTGTAGTCCACAATCATCTCCTCCCTATAAGCTGTCTCGTCGTTGTCGGTGATCAGGCCTACCACTGTTGTGTAGTCTGCAAACTTAATGATGGTGTTGGTGTCATGCCTGGCCGTGGGTGAACAGGGAGTACAGGAGGGGACTGACGTGAGTGCTACCGCTCTGTAGCCATTTAGGCAGGTTGCCTTTGTGTTATTGGGCACAAGGACTATGGTGGTCTGCTTGAAACATGTTGGGATTACAGACTCAATCAGGGACATGTTGAAAATGTCATTGAAGACACCTGCCAGTTGGTCAGCACATGCCCTGAGCACACATCCTGGTAATCCATCTGGCCCCGCAGCCTTGTGTATGTTGACCTATTTAAAGGTCTTACTCACGTCGGCTACGGAGTGTGATCACACAGTCATCCGGAACAGCTGATGCTCTCATGCATGCCTCAGTGTTGCTTGCCTCGAAGCGAGCATAGAAGTGATTTAGCTCGTCTGGTAGGCTCGTGCCACTGGGCAGCTCGTGGCTGTGCTTCCCTTTGTAGTCTGTAATAGTTTGCAAGCCCTGCCACATTAGACGAGCATCGGAGCCGGTGTAGTACGATTCAATCTTGTATTCAAGCCCTGTATTGACTCTTTGCCTGCTTGATGGTTTGTCGGAGGGCATAGCAGGATTTCTTATACGTTTCTGGGTTAGAGTCCCGGGTTAGAGACTTCCTTAGATTTAGTGCACCAGCTGTTGTTTACAAATATGCACAGACCCCCCCTCTTTGTCTACCCTGTCTTATCCAGGCTCTTTGTCTAGTGTGCTGTTCTACCTAGCGCTGGTGCAGAGTATATCCCTCTTTGTCTAGCGCTGAATATCCATATCATCATTCAGCCATGATTCTGTCCTGAAACTCTTTGTCTATAAGATGTTACAGTTCCTGATGTCCCATTGGTTTTGATATTTGTGATCTTTGTAATCCTCGTCCTAATTTATTGTCCAATGACTGCCCGTTGGCAAGTAATATTGAAGCTCTTTGTCTAATCGGTAACGGTCAGCTTTTGTCCCACTGTCGCCGAAGCTCTTTGTCGGATCCTGTCCTGATATCCAGAGGAACCCCGCTCTGTGTCCTCTGTACCTGCTCTTTGTCTCTTTCTCTTGCCAATGATATCCAGGGGATCCTGGCCTTGTCGGGTGTCTGAAGTACATCCTGTGCATCCTGCTTGTTGAAGAAAAAAATCTTTGTCTAATCCGAGGTGAGGGATCGCTGTCCTGATATCCAGAAGCTCTTTGTCTAATCCGAGGTGAGGGATCGCTGTCCTGATATCCAGAAGCTCTTTGTCTAATCCGAGGCTCTTTGAGGAGGGATCGCTGTCCTGATATCCAGAAGCTCTTTGTCTAATCCGAGGTGAGGGATCGCTGTCCTGATATCCAGAAGCTCTTTGTCTAATCCGAGGTGAGGGATCGCTGTCCTGATATCCAGAAGCTCTTTGTCTAATCCGAGGTGAGGGATCGCTGTCCTGATATCCAGAAGCTCTTTGTCTAATCCGAGGTGAGGGATCGCTGTCCTGATATCCAGAAGCTCTTTGTCTAATCCGAGGTGAGGGATCGCTGTCCTGATATCCAGAAGCTCTTTGTCTAATCCGAGGTGAGGGATCGCTGTCCTGATATCCAGAAGCTCTTTGTCTAATCCGAGGTGAGGGATCGCTGTCCTGATATCCAGAAGCTCTTTGTCTAATCCGAGGTGAGGGATCGCTGTCCTGATATCCAGAAGCTCTTTGTCTAATCCCTGATATCCAGAAGCTCTTTGTGAGGGAGGGATCGCTGTCCTGATATCCAGAAGCTCTTTGTCTAATCCGAGGTGAGGGATCGCTGTCCTGATATCCAGAAGCTCTTTGTCTAATCCGAGGTGAGGGATCGCTGTCCTGATATCCAGAAGCTCTTTGTCTAATCCGAGGTGAGGGATCGCTGTCCTGATATCCAGAAGCTCTTTGTCTAATCCGAGGTGAGGGATCGCTGTCCTGATATCCAGAAGCTCTTTGTCTAATCCGAGGTGAGGGATCGCTGTCCTGATATCCAGAAGCTCTTTGTCTAATCCGAGGTGAGGGATCGCTGTCCTGATATCCAGAAGCTCTTTTTTTGTCGTAAGATACGGTGGCAGGAACATTATGTACAAAATAAGTTACAAATAGTAAAACTGCTGCCATTTCTTCCGGTGACATGCAATTCAATGTGTTATCTCTGTTCTGCTAAAATAAGACCTCGGATTTTTACTCAAAACCTCTGGACTTTCAAAACAAAGATATAAAACAAAGAGGAGTTTCTAATCATTTTTGATGTGATCAAATGGATTACTTTGAGCTGCATTCTTTTGTGATAACGTCTAATAAAAGAGAAATATGGTGATACAGGCTCAGCTGGTTTCTTTTACTGTCTACACTGCAGAACGGACCAAATCCGCCCTTTGATGCAGTCTGCAGTATTTGTGTGTGTGTGTATGTATGCAGTGTACCAACTCTGTACTCACAGCCACCATAAATTACGGAGATCACTGAACACACCCGGGCTGAGAGATGAGATGGAGTTCTCACTGAGAAACCTGAGAGAGAGAGAGAGAGAGAGAGAGAGAGAGAGAGAGAGAGAGAGAGAGAGAGGGAGGGAGGAGGGAGAGGGAAAGAGAGAGAGAGAGAGTTAATATATAAAAAAATATTACTGAACTTTATTCCTCCTACACAACAAAGACACAAACAGACAATCAGATGAGAAACATCCTCCTTTCTCCTCCCTCCTCCCACCTAGTTTCCAGGCTGTATCCCAACCAGCTGTGATTGAGAGTCCCATAGGGCTGCACACAATTGGCCCAGCATCGGCCGGGGTAGGCAGTCATTGTAAATAAGAATTAGTTCTTTACTAACTTGCCGAGTTAAATAAAGGTTAAATAAAAAAATCAATGACAAAAAAATCATTCTCCCTACTTACTCCTCGCTCCTTTCTTTCCCTCCTTTCTCCCGTCTCCTTCCTTCCTCACCCTCCTCCTTCCTCCCTCTTTTCTCCTTACTCTTCCCTCCATCTTCCTCCTGCCTCCTCCTTCCTTTCCTCTCCCTCCTCCCTCCTTTCTCCCCAGCTCTCCCCTCCTTCCTCCTCCCTCCTTTCTCCTTCCCCCTCCTTCCTTTCTCCTCCCTCCTTTCTCCTTCCCTTTTCAAAAGTAATGCACTATATAGGTAATTGGGTGCATTTGGGACGCAGGCCTATACTGTATTTACAACCTATAGGTTACAGCTGACATACAGTCTGGTTTAAGCAGTGGGGATATAACATTTTATTTTAATTTGAATTTGAATTTAATCTTTCCAATAATTGTTTATGATTTTCTGATTTAATCTCTTCCGTGTGTGTTGGAAATTAAAGCAAAAAACTATATAATAATCAGAATTTTTATTTGGCAGTCTCTCAGTATAAAAATCTAGTTAGCTCAGCCAGTCGTTGGCTAGGCCTTCAGAAGCTGTACAGAAGGTTGCATGCCATTCAACTGTATTAGGGCATATTATGGAGTGACAGTGGAATCAACCAATCACATTTTCACTTACAATAGGTGGGACCGTTTAAAAAAAATACATACACTGCTCAAAAAAATAAAGGGAATAAAATAACATCCTAGATCTGAATGAATAAAATATTATTTTTAAATACTTTTTTCTTTACACAGTTGAATGTGAATGAAAATCAACAAAATCACACAAAAATGATCAATGGAAATCTAGCTAAATGACTTAAATGTAAATGTAATTTATCAACCCATGGAGGAGACTGAAATGAAAAGCTATGCTTAATTAAAGTACTTTGCTTCCTCTTTCAAAAGATTGTTTGGTAAATCATCGGTGACGTTGTCATTTGTGACAAGTTTCAGTCAATTATTTTTTGTAGCACTACCGTTCAAAAGTTTGGGGTCACTTAGAAATGTCCTTGTTTTTGAAAGAAAAGCACATTTTTTTGTCCATTAAAATAACATCAAATTGATCAGAAATACAGTGTAGACATTGTTACTGTGGAAAATGAATGTTGTAACTGGAAACGGATGATTTGTAATGGAATATCTACATAGGCGCACAGAGGCCCATTATCAACAAACATCACTCCTGTTTTCCAAAGGCACGTTGTGTTAACCAATCCATGTTTAAATGGCAAATGTATCATTAGAAAACTATTTTGCAATTATGTTAGCACTACTGAAGACTGTAGTCCTGATTAAAGAAGCAATAAAACTGTCCTTCTTTAAACCAGTTGAGTATCTGGAGCATCAGCATTTGTGGGTTCGATTACAGGCTCAAAATGGCCAGAAACAAAGACCTTTCTTCTGAAACTCGTCAGTCTATTCTTGTTCTGAGAAAGGAAGGCTATTCCATGCGAGAAACTGCCAAGAAACTGAAAATATCGTACAACGCTGTGTACTACTCCCTTCACAGAACAGCGCAAACTGGCTCTAACCATAATAGAGAGAGGTGGGAGGCCCCGGTGCACAACTGAGCAAGAGGACAAGTACATTAGAGTGTCTAGTTTGAGAAACGGATGCCTCATAAGTCCTCAACTGGCAGCTTCCTTAAATAGTACCTGCAAAACACCAGTCTCAACATCAACAGTGAAGAGGCGACTCTGGGATGCTGGCCTTCTGGCCTTCTGGCCTCCTCTGTTCAGTATCTGTGTTCTTTTGCCCATCTTAATCTTTTATTTTTATTGGCCAGTCGGAGATATGGCTTTTTCTTTACAACTCTGCCTAGAAGGCCAGAGTCGCCTCTTCACTTTTGAGACTGGTGTTTTCAAAAAACAATGACATTTCTAAGTGACCCCAAACTTTTGAACGGTAGTGTATATTTGGGGGGGAAGAGAGAGAGAGAGAGAGAGAGAGAGAGAGAGAGAGAGAGAGAGAGAGAGAGAGAAAATATACAAAAATATTACTGAACATTATTCCTCCTACACAACAAAGACACAAACAGATAATCAGATGAGAGACATCTTCCTTTCTCTTCCCAGCGTAGTCCGAGTTAGAGTTTGGCCGGGGTAGGCCGTCGTTGTAAATATAAATTTGTTATTAATTGACTTTCATGACCTAGGTAAATGAAGGATAAAGGCAGGAGACATGTCACTACCGACTCAGAAAACCCAGTTTTCTCACACTCGAGGTAGCCCTTGTTGTGGTCTGTGTGACAATGGCTGCAGCAGCAGGTGTTATCCAGGAGGATGTGTAGGCTAATTTGTTACCACGGCCCTTTTGAAGACTACATTCCAACGATACATTAAATGTCGTAGAGAGGGGAAGGCCAACGCCAGCACTGCCAGGATTAGTGCAACAAGGAAAGAGATTTGAAAGATATTTTCAGGCTAACAATTATGAGCGCTATCCGTGGATGTGAGCAAGCCAAGAAACTGTGCTTGGATAGTCTGCTCTTCAACACCGACAAGTAGTCAACCTGGGCCAGTAAAAATAAACCTGCCTCTAACCCTATTACAGGGGCTGAGTCACTGGCACAGCCAGAAGAGGACCGACCGGCCACCCCTCATAGCCCGGTTTCTTCCTAGGTTCTGGCCTTTCTAGGGAGTTTTTCCTAGCCACCGTGCTTCTATACCTGCATTGCTTGCTGTTTGGGGTTTTAGGTTGGGCTTCTGTACAGCACTTTGAGATATCAGCTTATGTAAGAAGGGCTTTATAAATAAATTTGACTTGACAGATGTTTGAAGCCAAATGCTTGATTTTCGGGCCAAGTATGACAGCTCCTTGAACTGTCATCTTGCTACAGCAACCGTGTTCATTGGCACTTCCAGAATGACCTGATCCATGATTGATGAGATAACAGACATTAGCATTGTAGCTACCGACAGTGGTGTGAAAGAGAGATTTTTCAAATATGGTGGATTTATTATTATTATCTTTAAAAGGTAGACGTTCCAAAGGTCATTGTTATATGTAAACGTTAAAGGGTAAATACAATTTAAAAAGAGAAGAAGATGCTAAGTGTGTTTATGTTCATTAACGGTCACCGTGAGATCGGCAGTTATTTGCTTGACAATCACCGGCTGACGAAATCTCTTGACCCCCACAGCCCAGCGAATTTAATATATTGGAAATTATTTCCTCACCGTAGCTACTGGATTTTTGTAACTTTACACTACACACTACACAATTCCTAACTTTATGAATCTCACTGCTGCCAATTATGCTTTTGGTTTAGGCCCGGTCCTCAGAGGACGTTGTTGGTGAAGGGATAAAATTTGCGCAAGGCTTGTATTTCTGTCTCTCTCTGTCTCTTTCTGTCTCTCTCTGTCTCTCTCTGTCTCTTTCTCTCTTTATCCCCCTCTCTCTTTCTCTCTCTCCGTCTCTCTCCTCTCTCTTCTTAACAAACCATTCACTCTGTGAGCTAACTTGTAACAAATAAAGAAGTACTGTCACTTTTAACATGGTCATAAGCAAGAATCAAAATAAAATTTTGCTTATTTACCTTTATTTAACCAGGCAAGTCAGTTAAGAACACATTCTTATTTTCAATGACAGCCTGGGAACAGTGGGTTAACTGCCTGTTCAGGGGCAGAATGACAGATTTGTACCTTGTCAGCTTGGGGGTTTGAACTCACAACCTTGCGGTTACTAGTCCAATGCTCTAACCACTAGGCTACCCTGCCTCCTCTACACTCTAACCACTAGGCTACCCTGCCGCCTCTACACTCTAACCACTAGGCTACCCTGCCACCTCTACACTCTAACCACTAGGCTACCCTGCCGCTGCTTAACTGATTTGAGTGAAAAACAGCTGTTATAACGGGTTCAATTTTGTGAGTTCATAAATAACTTTCGTAGTATTATGAACTTTGAAACATCTTGTTCCTAGTAGGTTACAAAATGAAAGAAGGGCTGTTTCTCTGAACCTCAGGCAGTAGGCTCAAGTAAGCTTGTTCCTCTCCCCAGTCAGAGAGTAGACTGCCTGTCTCCCAGACTGACCAGCAGCAGAAGCAGAAACCTATTCTCCTTATTTATGTTACGAAAACAAATGTGAAGGCCAAAATTGTGGGCGGAAAGCACTCATCGTGCTATGGACCCTAATAATCACCCGGAGAATACATCCAGAACCAACATTAGATGTATATCTACTGTAGTCTTTATGGATAGAGATGCATGTGGACCCTAATAATCACCCGGAGAATACATCCAGAACCGACATTAGATGTATATCTACTGTAGTCTTTATGGATAGAGATGCATGTGGACCCTAATAATCACCCGGAGAATACATCCAGAACCGACATTAGATGTATATCTACTGTAGTCTTTATGGATAGAGATGCATGTGGACCCTAATAATCACCCGGAGAATACATCCAGAACCGACATTAGATGTATATCTACTGTCGTCTTTATAGATAGAGATGCATGTGACAGTGCACAGCATTGAGATGGTTTATTTCTCCTTTATACATTTTTTCGTCTTGATTTCAATATGGAAGGAAAACCAGGTACTGACGTTTGTATGTACTGTAAAAGGTGAAGTCAACGTATTCTCATACCCTATGTTGTGTAGCATAGTAGCAGTTCATTCAATTGAGGGAGGTAAGGAGGCATGGAGGGGGATAGGATGTTCCCCCCCATGATGAAAGGGGATCATGACTGAAAACGTTTGGGAAGTACTAGCTAATGATTAGCACAAAAACATATTGGCATGCTTCGGCATATTTATTTATAGCCACTTTTTTTTATTTTACCTTTATTTAACCAGGCAAGTCAGTTTAGAACACATTCTTATTTTCAATGATGGCCTGGGAACAGTGGGTTAACTGCCTGTTCAGGGGCAGAACGACAGATTTGTACCTTGTCAGATCAGGGGTTTGAACTCGCAACCTTCCGGTTACTAGTCCAACGCTCTAACCACTAGGCTACGCTGCATTTGTCAGGCTACAGGTGATCATGTGTCAAGTTCTGACCTTAATTTCCTTTGTTTTGTCTTTATTTAGTATGGTGAGTTGGGGTGGGCAGTCTATGTGTGTTTTTCTATGTTGGGGTTGGGGTTGGGGTTTTGAGTTCAGCCTAGTATGGTTCTCAATCAGAGGCAGGTGTCGTTAGTTGTCTCTGATTGAGAATCATACTTAGGTAGCCTGGGTTTCACTTTTGAGTGGTGGGTGTTTGTTTCCATGTGAGTGTTTGTTGCCACACGGTACTGTTTGTTTCTGTGTGAGTGTTTGTTGCCACACGGTACTGTTTGTTTCTGTGTGAGTGTTTGTTGCCACACGGTACTGTTTGTTTCCATGTGAGTGGTTGTTGCCACACGGTACTGTTTGTTTCTGTGTGAGTGTTTGTTGCCACACGGTACTGTTTGTTTCTGTGTGAGTGTTTGTTGCCACACGGTACTGTTTGTTTCTGTGTGAGTGTTTGTTGCCACACGGTACTGTTTGTTTCTGTGTGAGTGTTTGTTGCCACACGGTACTGTTTGTTTCTGTGTGAGTGTTTGTTGCCACACGGTACTGTTTGTTTCTGTGTGAGTGTTTGTTGCCACACGGTACTGTTTGTTTCTGTGTGAGTGTTTGTTGCCACACGGTACTGTTTGTTTCCATGTGAGTGTTTGTTGCCACACGGTACTGTTTGTTTCCATGTGAGTGTTTGTTGCCACACGGTACTGTTTGTTTCTGTGTGAGTGTTTGTTGCCACACGGTACTGTTTGTTTCTGTGTGAGTGTTTGTTGCCACACGGTACTGTTTGTTTCTGTGTGAATGTTGTTTACTGTTTGTTTCTGTGTGATTGTTTGTTGCCACACGGTACTGTTTGTTTCCGTGTGAGTGTTTGTTGCCACACGGTACTGTTTGTTTCTGTGTGAGTGTTTGTTGCCACACGGTACTGTTTGTTTCTGTGTGAGTGTTTGTTGCCACACGGTACTGTTTGTTTCTGTGTGAGTGTTTGTTGCCACACGGTACTGTTTGATTCTGTGTGAGTGTTTGTTGCCACACGGTACTGTTTGTTTCTGTGTGAGTGTTTGTTGCCACACGGTACTGTTTCCAAATTTAGTTCAGGTTCACATTTATTGTTTTGTATTTCATAGTGTTCAGTTTGTCTTAAAATAAAAGTTATGGACATTTACCACGCTGCACATTGGTCCTCCGATCCTTCGCGCTTCTCCTCCTCAGACGAGGTTCGTTACATCACGCGTATCGCTAAATAACACACCAGCCTGATAATATGGACCAATATGTTATCGAAAGGAGTGGAACATTTTATTTTAACGGAGTCACCATTTTATTTTAACGGAGTCACCATTTTATTTTAACGGAGTCACCATTTTATTTTAACGGAGTCACCATTTTATTTTAACGGAGTCACCATCATTTTATTTTAACGGAGTCACCATTTTTCATTTTATTTTAACGGAGTCAATTTTAACAGTCACCAGCATCATTTTATTTTAACGGAGTCACCATTTTATTTTAACGATAATTTTATTTTAACGGACACCATTTTATTTTAACGGAGTCACCATTTTATTTTAACGGAGTCACCATTTTATTTTAACGGAGTCACCATTTTATTTTAACGGAGTCACCATTTTATTTTAACGGAGTCACCATTTTATTTTAACGGAGTCACCATTTTATTTTAACGGAGTCACCATCATTTTATTTTAACGGAGTCACCATTTTATTTTAACGGAGTCACCATCATTTTATTTTAACGGAGTCACCATTTTATTTTAACAGAGTCATCATTTTATTTTAACGGAGTCATCATTTTATTTTAACGGAGTCACCATCATTTTATTTTAACGGAGTCACCATCATTTTATTTTAACGGAGTCACCATCATTTTATTTTAACGGAGTCACCATCATTTTATTTTAACGGAGTCACCATCATTTTATTTTCATACGTTTTGGAGTAGAAAAGTCACCAGGGCTGCGTTCAATCCGGAAGAAAATAAGTTTGCCTGGGCGCTGCCGCCACCATCAATAAACAAGCTATCATGGCCAAATGATTCAGTGTCTTTAAAACCTGCCAAGAACAAATGTAAAAAAAAAAATTAAAATGTGTACCATATTCAGAACTGTGTAGTTTATTGGTTTTTACTTTCCTAAAACAATAATAGTCCACCTCACGGTTCATCTTTAGTCGGTGATTTGTGCGAAAATGCATCAGGGCATTGTATGTATGTAGGTCTAGGTGTCCTCTGTATAATACTAATATTAAATATATATCTCTATAAAGGATGAGAAGCTTAAGCCCTCAGACTGAGAGAATGCCGGAGAAATGTTCGCGACATCTTTATCCCTGTCAGAAAGGCTACTACTGACATGCAGTTATAGGCGTTCAGAACAAAAGCTAATTCGTACATTTCTCAATCAGAATATTGTTTTGATAAAGATAAGCATTATATTGTTTGATTAAAGAAGTAACCCTGGTAGGTCTAAAACATTCTTCGTCACCTCAAGTTCAACTGTAGGAGTCAGTTGGAGCGGGGGTGCGTACTGCCTTCATAGGCCTGCAGCAGCTAAGCCTGATAGCCTAATAACGAACTGGTTTAAACCTTCATAACAGTTTTGTACAGGTTTGGCCTATATTTATTTCACAACAGGCCTATTCTTTATCCTATCTTATGGGGCACAAAATTTAAGAGACAGTTCTAACTTAATTTAGCCATGGAAAATGTCTCATCAAAATGAAACAAAACACTTTTTTTGCACTGGTTTCGGTTCTTAAATAGGCCTACAATAACAATAATAATAACAATAATAATAATGTTATACAATAACAACAATGATCAAATAAATGATAATACATAGGAAAATTCAATGAAAAAACTGAATAGCGAGTTGCACACACACACAGTCCATTTGGCCGTGCCGACGTTTTTCTCATTTTTGTCAATGACAATATTACAACTTGTCTACTTCTTTTCACGAGGCTATGATTTTTTTAGTCTAACTTTTGTTTTACTTCAATGAAAAAAGGCCTCCATCTTCTCAATGAACAGTAGCCAGCCTCTTCTCACTCGCTCTCTCTCTCTTCAGCAGCAGGTGCACTTGAGGTAAGCATCCGAAACCAGTTTCAGCTGGACATGCTGTAAGCTAGACCTTTGAGTAAGTTACCATTGGCTAAAACAGATAGCAAGCTTACGCAGTTTTCATCACCTCACACATTAAATGAACAGAGGTCCAATCGGTTTCAGTCGGGTCCAATCGGGTTCAATCGGGTCCAATCGGGTCCAGTCGGGTCCAATTGGGTAAAGTTGGGTCCAGTCGGGTCCAATCAGGTCCAGTCGGTAAATACATTTTAATTGTAGATACCTGAGAACCGTGAAAATGATATCAGACCCGACCCAGATCTAAGACAAAACTCTGAATTTAGGACCCGCTCGGGTCCCGGGTCAGATCTCGTAATTTCAGGTTTGTTGGACCAGTGAAGACCTCTCCTTCAAGCCACACTCACCATACCCACCAAATAGAGCAAATGTAGGCTACCTAAAAGTCTGTTCAAGAAAGTTGAAGAACATTTTGTGTCGTTTAGTACAAACTAATGTTACAAACATTCAATGGAACTGAACACACCCCAGAAATGTCTTTCTCACAGTCGTTCTACAAACAAATGACCAAGCATGTATACTTTCTGCACTGTTAGAGTTAGACCAACAGTTTTAAGTAATACAGAAATGATTGATATTTCAGTTATGGTTGGGATATATTGACCAAATTATCAGGAAAGTTTTGAATGTGTTTTTCCCTTCAAAAATCACAAGAAAAAAACATTTCACACTTATTTCTTAAAAACAATATATCACAGAGAGGAATGCCCCCAGACACCCTTAGAAGGATATTTGACACCGGATCCCATTGACCCTTCATCTGGTGATGTCACAAGGTGCCGCAAAATTGAAAGAGTGTAAGATCTCAGAGGCTTTTTTCTCAAGATTATTTAAATGCACAAAACCACTGAATGAAATATGCCAGTGAAGACTACCCAGAGTGCCTCCAACACGGTGGAACTCCTCCCATTTGGTTTGCACTGTGTATGATAAGAGGGAGGAACTCCTCCCATTTGGTTTGCACTGTGTATGATAAGAGGGAGGAACTCCTAGCCTTTGGTTTGCACTGTGTATGATAAGAGGGAGGAACTCCTCCCATTTGGTTTGCACTGTGTATGATAAGAGGGAGGAACTCCTAGCCTTTGGTTTGCACTGTGTATGATAAGAGGGAGGAACTCCTAGCCTTTGAATATATTGTGGATCATCATGATGACTTTGATGAAGACACAGCTCACAGCGTCGACGGGACACATTACACACGTGACAAGCTTCAAGTTCTGCTTCCTGCTAATCAAATTCAACTCCATCTTTGCGTACTCTGACATGCCGTTTTGGGATTTTTGCAGGATAAGGAAGTTTGACATGCATTTCTGCCTGTCCAGGGTCGGCAAACTCTACAGCACCGTGGAGAGAGGAAAACGGAAACTCTATTCTATCTACGAGAACACTGTGCCTGAGACCGGGGATCCGAGTGGGTGGAGGGCACAGAGGCATGGAGAAGTCTGAGCCCGGTGCCAACAGCTACACAGTGGGATCATCGACAACCGTCTCACTCAGCTAAAGAACAGGTTCAAGGACCACAAAGGGCTTATGTTTCTTGCCCTTATTGACCCACAGCAGTTAACATGAGGCCCACAGATATAGGGAAATCTTAGCCAACACTGCGTTCTCAAGTCTCAAGGAAAGATATGGGCCTCATGTTGATTTCTCGCGGCTCAAACCAGAACTCACAGTGATGTACTCCATGTCTGACTTCCATGTTAGGAGCCCGGCCGACTTCCTCCACTTTCTCCAGCAGAAGAGGCTCAATGAGAGTTCAGGTGTTGACCATTACCCTGTCTAATGCCTCAGTTGAAAGGACATTCTCCGCCCTGAAACAGATCACGACTTACTGCAGGAACACCACTGGACCGGTCTGACTGTTAGCCTTAGCTTTGATCTCAATGGAGAAAGTATCTCTGTCAGATATAAAATCAAAGGCCAAACTATACGATCCTGCCATTGCCCATTTCATAAAGAAGGACTGGAGGATGGGATTTTTTGTTTTGTTTACTACAGCTCACTTGCTGTTAGCTATCTCTTTGAAAAGAATGCATGTGAAACATTGTTGAATTTAAACTTTAGATCCCCAGATAGGCTACTTTATATGCCGAACATGATAAAAATATGTCTGAAATTGGTGCGGCAGGGTAGCCTAGTGGTTAGAGCGTTGGACTAGTAACCGGAACGTTGCAAGATCGAATTCCCAAGCCGACAAGGTACAACTCTGTCGTTCTGCCCCTGAACAAGGCAATTAACCCACTAGGCTGTCCTGAACAAGGCAATTAACCCACTAGGCTGTCATTGAAAATAAGAATTTGTTCTTAACTGACTTGCCTAATAAAATAAATAAATAAATAGCTGCTTAATTAATATAGTTTTGGAATGGTTGTGGTTTTTAAGTTATGATTGGGTCATCTAGCATAAGCAGCCCGAGTGAACGGGCTGCTTAGCATACCATAAATACCGTAGTATATATTCAAACTAAATAAGGATAGCAATTCAAACTATACAGGAGCTTCTCATCTAAACCATGTTGCACATAATGTTGTACACTTGATGAATGCAATGATTCACAAATATGTGAATATTTCCATTTTCAATTTGGCTAACAGTGAAAAAAGTGCTGTCTACTGGTATTAAGGTAATTATTTCATGGGGATATGTGGTATGGGAGAGATGTTGTCCTTACACTCAGAGGAGGGTATGAGATTCCTCCGGAGGTAGTGTGGTGGAGGGAATCTCTTCAAAGTCGTGTAGTGTAAAGAGGCCCACATACGTAAGTTGTGTAGTGTAAAGAGACCCACATACGTAAGTCGTGTAGTGTAAAGAGACCCACATACGTAAGTTGTGTAGTGTAAAGAGACCCACATACGTAAGTCGTGTAGTGTAAAGAGACCCACATACGTAAGTCGTGTAGTGTAAAGAGACCCACATACGTAAGTCGTGTAGTGTAAAGTGTAAAAGAGACCCACATACGTAAGTTGTGTAGTGTGAAGAGACCCACATACGTAAGTCGTGTAGTGTAAAGAGACCCACATACGTAAGTCGTGTAGTGTAAAGAGACCCACATACGTAAGTTGTGTAGTGTGAAGAGACCCACATACGTAAGTCGTGTAGTGTAAAGAGACCCACATACGTAAGTCGTGTAGTGTAAAGAGACCCACATACGTAAGTCGTGTAGTGTAAAGAGACCCACATACGTAAGTCGTGTAGTGTAAAGAGACCCACATACGTAAGTCGTGTAGTGTAAAGAGACCCACATACGTAAGTCGTGTAGTGTAAAGAGACCCACATACGTAAGTTGTGTAGTGTGAAGAGACCCACATACGTAAGTCGTGTAGTGTGAAGAGACCCACATACGTAAGTTGTGTAGCGTAAAGAGGATAGAGCTATGTCAGTACTCACAGTCTCTCCAGTTTGTAGAGTCCACTGAAGGCTTGAGTGGAGATTGTCTGGATGCTGTTATTCTGTAAGAACCTGAGATCAGAAACAAACACACACAACATCAACTCAAGCACAGAATTTCAACATTATTTCACCAGGTACCAGCAAATGTATTATCAATAGCACATTCTCATTCTAAAATAAAACACAGAGGTTAAGTTTTCATGTGGTAAATAAACATGTTTCTAGCTTTAACACAAGTGTAAGGCCCTGACCCAGTACAGTGTAAGGCCCTGACCCAGTACAGTGTAAAGCCCCGACCCAGTACAGTGTAAAGCCCTGACCTGGTACAGTGTAAAGCCCTGACCCAGTACAGTGTAAAGCCCCGACCCAGTACAGTGTAAGGCCCTGACCCAGTACAGTGTAAAGCCCTGACCTGGTACAGTGTAAAGCCCTGACCTGGTACATTGTGTAAAGCCCTGACCTGGTACATTGTAAAGCCCTGACCCAGTACAGTGTAAAGCCCTGACCCAGTATAGTGTAAGGCCCTGACCCAGTATAGTGTAAAGCCCCGACCCAGTACAGTGTAAAGCCCTGACCCAGTACAGTATAAGGCCCTGACCCAGTACAGTGTAAGGCCCTGACCCAGTATAGTGTAAGACCCTGACCCAGTACAGTGTAAGGCCCTGACCCAGTATAGTGTAAGGCCCTGACCCAGTACAGTGTAAGGCCCTGACCCAGTACAGTGTAAGGCCCTGACCCAGTACAGTGTAAGGCCCTGACCCAGTACAGTGTAAGGCCCTGACCCAGTATAGTGTAAGGCCCTGACCCAGTATAGTGTAAGGCCCTGACCCAGTAAAGTGTGAAGCCCTGATCCGGTACAGTGTAATGCCCAGACCTGGTACAGTGTTAAGCCCTGAGCCAGTACAGTGTAAAGCCCTGACCTAGTACAGTGTAAAGCCCTGACCCAGGCCTGACACAGCCCTGACCCCTGATCCAGTACAATGCCCAGCAGACGGTCTAGTAGAACAACGGTCCACTCTGGGTCATGCTCGGTCTCTGTGTGAACTCAGTCTCTGTGTCAGTCTCAGTCTCTATCTCCGTCTCCGTGTCAGTCTCTATCTCCGTGTCAGTCTCAGTTTCTGTCTCAGTGTCAGTCTCAGTCTCTGTCTCCGTGTCAGTCTCAGTCTCCGTGTCAATCTCAGTCTCTGTCGCCGTGTCAGTCTCTGTCTCCGTGTCAGTCTCAGTCTCCGTGACATTCTCAGTTTCTGTCTCCGTGTCAGTCTCAGTCTCTGTCTCTGTGCCAGTCTCTGTCTCTGTGTCAGTCTCAGTCTCTGTTTTCATGTCAGTCTCTGTCTCCGTGTCAGTCTCAGTCTCTGTTTCCATGTCAGTCTCAGTCTCTGTCTCCGTGTCAGTCTCAGTCTCCGTGTCAGTCTCAGTCTCCGTGTCAATCTCAGTCTCTGTCGCCGTGTCAGTCTCTGTCTCCGTGTCAGTCTCAGTCTCCGTGTCATTCTCAGTTTCTGTCTCCGTGTCAGTCCCAGTCTCTGTCTCTGTGCCAGTCTCTGTCTCCGTGTCAAACTCAGTCTCTGTCCCCGTGTCAGTCTCTGTCTCCGTGTCGGTCTCTGTTTCCATGTCAGTCTCAGTCTCGGTCTCCGTGTCAGTATCTGTCAGTCTCAGTCTCTGTTTCCATGTCAGTCTATGTCTCC
>NC_068426.1:7940929-8074241 GCF_023373465.1 Oncorhynchus keta
GCTTTTATCCAGACTTATGTGTGCATACATTCTACGATCATGAGCAAAAGGACAAACAAAACAAACTCTGAACCAATAATATTCATTTGAGGACAGGTCGAAAAGCATTAAACATTTATGGCAATTTAGCTAGCTAGCTTGCTGTTGCTAGATAATTTGTTTTGGGATATAAACATTTGGTTGTTATTTTACCTGAAATGCAAAAGCTCCACTACTCTGACAATTAATCCACAGAAAAAACAATCAACCGAATTCCTTTATCGTCATGCACAAGGTCCTCTCCCGCCTTCCTCGGGCTTCTTTTTGACTTATTTTGACTTTAAATGGCAGTTGCCAACCAAATTTAGCGTGTGTTAGTACAACCGACTGGATGTCAGTTCATCTTTCAATCACCCACGTGGGTATATGCTCCTAAACACCAATGAGGAGATGGCACGTGGGTATATGCTACTAACAACAAATGAGGAGATGGGAGAGGCCGGATTTGCAGCACCTTGAGTGTCACAAATAGAATACTATTTTGATTTTAGTGCCTAGCCACGCTAATGTGGTCCTTCTGTAGCTTCTGGTCCTTCTGTAGCTCAGTTGGTAGAGCATGGCGCTTGTAACGCCAGGGTAGTGGGTTTGATCCCGGGACCACCCATACGTAGAATGTATGCACACATGACTGTAAGTCGCTTTGGATAAAAGCGTCTGCTAAATGGCATATATTATTATATTATTATTATTATATTAATGTGCACGAGCAGTCTGGGTGCAATAATCGAATAACATGCTTGTGTAAATCATTTTGAAACACTCGCGCACGCGACGTAATAGTCTTAGATATTGCATTACAACCTGTAATTTAACCTGTAATTTAAATATATTTTTATTTGGATTTCATGTAATGGACATACACAAAATAGTCCAAATTGGTGAAATGAAATGAAAAAAAAAACTTGTTTCAAAAAAATTCTAAACAATAAAATGAAGAAGAACCAGTTAAATAGGAGTCGCACAGTGTGTATGTGCGTGTGTGTATGTGCGTGTGTGTGTGTTTGTGCGTGTGTGTGTATGTGCGTGTGTGTGTGTTTGTGCGTGTGTGTGTGTGTGTGATTGATAGTAGCTATATTAAATAGTGAGTCTCTCCCTGAGAGAGAGATCACCTCACTATATGACAGGTCAGTGTGGAAAATATGAAACCATTTCTCTTTCCCAGACTAACAGATTGCACCTGGGGCCTGAATGGGAACACGTGTTTGGAGGGACCACCTCAGAAACCTGGGGCCTGAATGGGAACATGTGTTTGGATGGACCACCACAGAAACCTGGGGCCTGAATGGGAACACGTGTTTGGAGGGACCACCTCAGAAACCTGGGGCCTGAATGGGAACACGTGTTTGGAGGGACCACCTCAGAAACCTGGGGCCTGAATGGGAACACGTGTTTGGAGGGACCACCTCAGAAACCTGGGGCCTGAATGGGAACACGTGTTTGG
This sequence comes from Oncorhynchus keta, assembly GCF_023373465.1. Taxonomy (NCBI): domain Eukaryota; kingdom Metazoa; phylum Chordata; class Actinopteri; order Salmoniformes; family Salmonidae; genus Oncorhynchus; species Oncorhynchus keta. The sequence goes on from NC_068426.1 coordinate 7,942,410, forward strand.
AGGGACCACCTCAGAAACCTGGGGCCTGAATGGGAACACGTGTTTGGAGGGACCACCTCAGAAACCTGGGGCCTGAATGGGAACATGTGTTTGGATGGACCACCACAGAAACCTGTGGCCTGAATGGGAACACGTGTTTGGAGGGACCACCTCAGAAACCTGGGGCCTGAATGGGAACACGTGTTTGGAGGGACCACCTCAGAAACCTGGGGCCTGAATGGGAACACGTGTTTGGGTGGACCACCACAGAAACCTGGGGCCTGAATGGGAACACGTGTTTGGAGGGACCACCACAGAAACCTGGGGCCTGAATGGGAACACGTGTTTGGAGGGACCACCACAGAAACCTGGGGCCTGAATGGGAACACGTGTTTGGAGGGACCACCACAGAAACCTGGGGCCTGAATGGGAACACGTGTTTGGATGGACCACCACAGAAACCTGGGGCCTGAATGGGAACACGTGTTTGGAGGGACCACCTCAGAAACCTGGGGCCTGAATGGGAACACGTGTTTGGAGGGACCACCTCAGAAACCTGGGGCCTGAATGGGAACACGTGTTTGGATGGACCACCACAGAAACCTGGGGCCTGAATGGGAACACGTGTTTGGAGGGACCACCACAGAAACCTGGGGCCTGAATGGGAACACGTGTTTGGAGGGACCACCTCAGAAACCTGGGGCCTGAATGGGAACACGTGTTTGGAGGGACCACCACAGAAACCTGGGGCCTGAATGGGAACACGTGTTTGGAGGGACCACCACAGAAACCTGGGGCCTGAATGGGAACACGTGTTTGGAGGGACCACCACAGAAACCTGGGGCCTGAATGGGAACACGTGTTTGGAGGGACCACCACAGAAACCTGGGGCCTGAATGGGAACACGTGTTTGGAGGGACCACCACAGAAACCTGGGGCCTGAATGGGAACATGTGTTTGGATGGACCACCACAGAAACCTGGGGCCTGAATGGGAACACGTGTTTGGATGGACCACCACAGAAACCTGGGGCCTGAATGGGAACATGTGTTTGGATGGACCACCACAGAAACCTGGGGCCTGAATGGGAACACGTGTTTGGAGGGACCACCACAGAAACCTGGGGCCTGAATGGGAACACGTGTTTGGAGGGACCACCACAGAAACATGGGGCCTGAATGGGAACATGTGTTTGGATGGACCACCACAGAAACCTGGGGCCTGAATGGGAACACGTGTTTGGATGGACCACCACAGAAAGGAAGAAACAATTATATATTTTATTTGAACTTTATCTAATCCAAGAAGTCCCACTGAAGGGCAGGTTACAGTACAGTATGTGTAACAAGGGGTTTGGGGTAAAATACTAAAAGTATCTTTGTTTTAGATTTAAATCGTTTTAAGGCTAATGACATGCACGTTCTGTAACAATTAAGTTCAAATAACGTTGAAGGAGACAGAAAAAACGATTTTGTATGACTTGGGCACTGTGTTTTACGCAATGTGACATGTCTAAATGTTAACCTTTAGTTGAAGCCTCTTCATCAAACCCCCCTTTCTTTTTTATCTCAGAAGGTCCAGCATCATCCTCAGACAGTTGCTTTCATTTTTTGGTCAAATTCTAATTTCTGGATAAGACTTAAAATAGTGGATCAAATATTGCTATGTGACATATATGGAAGAGTATTGTGGCCCATGAGAAGAGAAAAAAAATAATGAACAGCAATGGCTGTGGCTTGATTTCGTTGATAGATTTAGATACAGTGCCTTGCAAAAGTATTCATCCCCCTCGGCATTTCTCCTATTTTGATGCATTTACAACCTGTAATTTAAATATATTTTTATTTGGATTTCATGTAATGGACATACACAAAATAGTCCAAATTGGTGAAATGAAATTCTAAAAATAACTTGTTTCAAAAAAATTCTAAACAAATTAAAAACAGAAAAGTGGTACAAGCATTCACCTCCTTTGCTATGAAGTTCCTAAATTAGATCTGGTATCAATTACCTTCAGGAGTTGCATAATTAGTTAAATAAAGTCCACCTGTGTGCAATCTAAGTATCACATGGTCTCAGTACCTGTTCTGAAGGCCCCAGAGCCTGCAACAAAACTAAGCAAGCGGCACCATGAATACCAAGGAGCTCTCCAAACAGGTCAGGGACAAAGTTGTGAAGAAGTATCCAACTGAATCGTATCCACCTGAATCACAACTTGCGGACTTGTTTACGTGTTGCTGTGCGTTTTTTTGCCAAACTTACTTTGCTACCTGACAACTTTACGGTTTTTACTTTTCAATGACCTTTTATATTTTTGGTTTTTCCCTCAACTCAACTTTTTTTTCATTCAACTTTTTCACTCCGGACGCTTTAGCTGGACATGGTTCATCAGGACCTCTAACAGCCGAAGCTAAGTAGTAACATTAACATGATGCCACCTAGTTGCAGTCGCTGTACTCATAATATACAGGAGAACGATCGCCTTATGGCGAGGATAGCTGTGCTGCAAGCCCAGCTTCAGATGCAATTGTTAGGCAAGGGTAATTTCAGTGTAGGAAAGGATGAAATAGTTTCTGTGCCACCGGTAAGTACAGATAGTAACGTTAGTATAAATCTCCTCGCACGGTCCCCGCAGCGGACAACTTTCTCATGGTTTCTGGAGGGAAATGCTGTAGGAATGCTCAACCTGTGTCGCTCATTAAGCCAAAATAAACTTTCAACCGGTTTTCCCCATTAAGCAACGAGTCGGAGTCAGAGGCCGAGCCTTCTCTTGTCTCTACTACTCCAGTTACGGGGTCTGAGACGCCGAGCCTTCTCTTGTCTCTACTCCTCCCGTTACGGGGTCTGAGACGCCGAAGCTTCCCACGATTAGCTCTGACAAATTGAAAGCTCTAGTCATTGGCGACTCCATTACCCGCAGTATTAGACTTAAAATGAATCATCCAGCAATCATACACTGTTTACCAGGGGGCAGGGCTACCAACGTTAACCTTTTGTGACTAGGGGGCAGTATTTTCATTTTTGGAAAAATAACGTTCCCGTAGTAAACGGGATATTTTGTCAGGACAAGATGCTAGAATATGCATATAATTGACAGCTTAGGATAGAAAACACTCTAAAGTTTCCAAAACTGTAAAATATTGTCTTTGAGTATAACAGAACTGATATTGCAGGCGAAAGCCTGAGAAAAATCCAATCCAGAAGTGCCTCATGTTTTGAAAGCGCTGCGTTCCAATGCGTCCCTATTGAGCAGTGAATGGGCTATCAACCAGATTACCTTTTCTCCATATTCCCCAAGGCGTCGACAGCATTGTGACTTAGTTTTACGCATTTATGTTGAAGAATACCCGTAAGCGGCTACATTGCGCAAGTGGTCACCTGATGCTCTCAGAGTGGTTCTCACGTAAAATACAGAGGTAGCCATTATTCCAATATTATTATTATATTATTGAATAGATATTTGAAAAACAACTTGAGGATTGATTATAAACAACGTTTGCCATGTTTCTGTCGATATTATGGAGCAAATTTTGAATATTTTTCGGAGTTTTCGTGGCTGCAATTTCCGGGTGATTTCTCAGCCAAACGTGAAGAACAAACGGAGCTATTTTGCCTACAAAAATAATATTTTTAGAAAAAAGGAACATTGGCTATCTAACTGGGAGTCTCGTGAGTGAAAACATCCGAAGCTCATCAAAGGTAAACTATTTAATTTGATTGCTTTTCCGATTTCCGTGACCAAGTTAACTGCTGCTAGCTGGACAAAATGCTATGCTAGGCTATCGATAAACTTACAGAAATGCTTGTCTAGCTTTGGCTGTAAAGCATATTTTGAAAATCTGAGATGACAGGGTGATTAACAAAAGGCTAAGTTGTGTCTCAATATATTTCACTTGTGATTTTCATGAATAGGAATATTTTCTAGGAATATTTATGTCCGTTGCGTTATGCTAATTAGTATCAGTCGATGATTACACTCCCTCATGCAGGATGGGGAGTTACTAGAGGTTTAAGGCTAATCTGAAGATGGTGCTGGCTAAAGCTAAAACTGGTGAGTGTAGAGAGTATAGAAATATTGTTATCCACGTCAGCACCAACAATGTTAGGATGAAACAGTCAGAGATCACCAAGCGCAACATAGCTTCAGCGTGTAAATCAGCTCGAAAGATGTGTCGGTATCGAGTAATTGTCTCTGGCCCCCTCCCAGTTAGGGGGAGTGATGAGCTCTACAGCAGTCTCACAACTCAATCGCTGGTTGGAAACTGTTTTCTGCCCCTCCCAAAAGATAGAATTTGTAGATAATTGGCCCTCTTTCTGGGACTCACCCACAAACAGGACCAAGCCTGACCTGCTGAGGAGTGACCGACTCCATCCTAGCTGGAGGGGTGCTCTCATCTTATCTACCAACATAGACAGGGCTCTAACTCCTCTAGCTCCACAATGAAATAGGGTGCAGGCCAGGGAGCAGGCTGTTAGCCAGCCTGCCAGCAGAGTGGAGTCTGCCACTAGCACAGTCAGTGTAGTCAGCTCAGCTATCCCCATTGAGACCGTGTATGTGCCTCTACCAAGGTTGGGCAAAACTAAACATGGCGGTGTTCACCATCTCATTAGGATAAAGACCTCCTCCATTCCTGCCATTATTGAAAGAGATCATGATACCTCACATCTCAAAATAGGGCTACTTAATGTTAGATCCCTTACTTCAAAGGCAATTATAGTCAATGAACTAATCACTGATCATAATCTTGACGTGATTGGCCTGACTGAAACATGGCTTAAGCCTGATGAATTTACTGTGTTAAATGAGGCCTCACCTCCTGGCTACACTAGTGGCCATATCCCCCGTGCATCCCGCAAAGGCGGAGGTGTTGCTAACATTTACGATAGCAAATTTCAATTTCCCCCAAAAAATATATGTTTTCGTCTTTTGAGCTTCTAGTCATGAAAGCTATGCAGCCTCCTCAATCACTTTTTATAGCTACTGTTTACAGGCCTCCTGGGCCATATACAGCATTTCTCATTGAGTTCACTGAATTCCTATCGGACCTTGTAGTCATAGCAGATAATGTTCAAATTTTTGGTGACTATAATATTCACATGGAAAAGTCCACAGACCCGCTCCAAAAGGCCTTCGGAGCCATCATCGACTCACTGTCACAGTCATACTCTGGACCTTGTTTTGTCCGATGGAATAAATGTTGTGGATCTTAATGTTTTTCCTCATAATCCTGGACTATCGGACCACTATTTTATTACATTTGCAATTGCAACAAATAATCTGCTCAGACCCCAACCATTGAACATCAAAAGTCGTGCTATAAATTCACAGACAACACAAAGATTCCTTGATGCCCTTCCAGACTCCATCTGTTTACCCAAGGACGTCAGAGGACAAAAATCAGTTAACCACCTAACTGAGGAACTCAATTTAACCTTACGCAATACCCTAGATGCACTTGCACCCCTAAAAACTAAAAACATTTCTCATAAGAAACTATCTCCCTGGTATACAGAAAATACCCAAACTCTGAAGCAAGCTTCCAGAAAATTGGAACGGAAATGGTGCCACACCAAACTAGAAGTCTTCCAACTAGCTTGGAAAGAAAGTACCGTGCAGTATTGAAGAGCCCTTACTGCTGCTCGATCAACCTATTTTTCCAACTTAATTGAGGAAAATAAGAACAATCCGAAATTCCTTTTTGATACTGTCGCAAAGCTAACTAAAAAGCAGCATTCCCCAAGAGAGGATGGCTTTCACTTCAGCAGTAATAAATTCATGAACTTCTTTGAGGAAAAGATCATGATTATTAGAAAGCAAATTACGGACTCCTCTTTAAATCTGCATATTCCTTCAAAGCTCAGTTGTCCTGAGTCTAAACAACTCTGCCAGGACCTAGGATCAAGAGAGACGCTCAAGTGTTTTAGTACTATATCTCTTGACACAATGATGAAAATAATCATGGCCTTTAAACCTTCAAGCTGCATACTGGACCCTATTCCAACTAAACTACTGAAAGAGCTGCTTCCTGTGCTTGGCCCTCCGATGTTGAACATAATAAATGGCACTCTATCCACCGGCTGTGTACCAAACTCACTAAAAGTGGCAGTAATAAAGCCTCTCTTGAAAAAGCCAAACCTTCACCCAGAAAATATAAAAAACTATCGGCCTATATCGAATCTCCCATTCCTCTCAAAACTTTTAGAAAAAGCTGTTGCGCAGCAACTCACTGCCTTCCTAAAGACAAACAATGTATATGAAATGCTTCAGTCTGGTTTTAGACCCCATCATAGCACTGAGACTGCACTTGTGAAGGTGGTAAATTACCTTTTAATGGCATCAGACCGAGGCTCTGCATCTATCCTTGTGCTCCTAGACCTTAGTGCTGCTTTTGATACCATCGATCACCACATTATTTTGGAGAGATTGGAAACCCAAATTGGTCTACACGGACAAGTTCTAGCCTGGTTTAGATCTTATCTGTCGGAAAGATATCAGTTTGTCTCTGTGAATGGTTTGTCCCCTGACAAATCAATTGTAAATGTCGGTGTTCCTCAAGGTTCCGTTCTAGGACCACTATTGTTTTCACTATATTTTACCTCTTGGGGATGACATTCGAAAACATAATGTTCACTTTCACTGCTATGAGGATGACACACAGCTGTACATTTCAATTAAACATGGTGAAGCCCCAAAATTGCCCTCGCTAGAAGCCTGTGTTTCAGACATAAGGAAGTGGATGGCTGCAAACGTTCTACTTTAAACTCGGACAAAACAGAGATGCTTGTCCTAGGTCCCAAGAAACAAAGAGATCTTCTGTTGAATCTGACAATTAATCTTAATGGTTGTACAGTCGTCTCAAATAAAACTGTTAAGGACCTCGGCGTTAGTCTGGACCCTGATCTCTCTTTTGACGAACATATCAAGACTGTTTCAAGCACAGCTTTTTTCCATCTACGTAACATTGCAAAAATCAGAAACTTTCTGATAAAAATAAAAAAAATGATGCAGAAAAATTTATCCATGCTTTTGTTACTTCTAGGTTAGACTACTGCAATGCTCTACTTTCAGGCTACCTGGATAAAGCACGAAATAAACTTCAGTTAGTGCTAAATACGGCTGCTAGAATCCTGACTAGAACCAAAAGATTTTATCATATTACTCCAGTGCTAGCCTCCCTGCAATGGCTTCCTGTCAAGGCAAGAGCTGATTTCAAGGTTTTACTGCTAACCTACAAAGCATTACATGGGCTTGCTCCTACCTATCTCTCTGATTTGGTCCTGCCGTACATACCTACACGTATGCTACGGTCACAAGACGCAGGCCTCCTAATTGTCCTTAGAATTTCTAAGCAAACAGCTGGAGGCAGGGCTTTCTCCTATAGAGCTCCATTTTTATGGAATGGTCTTCCTACCCATGTGAGAGACGCAAACTCAGTCTCAACCTTTAAGTCTTTAATGAAGACTCATCTCTTCAGTGGGTCATATGATTGAGTGTAGTCTGGCCCAGGAGTGTTAAGGTGAACGGAAAGGCTCTGGAGCAACGAACCGCCCTTGCTGTCTCTGCCTGGCCGGTTCCCCTCTTTCCACTGGGATTCTCTGCCTCTAACCCTATTAGAGGGGCTGAGTCACTGGCTTACTGGTGCTCTTTCATGCCGTCCCTGGGAGGGGTGTGTCACTTGAGTGGGTTGAGTCACTGATGTGATCTTCCTGTCTGGGTTGGCGCCCCCCCTTGGGTTGTGCCGTGGCGGAGATCTTTGTGGGCTATACCCGGCCTTGTCTCAGGATGGGAAGTTGGTGGTTGAAGATATCCCTCTAGTGGTGTGGGGGCTGTGCTTTGGCAAAGTGGGTGGGGTTATATCCTTCCTGTTTGGCCCTGTCCGGGGGTATCATCGGATGGGGCCACAGTGTCTCCTGACCCCTCCTGTCTCAGCCTCCAGTATTTATGCTGCAGTAGTTTGTGTCGGGGGGGCTAGGGGGCTAGGGTCAGTTAGTTATGTCTGGAGTACTTCTCCAGTCCTATCTGGTGTCCTGTGTGAATTTAAGTATGCTCTCTCTAATTCTCTCTTTCTTTCTTTCTTTCTTTCTCTCTCTCGGAGGACCTGAGCCCTAGGACCATGCCTCAGGACTACCTGGCATGATGACTCATTGCTGTCCCCAGTCCACCTGGCCGTGCTGCTGCTCCAGTTTCAACTGTTCTGCCTGTGATTATTATTATTTGACCATGCTGGTCAGTTATGAACATTTGAACATCTTGGCCATGTTCTATTATAATCTCCACCTGGCACAGCCAGAAGAGGACTGGCCACCCCTCATAGCTTGGTTCCTCTCTAGGTTTCTTCCTAGGTTTTGGCCTTTCTAGGTTAGTTTTTCCTAGCCACTGTGCTTCTACACCTGCATTGCTTTCTGTTTTAGGTTGGGTTTCTGTACAGAACTTTGAGATATCAGCAGATGTACGAAAGGCTATATAAATACATTTGATTTGATTTGAAGTACAGATCAAGGTTGGGTTATAAAAAAATATCTGAATCTTTGAAAATCCCACGGAGCACCATTAAATCCATTATTAAAAAATGGAAAGAATATGGCACCACAACACACCTGCCAAGAGAGGGCCGCCCAGCAAACTCACAGACCAGGCAAGGAGGGCACTTTAAAAAAAAACATATTTATTTCACCTTTATTTAACTTCTTGGATATAGGGGGCGCTATTTTAATTTTTGGATGAAAATGTTCCCGTTTTAAACAATATATTTTCTCACGAAAAGATGCTCGACTATGCATATAATTGACAGCTTTGGAAAGAAAACACTCTGACGTTTCCAAAACTGCAAAGATATTGTCTGTGAGTGCCACAGAACTGATGTTAAAGAAAAAACCCAGATAAAAATTCAATCAGGAAGTGCCGCATTTTTTGAAACCACCTCATGCCAATGACTCCTTATATGGCTGTGAAGGAGCTAGGAGTCAGCTTACGTTTTCCACATTTTCCCCAAGGTGTCTGCAGCATTGTGACTTATTTGTAGGCATATCATTGGAAGATTGACCATAAGAGACTACATCTACCAGGTGGTCGCTTGGTGGCAATTATTGCGTAATCTCCAGCTGCAGTATTTTTCATTTTGCTTCTGATGAGAAGCCAACTGCCACCACTGATAGATTATCGAATAGATATGTGAAAAACACCTTGAGGATTGATTCTAAACAACGTTTGCCATGTTTCTGTCGATATTATGGAGCTAATTTGGAAAAAAGTTTGGCGTTGTAAGTGACTGCATTTTCCGGTCTTTTTCTTAGCCAAACGTGATGAACAAAACGGAGCTATTTCGTATACACAAATAATATTTTTGAAAAAAATGAACATTTGCTATCTAACTAAGAGTCTCGTCATTGAAAACATCCGAAGTTCTTCAAAGGTAAATTATTTTATTTGAATGCTTTTCTTGTTTTTGTGAAAATGTTGCCTGCTGAATGCTAGGCTTAATGCTATGTTAGGCTATCAATACTCTTACACAAATGCTTGTGTAGCTTTGGTTGAAAAGCATATTTTGAAAATCTGAGATGACAGTGTTGTTAACAAAAGGCTAAGCTTGTGTTTGAATATAATTATTTAATTTAATTTGCGATTTTCATGAATAGGAAACGTTGCGTTGTGGTAATTAGCTTGAGGCTATGATTACGCTCCCGGATACGGGATTGCTCGACGCTAGTGGTTAACCAGGTAGGCTAGTTGAGAACAAGATCTAATTTAAAACTGTGACCTGGCCAAGATAAAGCAATGCAGTTCAACACATACAACACAGAGTTGAAAAATGGAATAAACAAACATACAATCAATAATACAGTAGAAAAATCTATATACAGCATGTGCAAATGAGGTAGGATAAAATAGGTAAGGCAATAAATAGGCCATGGTGACGAAGTAATTACTTAGGTAGATTGTATGGGCTATTTACAGGCCAAACTAATCGGCACTAATCAGAGGCAACAAAGAGACCAACGATAACCCTCAAGGAGCTGCAAAGCTCCACAGTGGAGATTGGAGTATCTGTCCATAGGACAACTTTAAGTCGGACACTCCACAGAGCTTGCCTTTACAGAAGAGTGGCCAGAAAAAGCCATTGCTTAAAGAAAAAAATAAGCAAACACGTTCTGTGTTTGCCAAAAGGCATGTGGGAGACTCCCCAAACATATGGAAGGAGGTACTCTGGTCAGATGAGACTAAAATTCAATGCTATGTTTGACGCAAATCCAAAACCTCTCATCACCCCGAGAACACCATCCAGTGAACCATGGTGGTGGCAGAATCATGCTGTGGGGATGTTTTTCATTGGCAGGGACAGGGAAACTGGTCAGAATTGAGGGAAACCTGTTTCAGTCTTCCAGAGATTTGAGACTGGGACGGAGGTTCACCTTCCAGCAGGACATTAACCCTAAGCATACTGCTAAAGCAACACTCGAATGGTTAAGGGGAAACTAGTCAAAGCCCAGATCTCAATTCAATTTAATTGTGGCAGAATCTGTGGCAAAAAACACAATAATCACAAGAATGGCTTTAGATCAAAGTCTATGTTGAGACCAAAAGGAGCCAAGGTCTTTACATTAAAGATCCAGGCGGGCTCTCGTTTTAACAATAATAATAATAAGTCTTATGTTTGGGGAAAATACAATACAACACATTACTGAGTACATCACTCTCCATATATTCAAGCATAATGGTGGCTGCATCATGTTACGGGTATGCTTGTCATCGTTAATTAGAGGGCGGATCCTCTTTTTTTCAATTTTCGACTAAAATTCATACCGAAATCTAATTGCCTGTAGCTCAGGCCCTGAAGCAAGGATATGCATATTCTTGGTAGCATTTGAAAGAAAACACTTTAACGTTTGTGGAAATGTGAAAGGAATGCAGCAGAATATAACGCAATAGATCTGGTAAAAGATAATACAAAGAAAAAAACATCACCATCTTTGAAATGCAAGAGAAAGGCCATAATATATTATTCCAGCCTAGGTGCTATTTAGATTTTGGCCACTAGATGCCAGCAGTGTATGTGCAAAGTGTTAGACTGATCCAATGAACCATTGCATTTCTGTTCAAAATGCTGTATCAAGACTGCTCAAATGTGCCTAATTTGTTAATTAATAACTTGTCATGTTCAAAATTGTGCATTCTCCTCAAACAATAGCATGGTGTTCTTTCAATGTAATAGCTACTGTAAATTGGACAGTGCAGTTAGATTAACAAGAATTTAACATTTCTGTCAATATCAGATATGTCTATGTCCTGGGAAATGTTCTTGTTACTTACAACCTCATGCTAATCGCATTAGCCTACGTTAGCTCAACCGTCCCGTGGAAGGGACACCGATCCCAAAGAAGTTTTTAAGGACTGGAGAGTTTTTCAGGATAAAAAAGAAACGGAATGGAGCTAAGCACAGGGAAAACCCTAGAGGGAAATCTGATTCAGTCTGCTTTCCACCAGACACTGGGAGATTCATTCACCTTTCAGCAGAACAATAACCTAAAACAAATATACACTGGAGTTGCTTACCAAGAAGAGAGAAAACAGTGAAGTGGTTGAGTTACAGTCTTCAATTAAATCTACTTGAAAATCTACGTCAATACCTGAACATGGTTGTCTAGAAATATATCAACAACCAATTTGAGTTTTAAAAAAAAATTGAAAATAATAACGGGTGAATGTTGCGCAATCCATGTGTTGAAAAGTCTTAGATACTTACCCAAAAAGACTCACGCCTGTAATCACTGTCAAAGGTGATTCTACAAAGTATTGACTCAGGGGTGTGAACACTTATGTACATTTGATATTTCTGTATTATACCATTTAAATTAAAAAAATGTTTTTATTATATTTATTATATATTATATTATATTATATATTATATTATGATATTGTAGATGGGTGAGATTTTAAAAAGTATTTAATGCATTTTGAATTCAGGCTGTAACACAACAAAATGTGGAATAAGTCAAGGTGTATGAATACTTTCTGAATGTGGTGTAAAGCGATGTCATCTACAAAATGACTTCCAACACTCTGCAAACTGGATGCAGTTTATCACAGTGCCATCCATTTTGTTACTAAAGCACCTTATACCACCCACCACCGCGACCTGTATGCTCTAGTCGGCTGGCCCTCGCTACATATTCGTCGCCAGACCCACTGGCTCCAGGTCATCTACAAGTCCATGCTAGGTAAAGCTCCGCCTTATCTCAGTTCACTGGTCACGATGGAAACACCCACCCGTGTATCTCACTGATCATCCCTAAAGCCAACACCTCATGTGGCCGCCTTTCCTTCCAGTTCTATGTTGCCTGTGACTGGAACGAATTGCAAAAATCGCTGAAGTTGGAGACTTTTATCTCCCTCACCAATTTCAAACATCAGCTATCTGAGCAGCTAACCGATCGCTGCAGCTGTACATAGTCCATCGGTAAATAGCCCACCCAATTTACCTACCTCATCCCTATACTGTTTTTATTTATTTACGTTTTTGCTCTTTTGCACACCAGTATCTCTACCTGCACATGACCATCTGATCATTTATCACTCCAGTGTTCATCTGGAAAATTGTAATTATTCGCCTACCTCCTCATGCCTTTTGCACACAATGTATATAGACTCTTTTTCTTTTTTTCTACTGTGTTATTGACTTGTTAATTGTTTACTCCATGTGTAACTCTGTGTTGTTGTCTGTTCACACTGCTATGCTTTATCTTGGCCAGGTCGCAGTTGTAAATGAGAACTGGTTCTCAACTAGCCTACCTGGTTAAATAAAGGTGAAAAAAAAGGAGTAGTCTGTGAATGGTGTGTGTGTGTGTGTGTGGTGTGTGTCTGTGTGGTGTGTGTCTGTGTGGTGTGTGCCTAATCACATCTCTGTGTGTGTGTGGAGTGTGTGTGTGTGGAGTGTGTGATGTGTGGAGTGTGTGATGTGTGTGTGTGTGGTGTGTGTCTGTGTGGTGTGTGCCTAATCACATCTCTCTGTGTGTGTGGGGTGTGTGTGTGTGGGAGCTGTATGTGTGTGTGTGTGTGGTGTGTAGGGTGTGTGTGTGTGGTGTGTAGGGTGTGTGTGTGTGCGCGCACTTGCAAGTGTAGAGCTCTGCCTAATCACACCTCTCTGATTGTGTCTAAGTGGCAAGGAAGTCCGGGCCGTATCCACAAATCGTATCAGAGAAGACAATTTGTCGTTTTCCTCATACGAACAGAGAGGTTTTACTCCTCCTCATACGTGCTGAGAACAGAGACGTTTTACTCTTCCTCATACGTGCTGAGAACAGAGACGTTTTACTCCTCCTCATACGTGCTGAGAACAGAGACGTTTTACTCCTCCTCATACGTGCTGAGAACAGAGACGTTTTACTCCTCATACGTGCTGAGAACAGAGACGTTTTACTCCTCATACGTGCTGAGAACAGAGACGTTTTACTCCTCCTCATACGTGCTGAGAACAGAGACGTTTTACTCCTCCTCATACGTGCTGAGAACAGAGATGTTTTCATACGTCTGACTCCTCCTCATACGTGCTGAAAACAGAGACGTTTTACTCCTCCTCATACGTGCTGAGAACAGAGACGTTTTACTCATACGTCCTCATACGTGCTGAGAACAGAGACGTTTTACTCCTCCTCATACGTGCTGAGAACAGAGACGTTTTACTCCTCCTCATACGTGGTGAGAACAGAGACGTTTTACTCCACCTCATACGTGCTGAGAACAGAGACGTTTTACTCCTCCTCATACGTGCTGAGAACAGAGACGTTTTACTCCTCCTCATACGTGCTGAGAACAGAGACGTTTTACTCCTCCTCATACGTGCTGAGAACAGAGACGTTTTACTCCTCCTCATACGTGCTGAAAGATGTTTTACTCCTCCTCATACGTGCTGAGATCAGAGAGGTTTTACTCCTCCTCATACGTGCTGAGAACAGAGACGTTTTACTCCTCCTCATACGTGCTGAGAACAGAGACGTTTTACTCCTCCTCATACGTGCTGAGAACAGAGACGTTTTACTCCTCCTCATACGTGCTGAGAACAGAGACGTTTTACTCCTCCTCATACGTGCTGAGAACAGAGACGTTTTACTCCTCCTCATACGTGCTGAGAACAGAGATGTTTTACTCCTCCTCATACGTGCTGAGAACAGAGACGTTTTACTCCTCCTCATACGTGCTGAAATACGTTTTACTCCTCCTCATACGTGCTGAGAACAAAGATGTTTTACTCCTCCTCATACGTGCTGAGAACAGAGACGTTTTACTCCTCCTCATACGTGCTGAGAACAGAGATGTTTTACTCCTCCTCATACGTGCTGAGAACAGAGACGTTTTACTCCTCCTCATACGTGCTGAGAACAGAGACGTTTTACTCCTCCTCATACGTGCTGAGAACAGAGACGTTTTACTCCTCCTCATACGTGCTGAGAACAGAGACGTTTTACTCCTCCTCATACGTGCTGAGAACAGAGACGTTTTACTCCTCCTCATACGTGCTGAGAACAGAGACGTTTTACTCCTCCTCATACGTGCTGAGAACAGAGACGTTTTACTCCTCCTCATACGTGCTGAGAACAGAGACGTTTTACTCCTCCTCATACGTGCTGAGAACAGAGACGTTTTACTCCTCCTCATACGTGCTGAGAACAGAGACGTTTTACTCCTCCTCATACGTGCTGAGAACAGAGACGTTTTACTCCTCCTCATACGTGCTGAGAACAGAGACGTTTTACTCCTCCTCATACGTGCTGAGAACAGAGACGTTTTACTCCTCCTCATACGTGCTGAGAACAGAGACGTTTTACTCCTCCTCATACGTGCTGAGAACAGAGACGTTTTACTCCTCCTCATACGTGCTGAGAACAGAGATGTTTTACTCCTCCTCATACGTGCTGAGAACAGAGACGTTTTACTCCACCTCATACGTGCTGAGAACAGAGATGTTTTACTCCTCCTCATACGTGCTGAGAACAGAGATGTTTAACTCCTCCTCATACGTGCTGAGAACAGAGACGTTTTACTCCTCCTCATACGTGCTGAGAACAGAGACGTTTTACTCCTCCTCATACGTGCTGAGAACAGAGACGTTTTACTCCTCCTCATACGTGCTGAGAACAGAGACGTTTCATACGTGCTGAGAACAGAGACTCCTCATCATACGTGCTGAGAACAGAGACGTTTTACTCCTCCTCATACGTGCTGAGAACAGAGATGTTTTACTCCTCCTCATACGTGCTGAGAACAGAGACGTTTTACTCCTCCTCATACGTGCTGAGAACAGAGACGTTTTACTCCTCCTCATACGTGCTGAGAACAGAGAACGTTTTACTCCTCCTCATACGTGCTGAGAACAGAGACGTTTTACTCCTCCTCATACGTGCTGAGAACAGAGACGTTTTACTCCTCCTCATACGTGCTGAGAACAGAGATGTTTTACTCCTCCTCATACGTGCTGAGAACAGAGACGTTTTACTCCTCCTCATACGTGCTGAGAACAGAGACGTCTTACTCCTCCTCATACGTGCTGAGAACAGAGATGTTTTACTCCTCCTCATACGTGCTCCTCCTCATACGTGCTGAGAACAGAGACGTTTTACTCCTCCTCATACGTGCTGAGAACAGAGATGTTTTACTCCTCCTCATACGTGCTGAGAACAGAGATGTTTTACTCCTCCTCATACGTGCTGAGAACAGAGATGTTTTACTCCTCCTCATACGTGCTGAGAACAGAGACGTTTACTCCTCCTCATACGTGCTGAGAACAGAGACGTTTACTCCTCCTCATACGTGCTGAGAACAGAGACGTTTTACTCCTCCTCATACGTGCTGAGAACAGAGACGTTTTACTCCTCCTCATACGTGCTGAGAACAGAGACGTTTTACTCCTCCTCATACGTGCTGAGAACAGAGACGTTTTACTCCTCCTCATACGTGCTGAGAACAGAGACGTTTTACTCCTCCTCATACGTGCTGAGAACAGAGATGTTTTACTCCTCCTCATACGTGCTGAGAACAGAGACGTTTTACTCCTCCTCATACGTGCTGAGAACAGAGACATTTTACTCTTCCTCATACGTGCTGAGAACAGAGACGTTTTACTCCTCCTCTGAAAGATGTTTTACGTGCTGAGAACAGAGACGTTTTACTCCTCCTCATACGTGCTGAGAACAGAGACGTTTTACTCCTCCTCATACGTGCTGAGAACAAAGATGTTTTACTCCTCCTCATACGTGCTGAGAACAGAGACGTTTTACTCCTCCTCATACGTGCTGAGAACAGAGATGTTTTACTCCTCCTCATACGTGCTGAGAACAGAGACGTTTTACTCCTCCTCATACGTGCTGAGAACAGAGACGTTTTACTCCTCCTCTTATGGGTAAAAATAGAAGCTACACATGAAGCCTCTTTAGTCATAAGAGTCACGCCTAGTCAACAGATATTTAGGACCAGCAGGAAAATAATCCTGCAGCAACAGGAAATGTGAATTATTATTTGGATTATAATAGGGCAAATAAAATCTGAAATTTCAAAGTGGAAATTACAAACTTTAGAAGCTTTTTAAAAAAAGTAAAATTTGCTCAAAATTTACAGCAACAAAAGAGTGATCAAATTAAGATCCTACATCTGTATTCATGCCAACATATTATGGAAGAATTAAGAGTAGGCCAAGCGATCATGTCAGACAAAAAATTATATCAAGCCTTTTAACAATGCAACATTTGATATACAGTTACGTTCACCGTGGTTGACTGAAGCGCACAATTGGGTTCACAGCTGGCGATGCCTCATCAAAGTTAATCCCCATCATTTGCAGTAATATCAATCAGCGTCATCACTATCTCTCCTTTGTGGTACCTCAAACTGAGATAAACCTTTATGAGCTGATTTCACTTGTCTTGGCAGTGTCTTAACATCATCCTAAAACCCTGTTCCCTACACAGCGCATTATTTTTTTTACCAGGACCCATAGAGCTCTGGTCAAAAGTAGTGCACTATGTAGGGAATAGGGTGCACTATGTATGGAATAGTGTGCACTATGTAGGGAATAGTGTGCACTATGTATGGAATAGGGTGCACTATGTATGGAATAGTGTGCACTATGTAGGGAATAGGGTGCACTATGTATGGAATAGTGTGCACTATGTAGGGAATAGGGTGCACTATGTATGGAATAGTGTGCACTATGTAGAGAATAGGGCTCTGGTCTAAAGTAGTGCACTATATAGGGAACAGGCTGCCATTTGGGACGCAAGCTAAAAGGCTGAATGCAGTATAAAGTGATGGATTACCCAAATTACACAGTCACTGTACAACTCTGGTAAGTGTTCAGCTGCTGCGGCTGCTGTGAAAGTAATGGGACCCAAACTCATTTCTACACACATTTCCACATTAGTGTTTTATGCAAATAATATGTGTTCTGTAATTGTAACGCTTTCCCCACTTATTCATTCAACCATTCAGTCCTCTCACATGCAGACATTGTTCCCCAGGTGGTCCCTTGTAGCTCGGTTGGGTAGAGCGTAGCGCTTCCAACGCCAGGGTTGTGGGTTTGATTCCTACAGGGGACCAGTATGAAAACATGTATGCACTCACAACTCTAAATCACTCTGGATAACTGTGTCTGCTCAATGACTTGTACATGTGACTGTATTTCTTGCCAATTTACCTGGTGCACTATGCCTTGCGTAATGACATGAACACTAGCTCCTGGTGTTAGTTAATGCCTAGTGAACCAGTTTTTAGCTCAGTGGGATAACAGTGTTGCAGGTGTACATATCACCATGGTTCAAACTCAGTTCTACACTTCTAACAAGATATGACAGTGTTCCTAACAGGATTATAACTAGTCAACTATGATACATGAACTAAATACATTTTTATGCAAATGTATAATATTGACAATAAATCGAGTTTAACCCAGTCCAGTCCATTCCAACCTACTCCAGTCCAGTCCAACCTATTCCAGTCCAGTCCAACCTACTCCAGTCCAGTCCAACCTACTCCAGTCCAGTCCAACCTACTCCAGTCCAGTCCAACCTATTCCAGTCCAGTCCAACCTACTCCAGTCCAGTCCAACCTATTCCAGTCCAGTCCAACCTACTCCAGTCCATTCCAACCTATTCCAGTCCATTCCAACCTACTCCAGTCCAGTCCAACCTATTCCAGTCCAGTCCAACCTACTCCAGACCAGTCCAGTCCAACCTACTCCAGTCCATTCCAACCTATTCCAGTCCATTCCAACCTACTCCAGTCCATTCCAACCTATTCCAGTCCATTCCAACCTACTCCAGTCCAGTCCAACCTATTCCAGTCCAGTCCAACCTATTCCAGTCCAGTCCACCTACTCTCACAAGTCCAGTTTCAAATTGTTTAGAACACACAGTCTCGGCAGGTGTGTGTATGTGGAGAAGACAATGTCATGTCAGATAGTATAGTATGTTATGGTATAGTATGGTATGCTATTGTATGGTATGTTATGGTATAGTGTGGTATAGTATGGTAAAGCATGGTATGTTATGGTAAAGTATGGTATAGTATGGCATAGTATAGTATTCAGCCATGCTGCCCTGTTCGGAGATAATTTAAATGTTCCTAAATTATTTTTTGTGGCACCTGACCACACAAATGAACAGTAGTCAAGGTGTGACAAAACTAGGGCCTGTAGGACCTGCCTTGTTGATAGTGTTAAGAAGGCAGAGCATCGCTTTATTATCGACAGACTTCTCCCCATCTTAGCTACTACTGCATCAACATTTTTTGACCATGACCGTTTACAATCTAGGGTTACTCCAATCAGTTTAGTAATCTCAACATGCTCAAGTTCCACATTATTTATTACGATATTTAGTTGAGGTTTAGGGTTTAGTGAATGTTTTGTCCCAAATACAATGCTTTTAGTTTTAGAAATATTTAGGGATAACTTATTCCTTGCCACCCACTCTGAAGCGAACTGCAGTTCTTTGTTAAGTGTTGCAGTCATTTCAGTCGCTGTAGTAGCTGGCGTGTATAGTGTTGATTAATTTGCATATATTCATGCAATTAAAGCAATTCATGCTTTACTCAAAGTAAGTGGCATGTCATTAGTAAAAATTTAAAAAAGCAAGGGGCCTAAACAGCTACCCTGAGGAGTTCCTGATTCTACCTGTATTATGTTTGAGGCTTCCATTAAAGAACACCCTCTGTGTTCTGTTAGACAAGTAACTCTTTATCCACATCATAGCAGGGGGTGTAAAGGCTTAACACATGCGTTTTTCCAGCAGCAGACTATGATTGATAATGTCAAAAGCTGCACGGAAGTCTAACAAGACAGCCCCCACAATAATTTGATCATCAATTTCACTTAGCCAGTCATGAATCATTTGTGTAAGTGCTGTGTATGTTGAGTGTCCTTCCCTATAAGCATGCTGAAAGTCTGTTGTCAACAGTAGCTCTTGTACTTTTCACAATAATTTCACAAGGCCTAATTCACATGATGTGCCTACATACTTATAACTACTAACTAGGCTAATAAATAATCACATCTTTTTATTTCAATTATTTCATTAACCTTTCAAGTTATCCCTGTAGATAGACATATTTTTTCAACAAGATATGTAATTTCCCTGCAAATCATTACGTCGGTATGGCACCCTGTTCCCTACATAGTGTTTGTTTTTTTTACCAGGACCCATAGAGCTCTGGTCAAAAGAAGTGCACTATGTAGGGAATAGGGCTCTAGTCTAAAGTAGTGCACTATGTAGGAAATAGGGCTCTGGTCTACAGTAGTGCACTATGTAAGGAATAGGGTGCACTATGTAAGCAACAGGGCTCTGGTCTAAAGTAGTGCACTTTATAGGGAACAGGCTGCTATTGGGGACACATGCTAAAAGGCTGAATGCATTATAAAGTGATGGATTACGCAAATTACACAGTCACTGTACAACTCTGGTAAGTGTTCAGCTGCTGCGGCTGCTGTGAAAGTAATGGGACCCAAACTCATTTCTACACACATTTCCACATTAGTGTTTTATGCAAATAACATGTGTTCTGTAATTGTAACGCTTTCCCCACTTATTCATTCAACCATTCAGTCCTCTCACATGCAGACATTGTTCCCCAGGTGGTCCCTTGTAGCTCAGTTGGGTAGAGCGTAGCGCTTCCAACGCCAGGGTTGTGGGTTTGATTCCTACAGGGGACCAGTATGAAAACATGTATGCACTCACAACTCTGGATAACTGTGTCTGCTCAATGACTTGTATATGTGACTGTATTTCTTGCCAATTTACCTGGTGCACTATGCCTTGCGTAATGACATGAACACTAGCTCCTGGTGTTAGTTAATGCCTAGTGAACCAGTCTTTAGCTCAGTGGGATAACAGTGTTGCAGGTGTACATATCACCATGGTTCAAACTCAGTTCGACACTTCAAACAAGATATGACAGTGTTCCTAACAGGATTATAACTAGTCAACTATGATACATGAACTAAATACATGTTCATGCAAATGCATAATATTGACAATATATCTAGTCAAACTTCATATTGTTTATAATTCATAGTCTCTGCAGGTGGAGAAGACATTGTCAAACAGTATGGTATTATATAGTAAGGTATTAATTTTTTTACCAGATAAGTTGACTGAGAACACATTCTCATTTACAGCAACAACCTGGGGAATAGTTACAGGGGAGAGGAGGGGGATGAATGAGCCAATTGTAAGCTGAGGGTGATTAGGTGACCATGATAGTATGAGGGACCAGTTTCCCAGTCCCTGCCAGTTTCCCAGTCCCTGCCGATGAAAAACATCCATGCTTCACTGTGGGGATGGTGTTCTCGGGGTGATGAGAGGTGATGGGTTTGCACCAGACATAGCGTTTTCTTTGATGGCCAAAAAGCTACATTTTTGTCTCATCTAACCAGAGTACCTTCTTCCATATGTTTGGGTCGTCTCCCACATGCCTTTTGGCGAACACCAAATGTTTTTTTTTATGGCCAATGTTCCGTAAAGCCCAGCTCTGTGGGGTGTATGTCTTAAAGTGATCCTATGGACAGATACTCCAATCTCCGCTGTGGAGCTTTGCAGCAACTTCAGGGTTATCTTTGGTCTCTGATTAATGCCCTCCTTGTCTGGTCTGTGAATTTTGGTGGGCGGCCCTCTCTTGGGAGATTTGTTGTGTTGCCATATTCTTTCCATTTTTTTATTATGGATTTAATTAATGGTTCTCCGTGGGATGTTCAAAGTTTCAGATATTTTTTTATAACCCAACCCTGATCTGCACTTCTCCACAACTTTGTCCCTGGCCTGTTTGGAGATCTCGGTCTTCATGGTGCCGCTTGCTTGGTGGAGCCCCTTGCTTAGTGGTGTTGCAGACTCTGGGGCCTTTCAGAACAGGTGTGTATATATACTGAGATCATGTGACAGATCATGTGACACTTAGATTGCACACAGGTGGACTTTGTCTTATTTAGATAAGATCTTACACCAGATCTTTTTTAGGGGCTTCATAGCAAAGGGGGTGAATACATGCACGCACCAATTTTCCGTTATTATTTTTTTCACTTCACCAATTTGGACTATTTTGTGTATGTCCATTACATGAAATCCAAATAAAAATCTATTTAAATTACAGGTTGTAATGCAACAAAATAGGAAAAATGCTAAGTGGGGTGAATACTTATGCATGTAACGGTTTTACTTCTCTTCTGAGGAGGAGTAGGAAGGATCGGACCAATATACAGCGTGGTACGTGTCCATGTTAATATGAACAAAAAACAAAATAACAGGAGAACGAATGAAAACGAAACAATTCTGTCTGGTGCAGACACCGAGACAGAAAACAACTCCCCACAACCCATAGTGGGAAAACAGGCTGCCTAAGTATGGTTCTCAATCAGAGACAACGATTGACAGCTGCCTCTGATTGGGAACCATACCAGGCCAAAAGCAGAAATACAAAACCTAGAACAAAACAGAATGCCCACACCAACTCACGCCCTGACCAAACTAAAATAGAGACATAAAAAAGGAACTGAGGTCAGGACGTGACAGTACCCCCCCCCCCCAAAGGTGTGGACTCCGGCCACAAAACCTAAACCCATAGGGGCGGGTCTGGGTGAGCATCTGTCCGCGGTGGCGGCTCTGGCGCGGGACATGGACCTCACTCCACCATAGTCTTGGCCCACTTAAGTGGCGCCTTTGGAGCCACGACCCTCGCTGCCGACCTCAGACTGGGGACCCTTGCAGGGGGCCTCGAATAGACGGGAGACTCCGTCAGCGCCGGACAGGTCGGGAGACTCTGGACGCGCCGTAGTGAAGGGCGACTCCGGCAGCTCCTGACTGGCGGGCGGTTCTGGCAGCTCCTGACTGACGGGCGGCTCCGGCAGCTCCTGACTGGAGGGCGGCTCCGGCAGCTCCGGACAGGAGGGAGACTCCGGAAGCGCCGGATAGGTGGGAGAACCTGGAGGGAGGAGACAGAGAGACAGCCTGGTGCGTGGTGCTGCCACAGGACCCACCAGGCTGGGGAGACCTACAGAAGGCCTGGTGCGTGGAGGAGGCACCGGATGGACCGGGCTGTGGGGGAGCACTGGAGCTCTGGTGTGCAGCCTTGGCACCACTCCTCCAGGCTGGATGACCACTTTAGCCCGGACCCTCCAGAGTGCAGGCACAGGTTGAACCGGGCTGTGGGTGAGCACTGGAGATCTGGTGCATACCACTCGCACCTCTCCCTTAGGCTCAATGTCCACATTCGCCCGGCACGGGCGGAGAGCAGGCATAGGGCACACTGCACCTGGTTACCACGCTGCTTGGTCCTTTGGTGGTGGGTAGTTCTGTAACGGTTTTCCTTCTCTTCTGAGGAGGAGTAGGAAGGATCGGACCAATATGCAGCGTGGTACGTGTCCATGTTAAAATATTTATTTAAACTGAACACAAAACAAAATAACAAGAGAACGAACGAAAACGAAACAGTTCTGTCTGGTGCAGACACAGAGACAGAAAACAACTACCCACAAATCATAGTGGGAAAACAGGCTGCCTAAGTATGGTTCTCAATCAGAGACAATGATTGACAGCTGCCTCTGATTGGGAACCATACCAGGCCAAAAGCAGAAATACAAAACCTAGAACAAAACATAGAATACCCACCCCAACTCACATCCTGGCCAAACTAAAATAGAGACATAAAAAGGAACTAAGGTCAGGACGTGACATTGCAAGGCACTGTATAGTATGGTATGGTATAGTATGGTTTAGTATAGTATGGTATGGTTTGTTATGGTTTAGTATAGTATAGTATAGTATAGTATAGTATAGTATAGTATAGTATAGTATAGTATGGTATGGTATGGTTTAGTATGGTATGGTATGGTATGGTTTGTTATGGTTTAGTATAGTATAGTATAGTATAGTATAGTACAGTATGGTATGGTTTAGTATGGTTTGGTATGGTATGGTTTGTTATGGTTTAGTATAGTATAGTATAGTATAGTATAGTACAGTATGGTATGGTATGGTTTAGTATGGTTTGGTATGGTATGGTTTGTTATGGTTTAGTATGGCGTGGTATGGTTTAGTATAATATAGTATAGTATGCTGTGGTTTACTATAATGTGGTATGGTTAGGTAGCCTAGCGGTTAGAGCGTTAGGCGAGTAACCAACATTTTGCTAGATCAAATCCCAGTGCTGACCAGGTAAAAATCTGTTGTCCTCCGTGAAGCAGTTAAACCACTGTTCCCTGGGTGCGGTGGATGTTGATTTAAGCCAGCCCCCCGCACTTCTCTGATCCAGAAGACCTCACCTCTCTGATGCAGAAGACACATTTCAGTTGAAGACATTCAGTTCTATAACTGACAAGGTATCCCCGTTTAGTATATTTTCATTAAGGTATAGTAATGGTACTCACAGTCTCTGCAGGTGTGTGTATTTGGAGAAGATGTTGTCCGACAGTCTCTTTATCTCGTTACTCTTCAGAGACCTGCAACAGGAACACTGCCCCGTTACTATGGTTACACGGGACACACACACACACACATGCACGGATGCGTGCACGCACACACAGACACACACATCCATAATGCTACTTGAAAATCCAATCCATCAGCCTTGATGAGATCCTCTATTCTGTGAGATGAATGTGATATATTATATAATTAGAGCTGAGCTGGAACAGCAGATGAGCCCTTGTTTTTCTCTCAAAATGATTGACATGCCTAAAGATTCTTATAAATATAAATATAGTAGTCAAAAGTTTAGTATTTGGTTCCATATTCCTAGCACGCAATTACCTTAAGCTTGTCACTCTACAAACTGGTTGGATCCATTTGCTGTTTGTTTTGGTTGTGTTTCAGAGTTTCTTTGTGCCCAATAGAAAGTAATGGTAAATTATGTATTGTGTCATTTTGGAGAAATTTGATTGTAAAATAGGAACAGAATATGTTTCTAAACACTTCTAAATGAATGTGGATGCTACCATGATTACAGATAATTCCGTTTGAATCGTGAATAATGAGTGAAAAAGTTGCAAAGGGTCAAAGATCATTCCCCCAAGACATACTAACCTCTCACTATTACAAATAGTAGGGGAGTATGTCTTGGGGGTATGATCTTTGACCGTTTTCAACATTTTCTCACTCGTCATTATTCATGATTCATTCAGGATTATCCATAATCATGGTAGCATCCACAGCAGTGTTTCTGCTGAAAATCATTTAGCTGTGGCGCTGCACCACGGCAAAATCATTGAAAAAATATGGAAAATGCAAAACTTTTGCTGCCGAGGCGCACTTTGAAGATGCTAGAACAGTTCACATTTGGATGGACGTACTGCCAAATCCTCTACAACTACGTTGGAGGCACCTTATGGTAGATAAATCACTTTTCAATTCTCTGGCAACAGCTCTGGTGGACATTCCTGCAGTCAGCATGCCAATTGCAAGCCCCCTCAACTTGAGACATCTGTGGCATTGTGTTGTGAGACAAAACTGCACATTTTAGAGTGGCCTTTTATTGTCTTCAGCCTTTTGTGATTATGGAACATTTCTGGGATATATATTTCAGTTCGTGAAACATGGGACCAACACTTTACACGTAGTGTTTATATTTTCGTACAGTTAAAAGTTCATTTGTGACCTGGCTAATGATTAGCCCAATAGGATAAATGCAGATAGGCAACCCCAGGCTTCAGCCTATTTATTTATAGACACAATGCTGCATCAGTTGGGCTACAGGTGATAATGCTTATTGCTACAGTAATAGCATACCTGATAATATGGATCATGCATAGGCTATGAAATAATTGTAATTAATAATTTTACCAATATATTATTGGGCTAATTTCTGGAGGTGGAAATTATATTTTAGAAGCTGTCCGCATAATGTTATTTTGGATATTATGTCCTAAAAAGTCACCAGAACTGAGCTTTTCAATTCTTCGACATAGAAGTTTCACAGACCCCCAAAACAAAGGGGAGGGAGCTGAGAAATTGTATTAGTTTAATTACATGTAGTCACCTGTTTAGGGGACCTACGTGGTTCTGGTACCAGTTCTGACCATCATACACCTGTATTTGGGGAGTTTCTCCCATTCTTCTTTGCAGATCGTCTCAAGCTCTGTCAGGTTGGGAGTGTCGCTGCACAGCTATTTTCAGGTCTCTCCAGAGATGTTGGATTGGGTTCTAGTCCGGGCTCTGGCTCGGCCACTCAAGGACAATTCGTCACCCAGTCCCTGCCACTGAAAAACATCCCCACAGCATAATTCTGCCAACACCATGCTTCATCATAGGGATGGTGCCAGGTTTCCTGCAGACGTCAGGCTTTGCATTCAGGCCAAAGAGTTCAATCTTGGTTTCATCAGACCAGAGAATCTTGTTTCTCATGGTCTGAAAGTCCTTTAGGTGCCTTTTGGCAAACTCCAAGCAGGCTGTCATGTGCCTTTTACTGATTAGTGGCTTCTGTCTGGCCACTCTACCATAAAGGCCTGATTGATGGAAAGCTGCAAAGATGGTTATCCTTCTGGAAGGTTCTCCCACCTCCACAGAGGAACTCCGGAGTTCTGTCAGAATGACCATCGGGTTCTTGGTCACCTCCTTGAACAAGGCCCTTCTTCCCCGATTGCTCAGTTTGGCCGGGTGGCCAGTTCTAGGAAGAGTCTTGGTGGTTCCACACTTCTTCCATTTAAGAATGATGGAGGCCATTGTGTTCTTGGGGACCTTCAATGCTGCAGACATTTGGTACCCTTCCCCTGATCTACAAAATCATGTCTCGGAGCTCTACGGACAATTCCTTCGACCTCAAGGTTTTTGCTATGACATTTTGCATGCACGGTCAACTATGGGACCTTATAGAGACAGATTTTTTTACTTTCCACATCATGTCCAATCAATTGAATTTACCACAGGTGGGCTGCAATCTGTAAGGATCAATGCTGGTAGACGGGAAGCAAGTACAGTTATAGTGAACATTTAATTAGGAACAGACATGGAAGAGGACAGGACAGCATCTGGACATGAACACATAACATTAATGCAGATACAGGGAACAAACGGGGGAATAGACATTTGTAGACGTGGCAACAAAGGGTAGGAGTCCAGGTGAGTCCAATGAGTGCTGCTGCACGTAATGATGGTGACAGGTGTGCGTAATGAGATGCAACCTGGCGCCCTCGAGCGCCAGAGAGGGAGAGCGGGAGCAGGCGTGACAGTACCCTCTAGGGGCGCCACCCGGGGTCCCACCTGGGCAAACCTGACGCGCCAGCCGAGGCATGGGCGCTGGACAAGCCGGCTGGGGGCATAGAAGCCCAACAAGCTGGCAGCAGCATGGGAGCCTGACGATCCAGCTGAGGCATGGGAGGTTGGCGAGCCGGCTAAGGCGCGGGATCCCGATGAACCGGCTGAGGCATGACGTGGGACGAGTGCCTGATAAGCCGAGCTGAGGCGTAGGAGCCCGACAAGCAGGCTGAGGCATGATGTGTGATGGGAGCCTGCCGACCCAATCGGGGAAAGAAGACCTCTCGAGCCAGCTAAGGCGTGGAAGCCCAACGAGCTAGCTGAGGCACCCCCGGGTTCCATCAGTGAAGGCATTCGGACCTGACGTCACCAACCAAAATACAAAAAACAAAAACCTCCCTGATGCTTCGTATAGTGGTGTTAGCTGTAAGAATCGACGTTGGTAGACGGGAAGCAAGTACAGGGAGTGAACGTTTAATTAGCAACAGACATGGAACAGGACAGCATCTGGACATGAACACATAATATTAATGCAGATACAGGGAACAAACAGTTATAGAATCAACAAAGGGGAGGAGTCCAGGTGAGTCCAATGAGCTCTGCTGCGCGTAATGATGGTGACAGGTGTGCAGCCTAGCTGCCCTCGAGCGCCAGAGAGGGAGAGCGGAAGCAGGTGTTATACCAATTAAGTTGTAGAAACATCTCAAGGATGATCAATGGAAACAGGATCCCACCTGAGCTCCATTTTGAGTCTCATAGCAAAGCGTCTGAATACTTACGTAAATATGGTATTATTTCTGTTTTTTTTTATATATATATAATTTGCACTGTATTTTTATGTGTGTATTTGTTTTATGTTACGTTAGAGTGATGGTCTGAGACTTTAGTGTCTGTCACCACTTGTAATTTCACAGGAAATAAACTACTGCTGTTACACCATCATCTCATCTGAAGAGGGGAATCTAGTCAAGTGAATTCTCTGAATTTACCTGACTGATTCACTGCCTGTGTGTGTGTGTGTGTGTGTGTGTGTGTGTGTGTGTGTGTGTGTGTGTGTGTGTGTGTGTGTGTGTGTGTGTGTGTGTGTGTGTGTGTGTGTGTGTGTGTGTGTGTGTGTGTGTGTGTGTTGTCAGCACCAAACCAACCACATTTCTACTCTGGGACTGTAATGAAACCTTGTTAACACAGACCCACATATAAGCACAAGCACATGGCACATGACACACACACACACACACACACACACACACACACACACACACACACACACACACACACACACACACACACACACACACACACACACACACACACACACACGCACATGGAGAGAGGTACTTACAGCCAGGTGACATTGGTGGAGACTTGAGGAACGTCATGTAGGTTGACTTCCACACACTCCAGCTCTGTCTTGATACAGTCACAACGCTGTGGGTACTGCTGCAAGACTACACAACAATACACAAGTAATACACAACTACACACAGATACAATAATACTGCAGATCTACACCAACACACACACACACACAAACACACCCACACACTTACAGCAGTCTTCTGGTAACGGTAGGACCTGTGGTTGGACCTTCCTGATGGTTCGATCAAAGATGTCCGCCCATCCGCTGTTGTCTCCTACAGACACATAAACATCAGTTATGTACTATTACACCATATAACACCTAGCTAGCACATTAACACTGAAAGGCGGGGATGTTGTGTTTCTTCCTGGGCTCTCCTAATGGATTCACAATCTCAAATTCTTCAGAATATAAAATAATCTGGGGTGCATTATCATTATTTTGTTAAAAATCGCGCAACATTTCAAAGTCCTGCTACTCATGCCAGGAATATAGTATATGCAAATGATAAGTATGTGTGTATAGAAAACACTCTGAAGTCTCTAAAACTGGTTGAATTGTGTCTGTGGCTATAACACAACGTGTTTAGGACTAAAAATACCTCGAAAAACTGTTCTCCAAAAACATAAAAAATATATTAATCCGCCAGTCACTGTATTGTTTAAGGCGACTGCAAATACATGAAGCTGTACTGTAAACGCCTACAGCTTCCACACGATGTCGCCAGTGCTGGCATTTCGAGCAGACTTAATCCTTGGTTGTATGACGTTTTACCCTTTCCTGTTTCAGTCTCTCAACAGGATGTTATTAAAATGGAAAAGATGGCCGCTGACTTCAAGACTAGCTGCTATCGAATACAGATCGCCCCGTGATGAATTGTATAGATTATTAACGTTTATTAATACCTAAAGTTGGTTTCTAAAAGCAGTTTGAAGTGTTTTGTAAAAGTATATAGGCAACTTTTGTCATTTTAAAAAGTGACGTTGCGTCTTGTAAAAGGGAATATTCCTGGATCAGACCGGTCTTCAGAAAACGTCATTTTGGCTATACAATGACGGATTTAATCGGGAAAAAGACCCAATTGTGATGTTTATGGGATATATAGGAGTGCCAAGAAAGAAGCTCGTCAAAGGTAATGAATGTTTTATATTATATTTCTGCGTTTTGGGTAGCGCCGGCTACCGCAAAATCTGTCGTTTTAGATGACGTTCCAGTACTTTGGGGGTGCATGCTATCAGATAATAGCTTCTCATGCTTTCGCCGAAAAGCATTTTACAAATCTGACTCGGTGGCTAGATTCACAACGAGTGTAGCTTTAATTCAGTACCTTGTATGTGTGTTTTAATGAAAGTTTGATTTTTATCAAAAACTATACGTGGCGCTCTTGAAATTTCCGCTGATTTGATCCCGACAGCGGAACCAACTCCCTAAAAAGTTTTAAATGTTTCTACATCTTGGAAATCTGATAGGACGCCCTCCATAAATCTATGGCTTTTAAATGCTCATGTTTTAGTCTTCATGGTTGAAAGTTGGTCTGTTTATCAGTACAATTGCATCTGAATTAGTTTTCAATTGGTTCAACAAATGGAAAATAGGCCTCATAATATTTGTAATTTTGTCTCTGAGTGGACGGTGCTGATAATCCATGTAGAACAAAACTTTGTTTTATTGTCCCATATACAATATTTGAGCTGCGGTTTAATTGTCCAGTCTGTGTGATTCACAAATAATTTCAACTCAATTTTCATACTTGAGTAAAAGTAAAGATACCTTAAAAGAAAATGACTCAGGTAAAAGTGAAAGTCACCCAGTAAAATACTACTTGTGTAAAAGTCTAAAAGTATTTAATGTAAATGTACTTAAGTATCAATGGTAAAAGTATAAATAATTTAATATTCCTTATATTAAGCAAACCAGGCGGCAGGTAGGTAACCTAAAGGTTGCTGGATCAAATCCCCTAGCCGGCAAAGTTACATTCTGTTGTTCTGTCTCTGAGCAAGGCAGTTAATCCACTGTTCTCCATGTGCTGTGGATGTTAATTAATGCAGCCCCCTTCACCTCTTCGACTCAGAGGGGTTGGGTTAAATGTGGAAGATGCATTCAGTTGTACAAGTGACTAGGTGTCCCTCAGATTACATGTTTTTTTTATTTACGGACAGCCAGGTGTACAGTTCAACACTCAGACATCATTTACATTTGTGTTTAGTGAGTCTGCCAGATCAGAGGCAGTAGGGATGACCCGGGGATGTTCTCTTGATAAGTGTGTGAATTAGACAATTTTCCTGTCCTGCTAAGCATTCTAAACGTAACGAGTACTTTTGGGTGTCAAGGAAAATGTATCGAGTAAAAAGTACATAATTTTCTTTAGGAATGTAGTGGAGTAAAAGTAAAAGTTGTGAAAAATATTAATAGTAAATTAAAGTACAAATACCCCAAAAAACTACTTAAGTAGTAAGTTCAAGTATTTTTACTTAAGTGCTTCACACCACTGCTGAAATGAGGGTTATTAGAGGAGGCAATAATAGAGCTATCCTTTGAATTGTGCTTGAAGCAAGCATGTTGTCCTCTTGTAGTTTCAATGTGACTGGTTCTTGTAACATCTTACTGAGTAACATGTCTACTGTTGTGCTCAGTGACATCAGATCAATGAGTGACAGTATGCCAAATCATTATTTCAGTGTTTTGATGCTGTTTTATACACTGAGACCCTCCAAAACGTTTTTTTTTTTCACAACACTTATTTCAAAAAAACACATTTAGATTGAATTAACCATTTTGGGTGTTTCAGAGTACTTATATTCTCTTTAAAAAAACTTTGTGTGTATTAGAACACATTGGGTTTCCATTCAAAACACCCTCCAAACACCAGATCTCAGCTTAGGTGCATTACTTGTCCTGGTTTCACAACACAATCATGGTGTTCTGAGCCTTTATATTTTTACAGTCCAGCTGTAATCGCTGCCAAAGGTGCTTCTACAAAGTATTGACTCAGGGGTGTGAATACTTATGTAAATAGATACTTATGTACTTCATTTTCAATTCATTTTCACAACAGCAACAACAGCAAATCATAAATATTTAATTATGGGGTATTGTGATGTCATTATGGGGTATTGTGATGTCATTATGGGGTATTGTGATGTCATTATGGGGTATTATGATGTCATTATGGGGTATTGTGATGTCATTATGGGGTATTGTGATGTCATTATGGGGTATTGTGATGTCATTATGGGGTATTGTGATGTCATTATGGGGTATTGTGATGTCATTATGGGGTATTGTGATGTCATTATGGGGTATTGTGATGTCATTATGGGGTATTGTGATGTCATTATGGGGTATTGTGATGTCATTATGGGGTATTGTGATGTCATTATGGGGTATTGTTTGTAGATGGGTGAGAAAAGAAATACATTTAATCCATGTTGAATTCAGGCTGTAACACAGCAACATTTGGAAGTCAAAGGGATATGAATACTTTCTGAAAGCAATGTAACATGTGACAGAGGCATTTCTGGATCTGGGGTGATTTCTGGGTCTCAGGAAGGCAGTAGTCAGTCATACAATACTCTCTCACCACAGTTGTCCTCGTCGGCTCCATTGGGACAGTCTCTATGTCCATTACACTGTAGAGCCTGGTGTAGACACACTGTCACATTACCACAGGGAAACTGGCCCAGAGGACAACTGCTCTCTACTGACACCCTGCTGGACACCATTGCTGCAGCTGGAGGGAGGAGATAGGAAGACGAGGGGAAGGAGGGAGAGAGAGAGGAGATAGAGAGTGACATTTTTAGCACATTTAAAGAAATGAATAGACAAAAACAAAGAAAGAAAGAAAGCTACTTTCACTCCAACAAACTACTGCTGACGCACTAACCACTAACTCCTTATTACAGCCTACTGTATCCATAGTCCCTTTGTCCATTCCCATTCAACAGCAGTGCTATAAATTACCTATTACAAAAAACAGCTGAAGGTGTAATCAAATAATAATCATAATAATGAAAACCTCTAGTGGCTTTGTACTCTCAGCTCCCAACCTCCCCACTCTCAACCGGGCTCTGGCTTCATGAGTGCCTTGTTAAGACCAAGGCTTAATTTGTAAATCGGGAGGTGCCAGAACAAAAAGTGAGCTGGAGAAGTGGGGGGTTCTGAGGTACAGGCGAAGTGGGGGGCTCTGAGGTACCGGAGAAGTGGGGGGCTCTGAGGTACCGGAGAAGTGGGGGGCTCTGAGGTACCGGAGAAGTGGGGGGCTCTGAGGTACCGGAGAAGTGGGGGGCTCTGAGCTACCAGAGAAGTGGGGGGCTCTGAGCTACCGGAGAAGTGGGGGGCTCTGAGGTACCGGAGAAGTGGGGTGCTCTGAGGTACAAGAGAATTGGGGTGCTCGGAAGTAGAAGAGAATTGGGGGTTCTGAGGTACCGGAGAATTGGGGGGCTCTGAGGTACCGGAGAAGTGGGAGGCTCTGAGGTACCGGAGAAGTGGGGGGCTCTGAGGTACCGGAGAAGTGGGGTGCTCTGAGGTACCGGAGAAGTGGGGGCTCTGAGGTACCGGATAAGTGGGGGCTCTGAGGTACCGGAGAAGTGGGGGCTCTGAGGTACCGGAGAAGTGGGGGCTCTGAGGTACCGGAGAAGTGGGGGCTCTGAGGTACCAGAGAAGTGGGGGCTCTGAGGTACCGGAGAAGTGGGGGGCTCTGAGGTACCGGAGAAGTGGGGGGCTCTTTGGTACCGGAGAAGTGGGGGCTCTGAGGTACCAGAGAAGTGGGGGCTCTGAGGTACCGGAGAAGTGGGGGGCTCTGAAGTACCGGAGAAGTGGGGGGCTCTGAGGTACCGGAGAAGTGGGGGGGTTCTGAGGTACCGGAACGCATGAAAATAAATCAACTTTATAATAAAGGGAAACTGGCCCAGAGGAAACTGGCCCAGAGGAAACTGGCACTGAGGACCAAGCTTTATCATAGTTTTGCGCACTGGCATAGAGCAGTAGAGTAGAGGCACTTGCAGAAGTTTCACAAATGGGGGAACATTTTCTGTTGTCATGGGTTTGGAAAAAAAGTGTATTCTATAAACGTATTTCATGCAATTCTACATAAATGTAGATGATTGGAGATTTTAGAAGAATATTGTTTAATACCTCAAAAATGATCGAAGTGACAGGCTAGGGCTACTTTGACACGGACAAACAGAGAATCTGAGATCAATAACAACAGCCTCGTCTTGAATCCATCAGTAGTCCAGGCCGAGGTGTGTGGAGACACACATATTGTACAATATGAGGACGAAGTCCTAAAAAGATGTTCAGTATCACTGATTCCCCCATTGATTCTCAGTTCCCTCACCTGCAATGGCTCGATACGCTCGTGCCAAACTAGTATATATTTTAGTTATATTTTGAAAGTTGATTACTTGGTATCCTACGGGCAGATTAGTATTGTCCTTTCAGCAGGATCCTTTTTTTTTTTTTTTACAACCTTTGTTTTCCCGCGATTGATTTTGAAATATAGAGAAACTATCGATCGTCTGTGGCTAAATTATAGTCATACTCCTGGCGTAGTATTCTGAATTATTGCATTTATTTCTGAACAGACAGCGAATCCCATTCCAATTCTGTGAAAGATACAGGCACGCTTCTCTCTCTCACCACAGCAATGGCCACACGTTGGTCTATATAGGCTACAATGTTGCCCAAACCACGAACCCAGGCCAGCATAACATGTATTCATTCATAGAATATCAGGCACTTTTCACATTACGTATTTTAAGGGGCAGTCAGGAGAATTACACAGGAGTCTACTTGAATTAACTCTGATTGCTTTTATTCAAATTTTTACATTGCAAAAAGTGAAAATAATTATTCATGCCATGGGAGGTACAGAATCCTGGTAAATGGGTTCCTGAACATAACCGTCCAAAACTGAGGGGAGTCCTGTTCTGGCAGGATTTGTTAAGACGAGGAGATTTTGGCTGTATGACACACGCGCACGCACGCACGCACGCACGCACGCACGCACGCACGCACGCACGCACGCACGCACGCACGCACGCACACACACACACACACACACACACACACACACACACACACACACACACACACACACACACACACACACACACACACACACACACACACACACACACACACACCTCTCCCTCCTCATAACCCCTGTCAACAGAACAGTGTGATCCTGCCACTCTACTGACTAAACAGGGAGGGTGGGAGGGAAGGGAGGGAGGGAATGATGGTGCAATTGAGATAATCTGTGTGGGTGATTATAGCGTATTATGATGGTTTAGCAAAATTATT
Source organism: Oncorhynchus keta (assembly GCF_023373465.1). Taxonomy (NCBI): domain Eukaryota; kingdom Metazoa; phylum Chordata; class Actinopteri; order Salmoniformes; family Salmonidae; genus Oncorhynchus; species Oncorhynchus keta. Next base: position 7,976,773 of record NC_068426.1, read on the forward strand.
TCCTTATGTTCGTACTCTGGACAATTTTAATTGCAATAGGCACAAAGAGGCTTTCTTAAGGTCAAACGTCTTTCTCATCTCGGGCGTCATAGCTTTATTATTCTGATAAAGGTATTCAACTGCACGCTCATCCCAGCCAAATCGCTCTAGATCCACCTCGAAATCCCACATCTGTCCAGGTACCCAGGATGTCAGGACATCCTTTCACAACCGGACACTAGGCACAAACGTTAGCGCTATTACTATCAAGTAAGCTTATGTAAGTAAGTCAGCGGATGGGGGAGGTGGATGGACGCAAATCGGTGTTGCTTGTTCAATTTCAGTAAATAGCAAATAAAAAAAATAAAAAAACGAGTACCTATCTCAAACCCTTAATTTAACCATTTGGAATCAATGCCTAAACGTAATGTTTTAACCCTATCCAAAAACGTAACTGTTAAAATGTAACCATTCGGAATGAATGCCTAATCCAGCCGCAAGACAACAGTGACAGCAACAGAGCAACCCAGGGTGTCCAAAACACCTCGAAATTTGACCTTTGGAGCAACTTAGAAATTTGACCTTTGGAGCAACTTCGAAATTTGACGGTTGGAGAGACATGGACAAACATAGGAATCTGAATCATAAGCTCTTGTTGCTCAGCCTGTGATCACGTCCTTTAGAAATGTCTCTCTCTCTCTCTCTCTCTCTCTCTCTCTTTCTCTCTCTCTCTTCTCTCTCTCTCTCTCTCTCTCTCTTTCTATCTCTCTCTCTCTCTTTCTATCTCTCTCTCTCTCTCTCTCTCTTTCTTTCTCTCTCTTTCTATCTCTCTCCCACTCTCTTTCTAATCTCTCTTTCTCTCTTTCTCTCTTTCTCTCTCTCTTTCTTTCTCTCTCTCTCTCTCTCTCTCTCTCTCTCTCTCTCTCTCTCTCTCTTCTCTCTCTCTCTCTCTCTCTCTCTCTCTCTCTCTCTCTCTCTCTCTCTCACTCTCTCTTTCTCTCTCTCTCTCTCTCTCTCTCTCTCTCTCTCTCTCTCTCTCTCTCTCTCTCTCTTCTCTCTCTCTCTCTCTCTCTCTCTCTCTTTCTCTCTCTTTCTTCTCTCTCTCTTTCTCTCTCTCTCTCTCTCCTCTCTCTCTTTCTTTCTCTTTCTCTCTCTCTTTCTCTCTCTTTCTCTCTCTTTCTCTCTTTCTCTCTTTCTTTCTCTCTCTCTCTCTCTCTCTCTCTCTCTCTCTCTCTCTCTCTCTCTCTCTCTCTCTTTCTATCTCTCTCTCTCTTTCTATCTCTCTCTCTTTCTATCTCTCTCTCTCTCTTTCTATCTCTCTCTCTCTCTCTTTCTATCTCTTTCTATCTCTCTCACTCTCTCTCTCTCAAATGTAATTTTTTTTTTACATTGGAAAAAAGTACAGACTCAGAGCTACAAAATGGTATATCATAAACTACAGTTAAGATTCTTCTCCCCCCACTTTTGTGAAAATGGTCCTCGAATGTTTTGGTAAACTTACTGGAGAGCTCTTCTTTGTCTACATCCATTCAGCATCGTCCAGCATCGTTCAGCCCATCCACGCTAGTGTCCCACCTGGCCAAAAGCCAGGGAAAATACAGAGCACCAAATTCAATTAAATTACTATAAAAATCAAACTTTCATGAAATCACACATGCAAGATAGCACATTAAAGCTACACTTGTTGTGAATCCAGCCAACATGTCAGATTTCAAAAAGGCTTTTCGTCGAAAGCAAACAATGCTATTATCGGAGGATAGCACCTCTGTAAACAAAGAGAGAAAACATATTTCAACCCTGAGGCGTGACACAAAACGCAGAAATAAAAATATAATTCATGCCTTATCTTTGACGATTTTATTTGTTGGAACTCCAATATGTCCCATAAACATCACAAATGGTCCTTTTGTTTGATTCATTCCGTTGATATATATCCAAAATGTCCATTTATTTGGCGCGTTTGTTCCAGAAAAACACCGGTTCCAACTTGCGCAACGTGACTACAAAATATCTCAAAGGTTACCTGTAAACTTTGCCAAAACATTTCAAACTAATTTTATAATACAACTTTAGGTATTGTTTAACGTAAATAATCAATAAAATTGAATACGGGATGATCTGTGTTCAATACAGGAGGAAAACAAACTGAAGCTTTCTGGTCACGCACCTCTAACAGTACACTACAAGGGACCCTCGTTCTGAACAGGGCTACTTCTTCATTACACAAAGGAAAAACCTCAACCAATTTCTAAAGACTGTTGACACCCAGTGGAAGCGGTAGGAACTGCAAGAAGGTCCCTTAGAAATCTGGATTCCCAATGAAACCACATTGAAAAGAGAGTGACCTCAAAAGAAAATCTGAATGGTTTGTCCTCGGGGTTTCGCCTGCTACATAAGTTCTGTTATACACACAGATATGATTTAAACAGTTTTAGAAACTTCAGAGTGTTTTCCTTCCAAATCTACTAATACTATGCATATCTTATCTTCTGTGGATGAGTAGCAGGCAGTTGAATTTGGGCATACATTTCATCCAGATGTGAAAATACTGCCCCCTGTCACCAAGAAGTTAAGGATACCGTGGCATCCCCAAAAAATGCCATAAAAAAGTCAGACTACGGATTGCAACTGCACATGGGGACAAAGATCATATTTTTTTGGAGAAATGTGGTCTGATGAAACAAAAATAGAACTGTTTGGCAATAATGACCATCGTTATGTTTGGAGGAAAGTAGGGGAGGCTTGCAAGTCGAAGAACACCATCCCAACCGTGAAGCACAGTGGTGGCAGCATCATGTTGTGTGGGTGCTTTGCTACAGGAGGGACTGGTGAACTTCACAAAGTCGATTGTATCACGAGGAATTGAAAATGATGTGGATATATTGATGCAGCATCTAAATACATCAGTCAGGAAGTTAAAGCTTTGGTCGCAAATGGGTCTTCCAAATGGACAATGATCCCAAGCATACTTCCAAAGGCTTAAGGACAACAAAGTCAAGGTATTGGCGTGGCCATCACAATGCCCTGACCTCAATCCCATTGAAAATGTATGGGCAGAACTGAAAAAGTGTGTGCGAGCAAGGAGGCCTACAAACCTGACTCAGCTACACCAGCTTTGTCTGGGGGAATGGGCCAAAATTCACCCAACTTATTGTGTAAGGCTTCCCGAAACGTTTGACCCAAGTTAACTTGTTGAGTGTGGGGGCAGTATTTTGATGTTTGGGTGAAAAACGTACCCAAATGAAACTGCCTATTTCTCAGGCCCTAATCTAGAATATGCATATAATTGTCAGATTAGGATAGAAAACGCTCTAAAGTTTCCAAAACTGTCAAAATATAAATATTGTCAAAATATTGTCTGTGAGTATAACAGAACTGATATTGTGGGCGAAAACCTGTGGAAAATCCACCAGGAAGTGCTGTTTTTCCTGAAAGCTCTGTTCCATTGCATGCCTTCCCTCCATGTAAAGGGATATCAACCAGATTCCTTTCCCTATGGCTTCCACATGGTGTGAACAGTCTTTAGACATAGTTTCAGGCTTTTTTTACTCTGAAAATTGAGCGAGAAAGATCACATCATTGGATGGCTGGGTGCCAGCAGCGTTTTGCATGCACCAACAGAGTGGAGCAGACATTTTCTCTATCTCTCCTATTGAAGAAGCTACAGTCCGGTTGAAATGTTATCGATTATATATTGTAAAAACAACCTGAGGATTGATTATAAAAAACTTTTCACATGTTTCTACATGTATACTATTTGGAATTTTCGTCTGCCCCATCGTGACCGCTCGAGCCTGTGAATTTCTGAACATAACCAACCTCCAACCAAATATATTGAGATATTTTGGATATAAAAATAATCTTTACGGAACAAAAGGAACATTTATTGTGTAACTGGGAGTCTCGTGAGTGCAAACATCCGAAGATCATCAAAGGTAAGCGATTCATTTTTATTGCTTTTCTGACTTTCGTGACCAATCTACTTTGCTGCTAGCTGTTTGTAATGTTTTGTCTGCTGAGAGAGATGCCCTTACATAAACGCTTGGTATGCTTTCGCCCGAAAATATTTTTTGAAATCTGACACGACAGGTGGATTAACAACAAGCCTAAACTGTGTTTTGCTACTTGTGATTTAATGAAAATTAAATATTTTTAGTAATTTAATTTGAATTTGTCGCTAACGGGATGGGCGCTAATGGGATGGGTGCGTCAAGAAGTTAAACCATTTAAAGGCAATGCTACCAAATACTAATTGAGTGTATGTAAACTTCTGAACCACTGGGAATGTGATGAAAGAAATAAAAGCTGAAATAAATAATTCTCTCTACTATTATTCTGACATTTCAGATTCTTAAAATAAAGTCTGACCTTTTTAAATTAAATGAAGGGAATTGTGAAAAACTGAGTTTAAATGTATTTGGCTAACATGTATGTAAACTTCCGACTTCAACTGTATATACATCACAGAAGACTGAACTGCAACAATAACGTTTGACAAAGAAATACCGGATTTTAGACATGGGTGGGAAAACATTCCACCCATGAGGCCACTAGAGGGCGATTTGGTCGGTTGACTGCAGGAAAAAAGGTACGTACTACCCTCTTCTTCTCTCCTCATCTATCCATCCCTTTCACTTCTCTTCTTCTCTCCTCATCTCTCCATAGCTTTTATATCTCTCCTCTCTCCATCTTGACATCCCTTTTATCTCTCTCCTTCTTTCCTCTTGTCTCCGTCTCTCCTTCTTTCCTCTTGTCTCCGTCTCTCCTTCTTTCCTCTTGTCTCCGTCTCTCCTTCTTTCCTCTTGTCTCCGTCTCTCCTCCTTTCCTCTTGTCTCCGTCTCTCCTTCTTTCCTCTTGTCTCCGTCTCTCCTTCTTTCCTCTTGTCTCCGTCTCTCCTTCTTTCCTCTTGTCTCCGTCTCTCCTTCTTTCCTCTTGTCTCCGTCTCTCCTTCTTTCCTCTTGTCTCCGTCTCTCCTTCTTTCCTCTTGTCTCCGTCTCTCCTTCTTTCCTCTTGTCTCCGTCTCTCCTCCTTTCCTCTTGTCTCCGTCTCTCCTTCTTTCCTCTTGTCTCCGTCTCTCCTTCTTTCCTCTTGTCTCCGTCTCTCCTCCTTTCCTCTTGTCTCCGTCTCTCCTCCTTTCCTCTTGTCTCCGTCTCTCCTCCTTTCCTCTTGTCTCCGTCTCTCCTCCTTTCCTCTTGTCTCCGACTCTCCTTCTTTCCTCTTGTCTCCGTCTCTCCTTCTTTCCTCTTGTCTCCGTCTCTCCTTCTTTCCTCTTGTCTCCGTCTCTCCTCCTTTCCTCTTGTCTCCGTCTCTCCTTCTTTCCTCTTGTCTCCGTCTCTCCTCCTTTCCTCTTGTCTCCGTCTCTCCTCCTTTCCTCTTGTCTCCGTCTCTCCTTCTTTCCTCTTGTCTCCGTCTCTCCTTCTTTCCTCTTGTCTCCGTCTCTCCTTCTTTCCTCTTGTCTCCGTCTCTCCTCCTTTCCTCTTGTCTCCGTCTCTCCTCCTTTCCTCTCCGTCTCTCCTCCTTTCCTCTTGTCTCCGTCTGTCCTTCTTTCCTCTTGTCTCCGTCTCTCCTCCTTTCCTCTTGTCTCCGTCTCTCCTCCTTTCCTCTTGTCTCCGTCTCTCCTTCTTTCCTCTTGTCTCCGTCTCTCCTCCTTTCCTCTTGTCTCCGTCTCTCCTCCTTTCCTCTTGTCTCCGTCTCTCCTCCTTTCCTCTTGTCTCCGTCTCTCCTCCTTTCCTCTTGTCTCCGTCTCTCCTCCTTTCCTCTTGTCTCCGTCTCTCCTTCTTTCCTCTTGTCTCCGTCTCTCCTTCTTTCCTCTTGTCTCCGTCTCTCCTTCTTTCCTCTTGTCTCCGTCTCTCCTCCTTTCCTCTTGTCTCCGTCTCTCCTCCTTTCCTCTCCGTCTCTCCTCCTTTCCTCTTGTCTCCGTCTCTCCTTCTTTCCTCTTGTCTCCGTCTCTCCTCCTTTCCTCTTGTCTCCGTCTCTCCTCCTTTCCTCTTGTCTCCGTCTCTCCTTCTTTCCTCTTGTCTCCGTCTCTCCTCCTTTCCTCTTGTCTCCGTCTCTCCTCCTTTCCTCTTGTCTCCATCTCTCCTTCTTTCCTCTTGTCTCCGTCTCTCCTCCTTTCCTCTTGTCTCCGTCTCTCCTTCTTTCCTCTTGTCTCCGTCTCTCCTTCTTTCCTCTTGTCTCCGTCTCTCCTCCTTTCCTCTTGTCTCCGTCTCTCCTTCTTTCCTCTTGTCTCCGTCTCTCCTCCTTTCCTCTTGTCTCCGTCTCTCCTTCTTTCCTCTTGTCTCCGTCTCTCCTCCTTTCCTCTTGTCTCCGTCTCTCCTCCTTTCCTCTTGTCTCCGTCTCTCCTTCTTTCCTCTTGTCTCCGTCTCTCCTTCTTTCCTCTTGTCTCCGTCTCTCCTCCTTTCCTCTTGTCCTCTTGTCTCAGTCTCTCCTTCTTTACTCTTGTCTCCGTCTCTCCTCCTTTCCTCTTGTCTCCGTCTCTCCTTCTTTCCTCTTGTCTCCGTCTCTCCTTCTTTCCTCTTGTCTCCGTCTCTCCTCCTTTCCTCTTGTCTCCGTCTCTCCTCCTTTCCTCTTGTCTCCGTCTCTACTTCTTTCCTCTTGTCTCCGTCTCTCCTCCTTTCCTCTTGTCTCCGTCTCTCCTTCTTTCCTCTTGTCTCCGTCTCTCCTTCTTTCCTCTTGTCTCCGTCTCTCCTCCTTTCCTCTTGTCTCCGTCTCTCCTCCTTTCCTCTTGTCTCCGTCTCTCCTTCTTTCCTCTTGTCTCCGTCTCTCCTCCTTTCCTCTTGTCTCCGTCTCTACTTCTTTCCTCTTGTCTCCGTCTCTCCTTCTTTGCTCTTGTCTCCGTCTCTCCTTCTTTCCTCTTGTCTCCGTCTCTCCTCCTTTCCTCTTGTCTCCATCTCTCCTTCTTTCCTCTTGTCTCCGTCTCTCCTCCTTTCCTCTTGTCTCCGTCTCTCCTTCTTTCCTCTTGTCTCCTCTCTCCTTCTTTCCTCTTGTCTCCGTCTCTCCTCCTTTCCTCTTGTCTCCTCTCTTTCCTTTCCTCTTGTCTCCGTCTCTCCTTCTTTCCTCTTGTCTCCGTCTCTCCTTCTTTCCTCTTGTCTCCGTCTCTCCTTCTTTCCTCTTGTCTCCGTCTCTCCTCCTTTCCTCTTGTCTCCGTCTCCTCTTTCCTCTTGTCTCCGTCCTCTTTTCCTCTTGTCTCCGTCTCTCCTCCTTTCCTCTTGTCTCCGTCTCTCCTCTTTCCTCTTGTCTCCTCTCTCTTTCCTCTCCTTTCCTCTTGTCTCCGTCTCTCCTCCTTTCCTCTTGTCTCCGTCTCTCTCTCCTTTCCTCTTGTCTCCGTCTCTCCTCCTTTCCTCTTGTCTCCGTCTCTCCTCCTTTCCTCTTGTCTCCGTCTCTCCTCCTTTCCTCTTGTCTCCGTCTCTCCTCCTTTCCTCTCTGTCTCCGTCTCTCCTTCTTTCCTCTTGTCTCCGTCTCTCCTCCTTTCCTCTTGTCTCCTCTCTACTTCTTTCCTCTTGTCTCCCATCTCTACTCCTTTCCTCTTGTCTCCGTCTCTCCTCCCCTTGCCTCTTGTCTCCGTCTCTCCTCCTTTCCTCTTGTCTCCGTCTCTCCTCCTTTCCTCTTGTCTCCGTCTCTCCTCCTTTCCTCTTGTCTCCGTCTCTCCTCTTGTCCCATTTCCTCTTGTCTCCGTCTCTCCTCCTTTCCTCTTGTCTCCGTCTCTCCGCCTTTCCTCTTGTCTCCGTCTCTCCTCCTTTCCTCTTGTCTCCGTCTCTCCTCCTTTCCTCTTGTCTCCGTCTCTCCTCCCTTTCCTCTTGTCTCCGTCTCTCCTTCTTTCCTCTTGTCTCCGTCTCTCCTCCTTTCCTCTTGTCTCCGTCTCTCCTCCTTTCCTCTTGTCTCCATCTCTCCTCCTTTCCTCTTGTCTCCGTCTCTCCTCCTTTCCTCTTGTCTCCGTCTCTACTTCTTTCCTCTTGTCTCCGTCTCTCCTTCTTTCCTCTTGTCTCCGTCTCTCCTCCTTTCCTCTTGTCTCCGTCTCTCCTCCTTTCCTCTTGTCTCCGTCTCTCCTCCTTTCCTCTTGTCTCCGTCTCTCCTCTTTTCCTCTTGTCTCCGTCTCTCCTCCTTTCCTCTTGTCTCCGTCTCTACTTCTTTCCTCTTGTCTCCGTCTCTCCTTCTTTCCTCTTGTCTCCGTCTCTCCTCCTTTCCTCTTGTCTCCGTCTCTCCTCCTTTCCTCTTGTCTCCGTCTCTCCTCCTTTCCTCTTGTCTCCGTCTCTCCTTCTTTCCTCTTGTCTCCGTCTCTCCTTCTTTCCTCTTGTCTCCGTCTCTCCTTCTTTCCTCTTGTCTCCGTCTCTCCTTCTTTCCTCTTGTCTCCGTCTCTCCTTCTTTCCTCTTGTCTCCGTCTCTCCTTCTTTCCTCTTGTCTCCGTCTCTCCTCCTTTCCTCTTGTCTCCGTCTCTCCTTCTTTCCTCTTGTCTCCGTCTCTACTTCTTTCCTAATGTCGCCATCTTTTAACCTCTCTCCTTCTCTTCATCTCTCCATCCCATTAACCTCTCTCCTTCTCTTCATCTCTTTAACCTCTCTCCTTCTCTCCATCTCTCCATCCCATTAACCTCTCTCCTTCTCTCCATCTCTCCATCCCATTAACCTCTCTCCTTCTCTTCATCTCTCCATCCCATTAACCTCTCTCCTTCTCTTCATCTCTTTAACCTCTCTCCTTCTCTCCATCCCATTAACCTCTCTCTTTCTCTCCTCATTTTCCCATCTCTCCATCCCATTAACCTCTCTCCTTCTCTCCATCTCTCCATCCCATTAACCTCTCTCCTTCTCTCCTTCTCTCCATCCCATTAACCTCTCTCTTTCTCTCCTCATTTTCCCATCTCTCTATCCCATTAACCTCTCTCTTTCTCTCCTCATTTTCCCATCTCTCCATCCCATTATCCTCTCTCCTTCTCTCCTTCTCTCCTTCTCTCCATCCCATGAACCTCTCTCTTTCTCTCCTCATTTTCCCTTCTCTCCATCCCATTAACCTCTTTCCTTCTCTCCATCCCATTAACCTCTCTCCATCTCTCCATCCCATTAACCTCTCTCCTTCTTTCCATCTCTCTATCCCATTAACCTCTCTCCTTCTCTCCCTCTCTCTATCCCATTAACCTCTCTCCTTCTCTCCATCTCTCTATCCCATTAAACTCTCTCTTTCTCTCCTCATCTTTCCATCTCTCTATCCCATTAACCTCTCTCCTTCTCTCCATCTCTCTATCCCATTAACCTCTCTCCTTCTCTCCATCTCTCTATCCCATTAACCTCTCTCTTTCTCTCCTCATCTTTCCATCTCTCTATCCCATTAACCTCTCTCCTTCTCTCCATCTCTCTATCCCATTAACCTCTCTCCTTCTCTCCATCCCATTAACCTCTCTCCATCTCTCCATCCCATTAACCTCTCTCCTTCTTTCCATCTCTCTATCCCATTAACCTCTCTCCTTCTCTCCCTCTCTCTATCCCATTAACCTCTCTCCTTCTCTCCATCTCTCTATCCCATTAAACTCTCTCTTTCTCTCCTCATCTTTCCATCTCTCTATCCCATTAACCTCTCTCCTTCTCCCCATCTCTCTATCCCATTAACCTCTCTGTTTCTCTCCTCGTCTTTCCATCTCTCAATCCCATTAACCTCTCTCCTGGTCTCCATCTCTCCACCCCTTTAACCTCTCTCTTTCTCTCCTCATCTCTCTATCCCATTAACCTCTCTCTCTCCATCTCTCTATCCCATTAACCTCTCTCCTTCTCTCCATCCCATTAACCCTCTCTCCTTCTCTCCATCCCATTAACCTCTCTCCTTCTCTCCATCTCTCTATCCCATTAACCTCTCTCCTTCTCTCCATCTCTCTATCCCATTAACCTCTCTCTTTCTCTCCTCATCTTTCCATCTCTCTATCCCATTAACCTCTCTCCTTCTCTCCATCTCTCTATCCCATTAACCTCTCTCTTTCTCTCCTCATCTTTCCATCTCTCTATCCCATTAACCTCTCTCCTTCTCTCCATCTCTCTATCCCATTAACCTCTCTCCTTCTCTCCATCTCTCCATCCCATTAACCTCTCTCCTTCTCTCCATCTCTCTATCCCATTAACCTCTCTCTTTCTCTCCTCATCTTTCCATCTCTCCATCCCATTAACCTCTCTCCTTCTCTCCATCTCTCTATCCCATTAACCTCTCTCTTCTCTCCTCATCTTTCCATCTCTCCATCCCATTAACCTCTCTCCTTCTCTCCATCTCTCTATCCCATTAACCTCTCTCCTTCTCTCCATCTCTCTATCCCATTAACCTCTCTCCTTCTCTCCATCTCTCTATCCCTTTAACCTCTCTCTTTCTCTCCTCATCTAATATATGCCATTTAGCAGACGCTTTTATCCAAAGCGACTTACAGTCATGTGTGCATACATTCTACGTATGGGTGGTCCCGGGGATCGAACCCACTACCCTGGCGTTACAAGCGCCATGCTCTACCAACTGAGCTACAGAAGGACCATCTCTCTATCCTATTAACCTCTCTCTTTCTCTCCTCATCTTTCCATCTCTCTATCCCATTAACCTCTCTCCTCATCTCTTCATCCCTTTAACATCTTGGTGACAGGGGGCAGTATTTTCACGTCCGGATGAAATGCATGCCCAAATTCAACTGCCTGCTACTCATCCCCAGACGATAAGATATGCATATTATCAGTAGAGCGTAGACGCTAGCATCCCACATATCCCAGAGAGGTTAACCCCTCTCCTTCTCACCTCATCTTTCTTTCATCATGTCCCCATCCCATTCACCTCTCTCCTCCTCTCCATCTCTTCATCTCTTTAACCTCTCTCCTTCTCTCCTCATCTCTCCATCCCTTTAACCTATGTAAATATATGTTATTAAGTCATTTTTACATTATCAGTTCTCCCTCTATCTCCTTCATCCTCTAATTCCTTCTTACTAGCTTGTATCTTGTTCATCCCAAGCAGCAGAATCATTTATCAGAATGAACAAGAACAACTGAACAAGGACAACTGAACAAGAACAACTGAACAAGGACACCTCTAATCTGTGTGTGTCCTTCCACAGTCTTCTCCTCCCACTCGGTCATCAGTAAATTACTATCAGTTCACCTTCTGAAAGGAGAGGATGGGAGAGAGTGAGAGGGAGGAGAAGAGAGGGAGAGGGTGGAGAAGAGCAGGAGAAGAGAGGTAGAGGGAGGAGAAGAGGGAGAGGGAGGAGAAGAGAGGGAGAGGGTGGAGAAGAGCAGGAGAAGAGAGGTAGAGGGAGGAGAAGAGGGAGAGGGAGGAGAAGAGAGGGAGAGGGTGGAGAAGAGCAGGAGAAGAGAGGTAGAGGGAGGAGAAGAGGGAGGGAGGGAGGGGAGGAGAAGAGAGGGAGAGGGTGGAGAAGAGCAGGAGGAGAAGAGAGGTAGAGGGAGGAGAAGAGGGAGGAGAAGAGAGGGAGAGGGAGGAGAAGAGGGAGGAGAAGAGAGGGAGAGGGTGGAGAAGAGCAGGAGGAGAAGAGAGGTAGAGGGAGGAGAAGAGGGAGAGGGAGGAGAAGAGGGAGAGGGAGGAGAAGAGGGAGAGGGAGGAGAAGAGAGGGAGAGGGTGGAGAAGAGCAGGAGGAGAAGAGAGGTAGAGGGAGGAGAAGAGGGAGAGGGAGGAGAAGAGGGAGAGGGAGGAGAAGAGGGAGAGGGAGGAGAAGAGAGGGAGAGGGTGGAGAAGATCAGGAGGAGAAGAGGGAGAGGGAGGAGAAGATGGAGAGGGAGGAGAAGAGAGGGAAAGTGTGGAGAAGAACAGGAGGAGAAGAGAGGTAGAGGGAGGAGAAGAGGGAGAGGGAGGAGAAGAGAGGGAGAGGGTGGAGAAGAGAGGTAGAGGGTGGAGAAGAGAGGGAGGAGAAGAGAGGTAGAGGGGGGAGAAGAGGGAGAGGGAGAGGGTGGAGAAGAGGGAGAGGGAGGAGAAGAGAGGGAGAGGGTGGAGAAGAGCAGGAGGAGAAGAGAGGGAGAGGGAGAGGGTGGAGAAGAGCAGGAGGAGAAGAGAGGTAGAAGGAGGAGAAGAGGGAGAGGGAGGAGAAGAGAGGGAGAGGGTGGAGAAGAGAGGGAGGAGAAGAGAGGTAGAGGGGGGAGAAGAGGGAGAGGTAGAGGGAGGAGAAGAGAGGGAGAGGGAGAAGAAGAGAGGGAGGACAGAAATAGAGATCAAGACAAAATAAATTGAGAGGGAGAAAGAGAGAAAGTGGGGGATCATACTCAAACAAATTCCTCAAATGTTGCCAGGGTTGTATACCCCTTATAAAGCACAGACAGACAGACAGACAGACAGACAGACAGACAGACAGACAGACAGACAGACAGACAGACAGACAGACAGGCAGGCAGGCAGGCAGGCAGGCAGGCAGGCAGGCAGACAGACAGACAGACAGACAGACAGACAGACAGACAGACAGACAGACAGACAGACAGACAGACAGACAGACAGACAGACAGACAGACAGACAGGCAGGCAGGCAGGCAGGCAGGCAGGCAGGCAGGCAGACAGACAAGCAGAGCAAAACCAACATACGTTAATTGATAAATATTAATGACTTGGTTATCGTCATCCCAAAATGGAACCATATTCCCCTATATAGTGCACTACTAGAGCCCTAGTGCACTATGGGTCATTTGGAACAAAGACAGTAAGAAGCCAGTTTAGTCCGTAGGTGTTCCCTTCAATGTCTTATTTCATTATCCTCCAGGGATGGCTCACTCAAATTGAACAATTTTCAGTTCTGGGTATCAAAATGTCCCTTTTTCAAAATGCCTCTGCTGTAGCTATGAAAGTGCATCGTTAATGTGAGAAACCCAGGGTGACGCCAAGTTTCTTAGCAATCATGTAACAATATAACCCAATGTAATGAAACACATTTCTGAAATATGCCTCTGGTGGTGCAGTTATATCTACTTTGAGCCAACTGTGTTTATATTGCAATAACAATGTTTTATTTGCATTACAATTATTAGGTTTACTTGACTGCCCCCAACTGTACACTTTCACAAAAAGGTTATAGTTGGTACCAAAAAAAGGTTCTATAGTTATATTTAGTACCAAAAAAGGTTCTATAGTTATATTTAGTACCAAAAAAAGGTTCTATAGTTATATTTAGTACCATAAAAAGGTTCTAAAGTTATATTTAGTACCACAAAAAGGTTCTATAGTTATATTTAGTACCAAAAAAGGTTCTAAAGTTATATTTAGTACCAAAAAAAGGTTCTATAGTTATATTTAGTACCAAAAAAGGTTCTAAAGTTATACTTAGTACCAAAAAAAGGTTCTAAAGTTATATTTAGTACCAAAAAAAGGTTCTAAAGTTATATTTAGTACCAAAAAAGGTTCTATAGTTATATTTAGTACCAAAAAAAGGTTCTAAAGTTATATTTAGTACCAAAAAAAGGTTCTATAGTTATATTTAGTACCAAAAAAGGTTCTAAAGTTATACTTAGTACCAAAAAAGGTTCTAAAGTTATATTTAGTACCAAAAAAGGTTCTAAAGTTATATTTAGTACCAAAAAAGGTTCTATAGTTATATTTAGTACCAAAAAAGGTTCTAAAGTTATATTTAGTACCAACAAAAGGTTCTATAGTTATATTTAGTACCATAAAAGGTTCTAAAGTTATATTTAGTACCAAAAAAGGTCCAAATTGGTACCAAAAAAAGGTTCTTCATTTTGTCACTGTAGGAGGAACCCTTTTTAGGTGCGTAGAGCACCTTTTTATATTGGTTCTTTGAATAACCCCATTTGTTGGCTGACAACGTCACCGAAATGAAGCACACGCATCAATGGATCTGGAAGCTGTGCGTTGATATGTTTCTGGACAGTCAGATAGAACAATGACAAGAAGCTGTCAAGTGGGGAATTGTTGGTGGCTTGTTTTGTCTAGTTTTATCTTGTTCTTGATACCATGCCTTCGCTACACTGACAGAAACAGAGGGTTCGTCATTACACTGTTAAACATTTTCAGTGAAAATACAGTATATAAGCAAAACATTCCTGAATTTTTCAAGATGGATTAAGCTATTATTGCTGTATGGGGCTATTATTGCTGTATGGGGCTATTATTGCTGTATGGGGCTATTATTGCTGTATGGGGCTATTATTGCTGTATGGGACTATTATTGCTGTATGGGGCTATTATTGCTGTATGGGGCTATTATTGCTGTATGGGGCTATTATTGCTGTATGGGACTATTATTGCTGTATGGGACTATTATTGCTGTATGGGGCTATTATTGCTGTATGGGGCTATTATTGCTGTATGGGGCTATTATTGCTGTATGGGGCTATTATTGCTGTATGGGGCTATTATTGCTGTATGGGGCTATTATTGCTGTATGGGGCTATTATTGCTGTATGGGGCTATTATTGCTGTATGGGGCTATTATTGCTGTATGGGACTATTATTGCTGTATGGGGCTATTATTGCTGTATGGGGCTATTATTGCTGTATGGGGCTATTATTGCTGTATGGGGCTATTATTGCTGTATGGGGCTATTATTGCTGTATGGGACTATTATTGCTGTATGGGGCTATTATTGCTGTATGGGGCTATTATTGCTGTATGGGGCTATTATTGCTGTATGGGGCTATTATTGCTGTATGGGGCTATTATTGCTGTATGGGGCTATTATTGCTGTATGGGGCTGTATGCTGTATGGGACTATTATTGCTGTATGGGGCTATTATTGCTGTATGGGGCTATTATTGCTGTATGGGGCTATTATTGCTGTATGGGGCTATTATTGCTGTATGGGGCTATTATTGCTGTATGGGGCTGTATTATTGCTGTGTATGGGGCTATTATTGCTGTATGGGGCTATTATTGCTGTATGGGACTATTATTGCTGTATGGGGCTATTATTGCTGTATGGGGCTATTATTGCTGTATGGGGCTATTATTGCTGTATGGGACTATTATTGCTGTATGGGGCTATTATTGCTGTATGGGGCTATTATTGCTGTATGGGGCTATTATTGCTGTATGGGACTATTATTGCTGTATGGGGCTATTATTGCTGTATGGGGCTATTATTGCTGTATGGGGCTATTATTGCTGTATGGGGCTATTATTGCTGTATGGGATTATTGCTGTATGGGACTATTATTGCTGTATGGGGCTATTATTGCTGTATGGGCTATTATTGCTGTATGGGACTATTATTGCTGTATGGGACTATTATTGCTGTATGGGACTATTATTGCTGTATGGGACATTATTGCTGTATGGGACTGCTGTATGGGACTATTATTGCTGTATGGGGCTATTATTGCTGTATGGGACTATTATTGCTGTATGGGCTGTATGGGACTATTATTGCTGTATGGGGCTATTATTGCTGTATGGGACTATTATTGCTGTATGGGACTATTATTGCTGTATGGGACTATTATTGCTGTATGGGACTATTATTGCTGTATGGGACTATTATTGCTGTATGGGACAATTGCTGTATGGGATGGGGCTATTATTGCTGTATGGGGCTATTATTGCTGTATGGGACTATTATTGCTGTATGGGGCTATTATTGCTGTATGGGACTATTATTGCTGTATGGGACTATTATTGCTGTATGGGACTATTATTGCTGTATGGGACTATTATTGCTGTATGGGGCTATTATTGCTGTATGGGGCTATTATTGCTGTATGGGGCTATTATTGCTGTATGGGACTATTATTGCTGTATGGGACTATTATTGCTGTATGGGACTATTATTGCTGTATGGGGCTATTATTGCTGTATGGGGCTATTATTGCTGTATGGGGCTATTATTGCTGTATGGGACGCTGTATGGGACTATTATTGCTGTATGGGACTATTATTGCTGGGGCTATTATTGCTGTATGGGCTGTATGGGGCTATTATTGCTGTATGGGGCTATTATTGCTGTATGGGGCTATTATTGCTGTATGGGACTATTATTGCTGTATGGGGCTATTATTGCTGTATGGGACTATTATTGCTGTATGGGGCTATTATTGCTGTATGGGGCTATTATTGCTGTATGGGGCTATTATTGCTGTATGGGGCTATTATTGCTGTATGGGACTATTATTGCTGTATGGGACTATTATTGCTGTATGGGGCTATTATTGCTGTATGGGGCTATTATTGCTGTATGGGACAGTACGCTGTATGGGACTATTATTGCTGTATGGGACTATTATTGCTGTATGGGGCTATTATTGCTGTATGGGGCTATTATTGCTGTATGGGGCTATTATTGCTGTATGGGACTATTATTGCTGTATGGGACTATTATTGCTGTATGGGGCTATTATTGCTGTATGGGACTATTATTGCTGTATGGGGCTATTATTGCTGTATGGGACTATTATTGCTGTATGGGGCTATTATTGCTGTATGGGGCTATTATTGCTGTATGGGGCTATTATTGCTGTATGGGGCTATTATTGCTGTATGGGGCCATTATTGCTGTATGGGGCTATTATTGCTGTATGGGGCTATTATTGCTGTATGGGGCTATTATTGCTGTATGGGACTATTATTGCTGTATGGGGCTATTATTGCTGTATGGGGCTATTATTGCTGTATGGGGCTATTATTGCTGTATGGGACTATTATTGCTGTATGGGGCTATTATTGCTGTATGGGACTATTATTGCTGTATGGGACTATTATTGCTGTATGGGACTATTATTGCTGTATGGGACTATTATTGCTGTATGGGGCTATTATTGCTGTATGGGCTATTATTGCTGTATGGGGCTATTATTGCTGTATGGGGCTATTATTGCTGTATGGGGCTATTATTGCTGTATGGGACTATTATTGCTGTATGGGACTATTATATTATTATTGCTGTATGGGGCTATTATTGCTGTATGGGACTATTATTGCTGTATGGGGCTATTATTGCTGTATGGGGCTATTATTGCTGTATGGGACTATTATTGCTGTATGGGGCTATTATTGCTGTATGGGACTATTATTGCTGTATGGGACTATTATTGCTGTATGGGGCTATTATTGCTGTATGGGACTATTATTGCTGTATGGGTATGGGACTATTATTGCTGTATGGGACATTATTGCTGCTGGGCTATGGGGGGCTATTATTGCTGTATGGGGCTATTATTGCTGTATGGGACTATTATTGCTGTATGGGGCTATTATTGCTGTATGGGACTATTATTGCTGTATGGGACAATACGCTATTGCTGTATGGGGCTATTATTGCTGTATGGGACTATTATTGCTGTATGGGGCTATTATTGCTGTATGGGATTATTGCTATTATTGCTGTATGGGGCTATTATTGCTGTATGGGACTATTATTGCTGTATGGGGCTATTATTGCTGTATGGGGCTATTATTGCTGTATGGGGCTATTATTGCTGTATGGGGCTATTATTGCTGTATGGGGCTATTATTGCTGTATGGGGCTATTATTGCTGTATGGGACTATTATTGCTGTATGGGACTATTATTGCTGTATGGGACTATTATTGCTGTATGGGGCTATTATTGCTGTATGGGGCTATTATTGCTGTATGGGACTATTATTGCTGTATGGGACTATTATTGCTGTATGGGACTATTATTGCTGTATGGGACTATTATTGCTGTATGGGGCTATTATTGCTGTATGGGACTATTATTGCTGTATGGGGCTATTATTGCTGTATGGGACTATTATTGCTGTATGGGGCTATTATTGCTGTATGGGGCTATTATTGCTGTATGGGGCTATTATTGCTGTATGGGACTATTATTGCTGTATGGGACTATTATTGCTGTATGGGGCTATTATTGCTGTATGGGACAGTACGCTGTATGGGACTATTATTGCTGTATGGGGCTATTATTGCTGTATGGGGCTATTATTGCTGTATGGGATTATTGCTGTTATTGCTGTATGGGGCTATTATTGCTGTATGGGACTATTATTGCTGTATGCTGTATGGGCTATTATTGCTGTATGGGGCTATTATTGCTGTATGGGGCTATTATTGCTGTATGGGACTATTATTGCTGTATGGAGCTATTATTGCTGTATGGGACTATTATTGCTGTATGGGGCTATTATTGCTGTATGGGACTATTATTGCTGTATGGGGCTATTATTGCTGTATGGGACTATTATTGCTGTATGGGACTATTATTGCTGTATGGGACTATTATTGCTGTATGGGACTATTATTGCTGTATGGGACTATTATTGCTGTATGGGGCTATTATTGCTGTATGGGGCTATTATTGCTGTATGGGGCTATTATTGCTGTATGGGACAGTACGCTGTATGGGGCTATTATTGCTGTATGGGGCTATTATTGCTGTATGGGACTATTATTGCTGTATGGGGCTATTATTGCTGTATGGGGCTATTATTGCTGTATGGGACAGTACGCTGTATGGGGCTATTATTGCTGTATGGGGCTATTATTGCTGTATGGGGCTATTATTGCTGTATGGGGCTATTATTGCTGTATGGGACTATTATTGCTATATGGGACTATTATTGCTATATGGGACTATTATTGCTATATGGGGCTATTATTGCTGTATGGGGCTATTATTGCTGCTGTATTGTGATTACTTGGGAGGGAACCTCAATTGGGATTTCAACTCACAACCTCTTGGTTGCCAGCAACCTGACTTTCCTGGTACGTCACCAGTTCTGTGGGTATGAAAGAGATAGATAAAAGATTAGAACCAATAGACATTCTGTCATTTGTCCCTGTGGTGGAATTTTTGGGTGTCATGTAGAACCCTTCGAAAAAAATGGAACCCTCTCCCAAGGAACACAGTTTATTTTTTGTCCCTGTAGGGGGACCCAATTGGGTTCTGTATGTAAAACCTCTCTCATGAAGAACCCTCTGGTTGAAAGTAGAACCAATGACAGGTTCTGTAGTTATACACTTCAGATCCGCTTATGACACACACACTAAGTACATACATGGTACTGCTCAGTACCTTTAAGGGTACATGTGCGCAAAATTTTAGAGTCAATATGTTCAATATAAGGTACAATCATCTTTGAAATGTAGGTGGGTTAATGTGCTGGTGGGGACTCATTAGCATATTTGGAGGCATGGTCTAAAATATTATATTTGTGCCAACCGTTAGTGGAAGTGTTCTACCAGTTTAAGTGGTTTTATCGTTATGTTGATCAAGGCTGAACACCTCATTTGTAAGAGCTTGTGACAATCAAGAGCTGCAATGTTATGAGCTTACTGTGTATTTACCAATAACTTAATGGCAATTGGTCACCAGGAAGTTAATGTTTATTTTTCAATAACTTACCTTCAGCTTGCTGCAAGCACTCACTGTAAAGTTTGCACAAACTTATTGTGGCTGATCTCTGTCACGATCACTGACCTGATGGTATAACAGGAAGGTCAGTTTGCTGTCAACCAAGATGTTGAAGGCAGCTGAGGACTGAGTCCAAGTGTGCACACCACAAAGAATGCTTAGTAGTTGTCAACTAATGTTTATTTTTGTAATCAGTAAAGTTCAGTGAAAGTACAGTAAGTTACTAACAGTTACTGACTCTTTAGTTACAGTGAATTTGACAATTTCTTACTGACAGCTCGTTAGGTAATGCAAAATTCACAGCAACTTCCAGGCCACTCGCAACCATTAAGTTACTGTGAAATGAACAGTAACCTCTTAACAGTGAAGCGCTTTAATGTCACGTGCTCTTTACAAAGACTACAGAACTGACAGTTTAAAAAGGTGCTCAACCTTCGACAACATAATCATCAACCACTTAAACTGATGTTTGGCACAAATACACAAAATTCTGTTGTTGTTGTTTAGCGTAATTTTACTGCAACCACTAGAGTGCAAGGGGTGGGTAAGTCTAGTCCAATGAGAGGCCTGATTGGTGTCACACTTTTGCCCCAAATAACACACCTGACTCCAATTATCAACTAATCATGATCTTCACTTTAGAATGACATTAGTTTATATCAGGTGTGTTTGCTAGGGTTTGGGGGGAAAGTGTGACACCAATCAGACCCCCGAGGACTGGATTCGCCCACCCCTGGTAGGCTGTAGTATCCCGTAAAATGTCAGGAACACAATAACAGTTCATGGCATAAAGGAAAAGATCGTGGAGAGGGAAAGAACAGGACTGTTCCTCACAACCATCGCAGCAGTAAAGAACCCTACCTAAAAAAAATGGTTGCACATCTCGTAGCGTCTTATGGATACTTAGAACAGGTCTATTGAGTTGGTGATTGACAATGTGGAAAATAAGGCCACATGAGGTTCAAAAGCCAGATCCTTAAAATAAACAAGATCACACATATACAAGATCACATATATACAAGATCACACAGATACAAGATCACACATATACAAGATCACACAGATACAAGATCACACATATACAAGATCACACATATACAAGATCACACATATACAAGATCACACATATATAAGATCACACATACGCACACAGATACAAGATCACACATATACAAGATCACACATACGCACACAGATACAAGATCACACATATACAAGATCACACATACGCACACAGATACAAGATCACACATATACAAGATCACACATACGCACACAGATACAAGATCACACATATACAAGATCACACATACGCACACAGATACAAGATCACACATATACAAGATCACACATACGCACACAGATACAAGATCACACATACGCACACAGATACAAGATCACACATATACAAGATCACACATACGCACACAGATACAAGATCACACATATACAAGATCACACATACGCACACATATACAAGATCACACATACGCACACAGATACAAGATCACACATACGCAAGATCACACAGATACAAGATCACACATACGCACACAGATACAAGATCACACATATACAAGATCACACATACGCACACAGATACAAGATCACACATATACAAGATCACACATACGCACACAGATACAAGATCACACATATACAAGATCACACATACGCACACAGATACAAGATCACACATATACAAGATCACACATACGCACACAGATACAAGATCACACATATACAAGATCACACATACGCACACAGATACAAGATCACACATACGCACACAGATACAAGATCACACATACGCACACAGATACAAGATCACACATATACAAGATCACACATACGCACACAGATACAAGATCACACATATACAAGATCACACATACGCACACATATACAAGATCACACATACGCACACAGATACAAGATCACACATACGCACACAGATACAAGATCACACATATACAAGATCACACATACGCACACAGATACAAGATCACACATATACAAGATCACACATATACAAGATCACACATATACAAGATCACACATACGCACACAGATACACGTCAAAGCATGTAAACCCAGCTAAACCTCTTCCTGAGAGAGAGGGGGCGGGGAGTGTGTGTGTGTACGTGCATACATGCTTGGGTGGGTGTAACAGAGAGATAAGACAGAGAGAAGGGAATAAGAGAGCTGCGACCTTGGTAGAGTAAGAGACAGAGAGCATAAGAGAGAGAGAGAGAGAGAGAGAGAGAGAGAGAGAGAGAGAGAGAGAGAGAGAGAAGATAGAGAGAGAGTAAGAGAGAGAGAAGAGAGAGAGAGAGTAAGAGAGAGAGTAAGAGAGAGAGTAAGAGAGAGAGAGAGAGAGAGAGAGAGAGAAGAGAGAGAGTAAGAGAGAGAGAGAGAGAGAGAGAGAGAGAGAGAGAGAGAGAGAGAGAGAGAGAGAGAGAGAGAGAGAGAGAGAGAGAGAGAGAGAGAGAGAGAGAGAGAGAGAGAGAGAGAGAGAGAGAGAGAGAGAGTAAGAGAGAGAGAGAGAGAGAGAGACAGTAAGAGAGAGAGAGAGAAAGAGAGAGAGAGAGAGAGAGAGAGAGACAGTAAGAGAGAGAGAGAGACAGTAAGAGAGAGAGAGAGAGAGAGAGAGAGAGAGAGAGAGAGAGAGAGAGAGAGAGAGAGAGAGAGAGAGAGAGAGAGAGAGAGAGAGAGAGAGAGAGAGAGAGAGAGAGAGAGAGAGAGAGAGAGAGAGAGAGAGAGAGAGAGAAAGAAAGACAAAGATAATCAGCTATTAAAGACTCCCAGAATCCCTCTGGATTCTCCAATGAACTAAAAGAATATACGAGAAATACAGACAACAATTTCCAGTTGGCTATATACTAAAGCTCTGGCATCTTCCCCAATGTTGGGAACCAAGGACTGATCACCCCAACCCACAATGGGATATGCGTCAACAGCAACTTTGGGAAAGTCCTTTGCGTTATCATGTTTAGCTCAGAATGACACCAGGGTTGTGGGTTTGATTCCCACAGCGGACCAATACAAAAAAAGTATTAAAATGAATGCAAGCATTACTTTAAGTCGCTCTAGATAAGAGTGTCTGCTAAAATAGGAATGTAACAGCAGATGTGCATTTCCTCTGCAAAAACACTGGGCAAATGTCAAATGGGCTTTTTACCAGATTTGACTACGTACAGACTCAGTGAGCATAGCCTTGCTATTGAGAGAGGCCGCCGTAGGCAGACCTGGCTCTCAAGAGAAGACAGGCTATGTGCACATTATTCACAAAATGAGGTGGAAACTGAGTTGCACTTCCTAACCTCCTGCCCAGTGTGACTAGTTTCAGGAAACTTGGCGTACAGTATGTCGCAGATCACTACTTCACAGGAGAGGAATTTGAATGTGAATGTATTTATTTTTATGAGTTTTTTTAGCAGAAATTCTTTCTGGTACATGTGCCTTAATAACAAACTTGTATTCGATCTGTAAATACGAATAAAATGGATAAATTATGAGCCTAGTTGGTTTAGCCACAGAAAAAGTCAGCAACCTTCCTGCTAGCCATGATTGGCTGAGATAATGAGTGGGATGGACATGCCGACAGGTGAGTTCGGATTGGTCTACCATGTAGCACGCCACTGTCTATAAAATTAACTGCTCAGTATGTGTAGATAATCCTTGCTACTGCAGATTGTTTTTTAAAGATATCACGAAGAACTGCAAAAGTGTTGCTACTGCTCTCAATAACATTGCTTCCCTGAATTTATCATGCACTATTTATAAAAGTCAATGGGAAAAACTCTCACTCACACAGAACTACCCTACGCCTTGATCTCTCTTCCTCCCCTCTCTCTCCAGATAACATCCTGCGACTAGTGAGGTCTGGCCACCCAACAACCTGATCGCTCGACCCCATCCCCTCCTCCCTTCTCCAGATCATATCTGGAGACCTCCCATTCCTTACTTCCCTCATTAACTCATCCCTGACACTGGCTGCATCCCCTCAGACTTCAAAATGGCCAGAGTCGCTCTCCTCCTCAAGAAACCAACACTCGGCTCATCTGAAGTCAAACTATAGACCTGTATGCCTTCTTTCTTTTATTTCCAAAACACTTGAGCGTCTCTGATCAACTCTCTCATTATCTCTCTCAGAACGATCTTCTTGACCCTAAACTAGTCAGGCTAGAGGTACAGAGTACCTCCGCACTGCCAAAGCTGATTCTCTCTCCTCTGTTCTCATCCTCTTAGATCTATCTGCTGCTTTCGACACCGTGAACCATCAGATCCTCCTTTCCACCCTCTCAGGGTGTCTCAGACTCTATCAGATCCTCCTCTCCACCCTCTCAGGGTGTCTCAGACTCTATCAGATCCTCCTCTCCACCTTCTCAGGGTGTCTCAGACTCTATCAGATCCTCCTCTCCACCCTCTCAGGGTGTCTCAGACTCTATCAGATCCTCCTCTCCACCCTCTCAGGGTGTCTCAGACTCTATCAGATCCTCCTCTCCACCCTCTCAGGGTGTCTCAGACTCTATCAGATCCTCCTCTCCACCCTCTCAGGGTGTCTCAGACTCTATCAGATCCTCCTCTCCACCCTCTCAAGGTGTCTCAGACTCTATCAGATCCTCCTCTCCACCCTCTCAGGGTGTCTCAGACTCTATCAGATCCTCCTCTCCACCCTCTCAGGGTGTCTCAGACTCTATCAGATCCTCCTCTCCACCCTCTCAGGGTGTCTCAGACCCTATCAGATCCTCCTCTCCACCCTCTCAGGGTGTCTCAGACTCTATCAGATCCTCCTCTCCACCCTCTCAGGGTGTCTGAGACTCTTGGATTGCACCCTATCTGGAAGGCCGCTCCTAAACAATTTAAAAAACATTACAATACATTCACAACATTTTTCACAAACCATTAAGCATGTGCCCTTAAAGAGATGGGCGGGGATAAGGCTTAAGAAGGTGTTAACGATGCTGAATGGGTGTAGACAAAAAAAGAGCTCTCCAATAGGTGGACCAACAACTTTCAAAGCAGAATTACTTTCCTATTGTTCCTCACCTGCAGTGTCTGATATACAATGTTCTAGGTCTGGAGACTTTACTTTTATCCAATGTAAAAATAAAAAATAAATTCAAATGTTGCTACATATGTCCGAATGCAGGTGGTACGTCACAAATGTATGACTGTATTAGACACATATTCCCCTCAGATTACACAGACCCACTAAGAATAGAAAACAAACTCCCATATTTACTGGGTGAAATGCCACAGTGTGCCATCACAGCAGCAAGATGTGTGACCTGTTACCACAGGAAAAGGGCAACCAGTGAAGAACAAACACCATTGTTAATACAACCCATATTTATGTTTATTTATTGTCCCTTTTGTACTTGAACTATCTGCACATTAAATCAAATCTAATTTTATTGGTCACATACACATACAGTGCATTCGGAAAGTATTCAGACCCCTTGACTTTTTTCCACATTTTCTCAGCAATCGATACACAATACCCCATAATGACAAAGTGAAAACAAGTTTTTCGAAATTTTAGCAAATGTATTAAAAATAAAAGACTGAAATACCTTATTTACATAAGCATTCAGACCTTTTGCTATGAGACTCGAAATTGAGCTCAAGTACATCTTGTTTTCATTGATCATCCTTGAGATGTTTCTACAACTCGATTGGAGTCCACCTGTGGTAAATTCAATTGATTGGACATGATTTGGAAAGGCACACAGCTGTCTATATAAGGTCCCACAGTTGACAGTGCATGTCAGAGCAAAAACCAAGCCATGATGTCAAAGCAATTGTCCATAGAACTCTGAGACAGGATTGTGTCAAGGCACAGATCTGGGTAAGGGCACCAAAAAAATGTCTACAGCATTTAATGTCCCCAAGAACACAGTGGACTCTATCATTTTTAAATGGAAGAAGTTTGGAACCACCAAGACTCTTTCTAGAGCTGGCCGCCCGGCCAAACTGAGCAATCAGGAGAGAAGGGCCTTGGTCAGGGGGGTGACCAAGAACCATATGGTCACTCTGATAGAGCTCGAGTTCCTCTGTGGAGATGAAAGAACCTTCCAGAAGGACAACATTCTCTGCAGCACTCCACCAATCAGGCCTTTATGGTAGAGTGGCCAGTCAAAAGCCACATGACAGCCTGCTTGGAGTTTGCCAAAAGGCACCAAAAGACTCTCAGACCATGAGAGGCAAGATTATCTGGTCTGATGAAACCAAGATTGAACTCTTTGGCCTGAATGCCAAGCGTCAGGTCTGGAGGAAACCTGGCATCGTCAGCATGGTGGTGGCAGCATCATGCTGTGGAGATGTTTTTCAGCGGCAGGGCCTGGGAGACTAGTCAAGATCGAGGGAAAGATGAATGGCACAAAGTAAAGAGAGATGCTCCAGAGTGCTCAGGACCTCAGACTAGGGTGGAAAGTTAATCTTCTAACAGGACAACGACCCTAAGCACACAGCCAAGACAACTCAGACGGGGCTTTCGGGACAAGTAAGTGAGTGTCCTTGAGTAGCCCAGACAGAGCCCAGACTTGAAAATCTGGAAAGACCTGAAAATAGCTGTGCAGCGATGCTCCTCCTCCAACCTGACAGAGCTTGAGAGGATCTGCAGAGAAGAATGGGAGAAACTCCGCAAATACAGGTGTGCCAAGCTTGTAGCGTCATACCCAAGAAGACTCCAGGCTGTAATCACTGCCAAAGATGCTTCAACAAAGTACAGAGTAAAGATGTCTGAATACTTATCTAAATGTGATATCTGTTTTTTATTTTGTGTACATTTACAAACATTTCTAAAAACCTGTTATTGCTTTGTCATTATGGGGTATTGTGTGTAGATTGATCAGGAAAAAAACGATTTAATACATTTTATAATAACGTTGTAACGTTACAAAATGTTGAAAAAGTTAAGGGGTCTGAATACTTTCCGAATGCACAGTATTTAGAAGATGTTATTGCGGGTGTAGCGAAATGCTTGTTACAACACTGAGGCAGCGAAGACCTGCAGCACTACAGAGAGCAAAAACTTTCAACACTTAGAACTGGAGGAATGGAACTACTGGAATTGGAAAGAATAGAACTCTTAGAACTATGGTGTTCTAGAACAGAAAAGGGTTTTCTAATGATCAGTTAGTTAGCCTTTTAAAAGGACACACTTGTATTAGCTAACACAGCATGCCATTGCAACACAGGAGTGATGGTTTCTGATAATGGGCCTCTGCACACCTATGTAGATATTCCAGTTTTTAAAAATCAGACGTTTCTATTTCCATTTCCAGCTAATAATTATTTACAACATTAATGTCTACACTGTATTTCTGATCAATTTTATGTTATTTTAATGGACAAAAAATGTGCTTTTCTTCAAAAAACAAGGACATTTCTAAGTGACCCTAAACTTTTGAATGGTAGTGTAATATTTTACTAAAGCATAATCATTTCATAACTTGCTTTCATTTGTATATACGATCACGTGTCTCTATATTATGCGTGGGAATACTTGGGAACAGATTTACAAAATTGTACACTTGGAGCAGATTTTGTGGTGTTTTTACAGTCTATGTCCAACGTTGAAATTTCTCAACAAAAACATTTACAAAATTTTTAAAAAATTGCCTCAGAAAACATGGGGGAGGTGGGGGGCAACAAATAAAACCACCACGGGCTGCCGGTTGGGGAACCCTGCTCTATATACTTTTCATCAGAGCCCTATGGGGCCTGGTCAAAGTAGTTTACTATATAGGGAATGGACAAATCCACGCCAGTGGGATGGAAAATACTTTTGGTGATCTCAAATTGTTCTGCCAATTCTCACATAGTAAATTAATTGGAAGGAATGATATTTAAAATGATTTGTTATTTAACATATCACAAACCATTTTTTTGAAAATAATGATGAAATTGTCAATTTTAGGCCGTTTTTAGATCTAAAGTATACATGCCTCCTGTAAGACCTTATGAGCTGTGAACCGTCCATGATACAGACAACATCTTGCTGTCATTATACTCCTTATAGTCTGCTTTTAAAGAGTATGTTTAGATTCTGAAATACACATTTTCACATGAATTTTCTCAAGAGTAAAAATATTAATCTCCAAACTACCCTTTTTGATTTTGTTCATTTTAAGACATATTGTTTGGAACAATATACTCTACAAGTACATCACATTTCCAGAGTGGGCTCTGTGCTAATTCTGAAGTTATGAAACATGTTATGAGAACCCACAACACGGTGAATGGGAAAATGGATTTAAAGAGAACTCCCTCTGCTGGTGATTTGCTAAATGTGCAATCCTATATGAGGGCTGTGATGGGCTAATGGGATTTAAGGGATACTTTGGGATAATGGCAGAGTCAGATGAACTCATGGATACAATTTGTATGTCTCTACGTCCAGTATGAAGGAAGTTAGAGGTAGGTTCACGAGCCAATGCTACCTAGCATTAGCGCAATGACTGGAAGTCTATGGGTATCTGCTAGCATAGATTTCCAGTCATTGCGCTAATGCTAGTTAGCAATTGCCCTAGCGCTAGTTAGCAACTTCCTTCAAACTGAGATATTCATTTAAATATTCATATTAATATGTTTTACTGTTGAATAAATTAATGTGAACTAATCACAATCTATACATACTCCATATTTGAGAGCAAACTAAATATTTGTATGAACATAACGATATTCAACAACTGAGATATAAACTGAACAAGTTCGACAGATGTGACTAACAGAAATGGAATAATGTGTCCCTGGACAATAGGGGGGAGGGGTAAAAATCAAAAGTAACAGTCAGTATCTGGTGTGGCCACCAGCTGCATTAAGTACTGCAGTGCATCTCCTCCTTATGGACTGCACCAGATTTGCCGGTTCTTGATGTGAGATGTTACCCAAGTCTTCCACCAAGGCACCTGCAAGTTCCCGGACATTTCTGGGGAGAATGGCCCGAGCCCTCACACTCTGATCCAACAGGTCCCAGACGTGCTCAATGGGATTGAGATCCAGGCTCTTTGCTGGCCATGGCAGAACACTGACCTTCCTGTCACCAGTAGTATAGCTGGTGACATTGTCATGCTGGAGGGTCATGTCAGGATGAGCCTGCAGGAAGGGTACCACATGAGGGAGGAGTATTTCTTCCCTGTAACGTCCCAGACCATGACGGACCCTCCACCTCCAAATCGATCCCTCTCCAGAGTACAGGCCTCGGTGTAATGCTCATTCCTTCAATAATAAATGTGAATCCGACCATCACCCCTGGTGAGACAAAACTGCAACACATCAGTGTAGAGCACTTTTTGCCAGTCCTGTCTGGTCCAACGACGGTGTGTTTGTGCCCATAGGCAACAATGTTGGCGGTGATGTCTGGTGAAGTACTGCCTTACAACAGGCCTACAAGCCCTCAGTCCAGC
The DNA here is from genome assembly GCF_023373465.1 of Oncorhynchus keta. Lineage (NCBI taxonomy): Eukaryota > Metazoa > Chordata > Actinopteri > Salmoniformes > Salmonidae > Oncorhynchus > Oncorhynchus keta. The sequence continues at coordinate 8,005,459 of NC_068426.1, forward strand.
TTCTCTCAGCCTATTGCAGACAGTCTGAGCACTGATGGAGGGATTGTGTGTTCCTGGTGTAACTCGGACAGTTGTTGTTGCCATTTTGTACCTGTCCCGCAGGTGATAACCTGTTGACTCCAGTTGGTTTGTTAATGGGTTACAGCACATAAGAACGCAATCCTATACTGTATGTTTTATTTGAGCACACCAGATTTCTAATTTCAATAGCACCAGAATACGACACACAACTGTCAGAAGAGAAGAGAGGAGGGTGTAATATTGGAACAGAGGCTAGAATAACACATGATGAGAGAGAGGAGGTGTGAGAGAGAGGGAGAGAGAGGAAGTGTGTGTGAGAGAGAAAGGAGATGTGTGTGAGAGAGAGAGAGAGAGAGAGAGAGAGAGAGAGAGAGAGAGAGAGAGAGAGAGAGAGAGAGTGTGTGAGAGAGAGAGAGAGAGTGTGTGTGTGAGAGAGAGAGAGAGAGAGAGAGAGAGAGAGAGAGAGAGAGAGAGAGAGAGAGAGGAGATGGGTGAGAGAGAGAGAGAGAGAGAGAGAGAGAGAGAGAGAGAGAGAGAGAGAGAGAGAGAGAGAGAGAGAGAGAGAGAGGTGTGTGAGAGAGAGAGAGAGAGAGAGAGAGAGAGAGAGAGAGAGAGAGAGAGTGAGAGAGAGAGAGAGAGAGAGAGAGAGAGAGAGAGAGGGGTGAGAGAGAGAGAGAGAGGTGAGAGTTAGGTATTGTGGAATACAGACACTCATCAAAAAGAAGAAAGAGTGCACGAGGATTGTTGAGGGAATGGAGGTAGGAATCACCTTCACATAAACAGGAGGTAGGAATCACCTTCACATAAACAGGAGGTAGGAATCACCTTCACATAAACAGGAGGTGGGAATCACCTTCACATAAACAGGAGGTGGGAATCACCTTCACATAAACAGGAGGTGGGAATCACCTTCACATAAACAGGAGGTGGGAATCACCTTCACATAAACAGGAGGTGGGAATCACCTTCACATAAACAGGAGTTGGGAATCACCTTCACATAAACAGGAGGTGGGAATCACCTTCACATAAACAGGAGGTGGGAATTACCTTCACATAAACAGGAGGTGGGAATCACCTTCACATAAACAGGAGGTGGGAATCACCTTCACATAAACAGGAGGTGGGAATCACCTTCACATAAACAGGAGGTGGGAATTACCTTCAGGAGGTGGGAATCACCTTCACATAAACAGGAGGTGGGAATCACCTTCACATAAACAGGAGGTGGGAATCACCTTCACATAAACAGGAGGTGGGAATCACCTTCACATAAACAGGAGGTGGGAATTACCTTCACATAAACAGGAGGTGGGAATCACCTTCACATAAACAGGAGGTGGGAATCACCTTCACATAAACAGGAGGTGGGAATCACCTTCACATAAACAGGAGGTGGGAATCACCTTCACATAAACAGGAGGTGGGAATCACCTTCACATAAACAGGAGGTGGGAATCACCTTCACATAAACAGGAGGTGGGAATCAACTTCACATAAACAGGAGGTGGGAATCACCTTCACATAAACAGGAGGTGGGAATCACCTTACAATTTGGATCCCCCTACTTTTCCTGGGGTCCAGCAACATTAAGGCATTTCATAACATTTCATAACACATTAAGTGTGCGTTCCCTCAGGCCACTACTCTACTTCTCATATATCTACAATACAACACCCATCTGTATGTGTGTGTATAGTGAGTGTCTTATCATATGTGTGTGTGTCTCTTCACACTCCCCACTGTTCCATATGGTGTATTTTTAACTGTTTTTTAAATATGTGAAGATTTAAGGGCCAGCCATGCTGCCCTGTTCTGAGCCAATTGTAATTTCCCGAGGTCCCTCTTTGTGGCATCTGACAACGCAACCCAACAGTCGTCCAGGTGCGACAAAACTAGAGCCTGTAAGACCTGACTTGTTGATAGTGCTGTTGATAGTGCTGTTAACAAGGCAGAGCTGCGCTTTATTATGGACAGACTTCTCCCCGTTTACAATCCAGGGTTATTTCAAGCAGTTTAGTCACCACAACTTACTCAATTTCCACCTCATTTATTACAGTATTTAGTTGAGGTTTAGGGTTAAGTGAATGATTTGCCCCAAATACAAGAATTTTAGTTTTTGAAATATTTAGGACAAATGTATTCCTTGACACCTATTCTAAAACTAACTGCAGTTCTTTGTTAAGGGTTGCAGTGATTTCACTCACTGTATTAGCTGACATGTATAGTGTTGAGTAATCCACATACATAGACAAGGCCAGTGGCAATTAGTAAAGATTGAGAAAAAGTAAGGGGCCTAGAAAGCTGCCCTGGGGAATTCCTGATTCTACCTGGATTATTTTGGAGAGGCATCTATTAAATACCCTCTGTGTTCTGTTAGACAGGTAACTCTTTAACCACAATATAGCAGGGGGTGTAAAGCCATAACACATACATTTTTCCATCAGCAGACTATCAATAATGACAGAAGCCGAAGTCTAACAAAACAGCTCCCACAATCAATTTCTCTCAGCCAATCATCAGCCATTTGTGTATGTGTCGTGCTTGTTGAATGTTCTTCCCTATAAGTATGCTGAAAGTCTGTTGTCAATTGTTTTTTTCAGAAATTGACTTAGGGTTGGTAACAGGCTGATTGGTCGGCTATTTGAGCCAGTAAAAGGGGCTTTACTATTATTGGTTAACAGAATTACTTTTATTTCCCTCCAGGCCTGAGGGCACATGCTCTCTACTAGGCTTAGATTGAAGATGTGTCAAATAGGGGTGGCAATATCATCCACTATTATCATCAGTAATGTTGCATTCAAGTTGGCTTGTCATTGTTGATAGATATCAATCATTTTTTTTACCTCTTTCACACCCACTTTACAGAATTCAAAATTGACAATGCTTGTCTTTCATAATTTGGTCAGATATACTTGGATGTGCAGTGTCAGTGTTTGTTGCTGGCATGTCATGCCTAAATTTGCTAATCTCGCTAATGAAAAAAATCATTAAAGTAATTGGCAATATCAGTGGGTTTTGTGATGAATGAGTCATCTGATTCAATGAAGGATGGAGCTGAGTTTGCCTTTTTGCCCAACATTACATGTAAGGTGCTCCTAAACTTTTTTCTGTCATTCTTTATATAATTTATCTTTGTTTCATAGTATAATTTCTTCTTCTTTTTATTCAGTTTAGTCACACGATTTCTCAATTTCCAGTACGTTTGCTAATAGCTTGTGCAAGCCAGACTTATTAGCCATTTATTTTGCCTCATCCATCTCAACCATACAATTTTTAAATTCCTCATCAATCCACAGATATTTAACAGTTTCTACAGTGGTTTTCTTAATGGGTTCATGCTTATCAGTAACTGGAATAAGCAATTTCATAAATGTGTTAACAAAATAATCACTTATTGTTAATCAAACCTATTGTATAACCTCTTGTACACTATATTAGGCCTATCCTTTGGAACTATGGTTTTCCTAGATATGGCTACTATATTATGGTCACTACATCTGATGGATTTGGCTGATGAGTTAAAATCAAATCAAATTTAATTGGTCACATACACGTATTTATCAGATGTTATTGCGGGTGTAGCGAAATGCTTGTGTTTCTAGCTCCACAGGGCAGTAGTATCTAACAATTCACAACAATACACCCAAATCTAAAAGTAAAAGAATGGAATTAAGAAAGTTAAAGTCGGAAGTTTACATACACCTAGCCAACTACATTTCAACTCAGTTTTTCACAATTCCTGACATTTAATCCCAGTAAGAATTCCCTGTTTTAGGTCAGTTAGGATCATCACTTTATTTTAAGAATGTCAAATGTCAGAATAATAGTAGAGACAATTATTTATTTCAGATTTAATTTCTTTCATCACATTCCCAGTGGGTCAGAAGTTTACATACACTCAATTAGTATTTGGTAGCATTGTCTTTAAATTGTTTAACTTGGGTCAAATGTTTTGGGTAGCCTTCCACAAGCTTCCCATAATAAGTTGGGTGAATTTTGGCCCATTCCTCCTGACAAATCTGGTGTAACTGAGTCAGGTTTGTAGGCCTGCTTGCTCGCACACGCTTCTTCAGTTCTGCCCACAAATTGTCTATGGGATTGAGGTCAGGGCATTGTGATGGCCACTCCAATACCTTGACTTTGTTGTCCTTAAGCCATTTTGCCACAACTTTGGAAGTTTGCTTGGGGTCATTGTGTAACATCATCGGATGAGGAAGTGTAGTCGGACCAAAGGGCAGCGTGGTAAGTGTTTATGTTTTTTTATTGAACTGAACACTAATACAAAATAACAAGAGAATAAATGAAACAGTCCTGTAAGGTGCAAACACTAAACAGAAAATAACTACCCACAAAAACCCTGTGGGAAAAAGCTACCTAAGTATGGTTCCCAATCAGAGACAACGACAGACAGCTGTCCCTGATTGCGAACCATACCCGGCCAAAACAAAGATATACAAAAACATAGAAAAAGGAACATAGAATGCCCACCCAAATCACACCCTGACCAAACCAAAATAGAGACATAAAAAGCTCTACGGTCAGGGTATGACACATTGACCCATTTGTGACCAAGCTTTAAGTTCCTGTCTGAATTCTTGTGCTGTTGCTTCAATATATCCACAAAATTTTCCTTCTCACGATGCCATTTATTTTGTGCACCAGTCCCTCCTGCAGCAAAGCACCCCCACAACATGAGGCTGCCACCACCGTGCTTCCCGGTTGGGATGCTGTTCTTTGGCTTGCAAGCTCCCCCTTTTTCCTCCAAACATAACAATGGTCATTATGGCCGAACAGTTCTATTATTGTTTCATCAGACCAAAAAGTACGATCTATGTCCCCATTTGCAGTTGCAAACTGTCGTCTGGCTTTTTTAGGGCGGTTTTGGAGCAGTGTCTTATTCCTTGCAGAGCGGCCTTTCAGGTTATGTTGATATAGCACTCGTTTTACTGTGGATATAGGTACTTTTGTACCTGTTTCCTCTTAGCATCTTCACAAGGTCCTTTGCTGTTGTTCTGGGATTGATTTTGCGCTTTTTGCACCAAAGTACGTTCATCTCTAGGAGACAGGAACGTCTCTTTCCTGAGCGGTATGACGGCTGCGTAGTCCCATGATGTTTCTTTGCAATTTCTCACATGGAATAGCCTTCATTTCTCAGAACAAGAATAAACTGATGAGTATCAGAAGAAAGTGCTTTGTTTCTGGCCATTTTGAGCCTGTAATCGAAACCCACAAATGCTGATGCTCAAGATACTCAACTAGTCTAAAGAAGGACATATTTATTGCTTCCTGAATTACCACAACAGTTTTCAGCTGTGCTAATGTAATTTCAAAAGGTTTTTCTAGCCTTTTAAAATGATAAACTTGGATTAGCTAACACAACGTGCCATTGGAACACAGGAGGGATGGTTTCTGATGATGGGCCTCTACGCCTACGTAGATATTCCTTTCAAAATCACCCATTTCCAGCTACAATAGTCATTTACAACATTAACAATATCTACACTGTTTTTGTGAATAATTTGATGCTATTTGAACCTCTTTCAGCTAGGGGGCACTATTTTTACATTTGGAAAAATAACGTTCCCAATGTAAACGGCCTATTTCTCAGGCCCAGGGACGTGTTTAGTCCCAGGGTCCTTAGCTTATTGATGAGCTTTGAGGGCACTATGGTATTGAACGCTGAGCTGTAATCAATGAATAGTATTAGTAATGGTGTTGGTGTGAGCCATGACCAGCCTTTCAAAGCACTTCCTGGCTACAGACGTGAGTGCAACGGGTTTGTAGTCATTAAGGCAGGTTACCCTAGTGTTCTTGGGCACAGGCACTATGGTGGTCTGCTTAAAACATGTTGGTATTACAGACTCAGACAGGGAGAGCTTGAAAATGTCAGTGAAGACACTTGCCAGTTGGTCAGCGCATGCTAGCAGTACACGTTCTGGTAATCCATCTGGCCCTGCGGCATTGTGAATGTTGATTAAAGGTCTTACTCACATAGGCGGAGGAGAGCATGATCACACAGTCTTCCGGAACAGCTGGTACTCTCATGCATGTTTCAGTGTTATTTGCCTCGAAGCGAGCATAGAAGTAGTTTAGCTCGTCTGGTAGGCTTGTGTCACTGGCCAGTTCTTGGCTGTGCTTCCCTTTGTAGTCTGTAATGGTTTGCAAGCCCTACCCCATCCAACGAGAGTCAGAGCCGGTGTAGTACGATTCGATCTTAGTCCTGTATTGACACTTTGCCTGTTTGATGGTTCGTCTGAGGGCATAGCAAGATATCTTATAAGTCCCACTCCATGAAAGCGGCAGCTCTAGCCTATAGCTCAGTGCGGATGTTGCCTGTAATCCATGGCTTCTGGTTTGGGTATGTACGTATGGTCACTGTGGGGATGACATCATCGATGGATTGATGAAACCAATGACTGATGTGTTGTACTCCTCAATGCCATTGGAGGAATCCCGGAACATGTTCCAGTCTGTGCTAGCAAAACAGTCCTGTAGCATAGCATCTGCTTCATCTGACCACTTTTTAATTGATCTAGTCACTGGTGCTTCTTGCTTTAATTTTTTCTTGTAAGCAGGAATCAGGAGGATATAATGATGGTCCGATTTGCCAAATGGAGGGCGAGGGAGAGCTTTGAATGCGTCTCTGTGTGTGGAGTAAAGGTGGTCCAAAGGTGGTCCCCTCTGGCTGCACGTTTAACATGCTGATAGAAATTTGGTAAAACAGAATTAAGTTTCCCTGCCAAAAGTCTCCAGCTACTAGAAACGTCGCATCTGGATGAGTGTTTTCTTGTTTGCTTATGGTGCAATGCAGCTCATTCAATGCTGTCTTAGTGCCAGCCTCTGACTGTGGTGGTATGTAAACAGCTATGAAAAATACAGATGAAAACTCTCTTGGTAGATATTTTGGTCTACAGCTTATCATGAGATACTCTACCTCAGGCGAGCAATAGCTCGAGACTTCCTTGGATATCGTGCACCAGCTGTTATTTACAAAAATACATAATCCGCCACCCCTTATCTTACCAGAAGCCGCTGTTCTATCCTGCCGGTACAGAGGATAACCAGCCAGCTGTATGTTGATAATGTCGTTGTTCAGCCACGACTCCGTTAAGCATAAGATATTACAGTTTTGAATGTCCCGTTGGTAGTTTAATCTTGTACGTAGGTCATCGATTTTATTATCCAAAGATTGCACATTTGCTAGCAGAATGGAAGGAAGTGGGGGTTTATTTGCCTACGAATTCCCAGAAGGCAGCCCGCCCTTTGGCCCTTTCTTCTCTGCCTTCTCTTCACGCACATGACAGGGATTTGGGCCTGTTCCCGAGGAAGCAGTGTATCCTTCACATCGGGCTCGTCAGACTCGTTAAAGGAAAAAAAGGATTCTGCCAGTCTGCGGTGAATAATCTCAGTCCTGATGTCCATAAGTTATTTTCAGTCATAAGAGACGGTAGCGGCAACATTAAGTACAAAATAATTTAACAAAAAATAAGTTACAAACAACACAAATAAACAAACAATAAAACACAACTCACAAAACGTCTGCCTTCTTCTCCGGTGCCATGTTAGTCATTTCACACATGTTATTCAGATACTGGCTGTTAGCACTTGGTGGTCTATAGCAGCTTCCCACCAGAATGGGCTTTAGGTGAGGCAGATGAACCTGTAGCCATATTACTTCTACAGTTTTTAACATGAGATCCTATTAAAGTTTTACAGGAATGTGGTTCTCAATCTAAACAGTAACACCTCCACCATTGGCATTTCTGTATTTTCTGTAGATGCTATAAACATGTGTTGCTACCACTGTATCATTAAAGGTATTATCTAAGTGAGTTTCAGAGATTGTCAGAATAGCAATGTCATCTGTTACTAGCAAATGATTGATTTCATGAACCTTGTTTCTTAATGCTACATATGTTAACGTGGGCTATTTTGAGCACTTTTCTGGGATCCTTTTGTTTTCATTGCTTTGCTGGGAAGCTTATCAGAAGTAGATATTCTCATGTTATTTATGTTAGTGCAGGGTGAGCTGCACACAGTGGACTTCCTACTAGGGCACACACCACCTCAGTGCTAACAGTATAACTCTGGTTCATAGGCACATGATTACTGCATACAATAGCTGTATGATCAGCAGAACCATTCAGGACAGTAAGAGGGACATGAATTACGTTACCTACATTGTGTCTTCCAACTCCCATGGGATAATATACATTTTCTCAGTGACACAATGGTAGGGATTAACTGAGATGGGCTTGGGTCATTGATAAGTAATTGTCTTATAATGCTGTGAACTAATCCAGGAACCCAAATGATTGGGGTGGATCCAATCCTCAAGCAGAGAGCAAATCTTCAGCTGTTCTCAACTGCCCTTCATAATGTCATTGAATCCCGCATTAAACTATGATAGACTAAATTTCCTGATGCAGGTTATAAAATGTTTGGGAGCAGCTTATCGATGTCCTGTACTCGTGCTCCAGGTAACTGAGACATTTCTCACCATTGAACTGGCCAATACAGGAGGCAGGGATCAGGAGGTAGAAATCACCTTCACATAGACAGGAGAAGGATAGTCCACTTTCCACACACACAAACACACAAACACAGGGAGGGGAAAGACAGAACACCTCCCACACAGAGGAGGGAAGTGGCTATTGTTGCGCGACTGGAACTGTGTGATTTCACTGAGTGCCGGGACAGAAGGTACACACGCACGCACATAAACACACATACAGTCATGGCAGATCACACACGTGTGTGCGTGCGTCTCATGGGACAAGAGTACTCAGCTGCAGCGAAGTACCGATTATATATTGTATAATTAGTGTATGACAACGCATCAAACACACACACACAAACACACCTGGTGACTCACCTCATACAACTATATGATACACACACCTCATCAAATCTGTCTGTACTAGTTATAATTTAGCCTGCCAAGTGTCCCTCTTCATTTTCCTATAATTATACACACGACAAACCGCACACACACACACAACGAGAGAGAGAGAGATGCAGAGAGAGAGATAATCTTTTCAATAATAGATGCAGAGATTGGATTGTTTTTGTACTTCGATGAGAGTCTCGGACTATTAAGTCACTGATTCTTTTTACCGGGCATCGGGAGATACACCGGATCCCAGTTCCTTTTTCAGGACCAAGCTTTCTGCTGCCAATTCTATTTCTACACAATCAAACAGCTTGTCCCCAATTCTCATAGACACGCACACCACACACACTTCCTCCTGAATTACACACTCGCATTTGCCTAGTTCTCAATTTCACATCTTGGAGACCAGTCAGCGGCAAGCTGATTGCAGGCAGGAATCCAGTAATATATAATGATATATGTCATTTAAAGAGATGTGTCTTTATCCAAAACGTGATACAGTATTATGTGTATACATTTTACGTATGGGTGTAACCCTGGTGTTACAAGCGCTACAAAGGACTGGTTAAAATTGCGTTCCACCATGTACGGAGACTCAGGCTGCGTCTCAAGTGGCACCCAATTCACTAAACAGTGCATTACTTTCTGACCAAGGCCCATACAGGTCTGGTCAAAAGTAATACACACTATATAGCAAATAGGGTGGTATTTGGGAGATGGGGTAGCCTAGTGGTTAGAGCGTTGGACTAGTAACCGGAGGGTTGTAAGTTCAAATCCCCGAGCTGACAAGGTACAAATCTGTCATTCTGCCCCTGAACAGGCAGTTAACCCACTGTTCCTAGGCCCTCATTGAAAATAAGAATTTGTACTTTTGTACTGGTTATAAAGGTTAAAAAAAATATTTAAAAAAAAAATGTGAGGAGCACCTACTTTTTTGATTTACACAGTAAATATACATTATTTGATTAACTCAGAGTCTGAACAATCACATTATCCAATGAAATCGATAGTCCCTAGTCCTTTTATGTTCAGGATAGGCTACTGCTGAAATATTATTAAAACTCTGAATCTTCATTGAAAAGTATTTTCCATTAAGTCTACTGTGGTCTTGCACCATGTCTCTTTCCTCTCAATGGGAACCAAACGTGATAAAATAAACTCTAGTTAGCACATGGTTTCTATGTTATGCAATTTGTTGATAGAATGTGATGATAGTTTTAAAAATAAAAAAAACGAACACATTCATTAAATAGGCTACAATTTGTACAAATAGTAGGCTATCTGAACACGTATTTACTACACTCCTGAAAAAAAGAGCGCTATCTAGAACCTAAAATAATGATTTGGCTGTCCCCATAGCAGAATCCTCTGAAGAACCCTTTTTAGTTCCATGTAGAACCCTTTTTAGTTCCATGTAGAACCCTTTTTAGTTCCATGTAGAACCCTTTACACTGATGTTTCTTCATGAAACCCCAAAGAGTTCTACCTGGAACCAGAAAAGGTTCTACCTGGAACCAAAAAGGGTTCTCCTATGGGGACAGCTGAATAATCCTTGTGTGTACAGTACAGTGTTGATAAGATATATTTAAAGCTACTGGTAGTCGATACATAAATGGACCAACCTTGATGAATCAATACTTCTTCTTTTTTTTTTAAAACGTGCAAATGGTTTATACATTTGTTATTATATAATACCTATAAATAGTTTACAAATACTGAGCTAATTCCCCGCTGGCTAGTAATATGCAACATTGGGAGATAAGGTGTCTTTGTTGGTTGTTGATACATTGACTCACATTAGAACCCTCGGTGGTGATGTGTGTTTATGACGGTTGAATTCCTCGTCTGCGGTCAAAACTTCTTTAAAACTCTCTCCAAATAACCGATTAATAATAGGATACAAATGGAATATAGTGGTAGTGTGAAAATCTTTCAATGATGTCATAATCATATATAACAGATCTTACGGTAATTATGTGTGAGTCACGCAGATATTCTTGCTATTCCTTGAAGACTTTAAAAACAGAAGTGTATATTCAACCGGCATAGGGATCAACATGTATTAAAGTTATAGGGTTTTAAGTAACTATAGCCGGTTGTCAAATTCGGATTAAGGTTAGGTATTCTATAGTTTCAGTAGACAACTTTCAGTGAACAGTGAGCCAGCTTTGAAGTCCGTAAAACAGGCATATCGAACGTAATAAACCGTTTGAAATTTTCATAGAAAATTATTGGACGCACAACCGGTGCGCTATGACAAATAGGCTACATTTTCATTCAAATACAGACCAAGGGACAAAGTTAAAGTGTATGCTATACGTTTTTATAAATGCAGGAGTATAATCATTTTCTCGGCTGGCCGAAGAAAATGAGTTTATCTGGTGCCAATAGCAAATACTATAGGCACCATGCAGGTAAACATCGGTAATACATTTAGTTATTATGAAATAGAATATTGGTAATTCCAGTTTAACCTACCCCTGGTTGCCATTTCAGACAGGTGCATGAGCAGCAGAATAGCCGATAGTACATCCAGTATCGGTATGGGAACTTTACCGCGTCTCATGTTCCTTGTTTTGGGGTCAGTTGTCTGTGAACCAGATAGCGCTCCACATTAGGAATTCCCTCGCGACTCCACCGGTGTTGCTCAACATTCTGCCGGTAACGAACATGACAGCGGAACCGTGACAGTGACACGCGGTCCCATATCAGATCACTATATTAAAGCAGAGGGCGTAAAAAAACTAGACTAATAACTGAGCAAGGAAAAGCTGGTCGGTTTGCGTCAACAGACTTCATCTCACTCTCTCTCTCTCTCTCTCTCTCTCTCTCTCTCTCTCTCTCTCACACACACACACAGTCAGGTTCACAGACGCGAGTAAGGGGGGCTTCCTAACAAGCTGAAGACGAATGAGGGATCTCGTGCAGCGGCTGACAGTCAGTCAGACCAATACCATGTTCACATTGATTATAGCAAACGGACATTTTCGAGAAGTTCTAGAGAGGTAACGATTCTCGAGAGACAATACTGTTGTCTACATTTTACCTCGGGAGGTCGCGCAGAAAAAAATCTCATTCAGTTTGTGTAGTGGGTACGATACCGTGGGTAAATCTATTTCTTTACAATAACGTTTGAATTGATTGTCATAGAAACATAAAAACAAGTGCTAATTATTCTAAAAAGGTCTGGCCTATTTTTACAACCTTTGATTTGCATAAAAAGTAAAGTGTTGATTTGATAAAATAATTCAATCATATTAAAACGCATTTAAATATCTAGTTCGCAATAACTTATGTATTGGTTGTCGTAGAAACATTAAAAAAACAGTGTAAGTTATTCAAAAAAGACCTGGCCTACTTGTACAACCTGCATCAAAATTCGTGTTGATTGTCTAGTAATAATCAGGTTATATAAAATTGAAATTAAATCTAATATCCTCAATAGTTTTTTCATTAATTGTCATAGAAACATCAAACTAAATCCAAATTAGTCAAACCCTCAATGGAACTGACGCAAGACATCACCTCCATACAAGTTTCTGCTTTACCAATTGTGTTACAGAATTACCTGCGTTGGCATTTAGCACACCATCTCACAGTACTATCTCAGAGACAAAATATGTAACTTGCCCTCCACACCTCTGGCCCTAACCAAACCGATTGTTTGCTAGGGACCAGGTTGCCACGTGCCTTATCACACCGTCGAGTCAGCCAATCACAGGCTGTAATCTTGGGTTTCAGATCCCCAATTCCTGCCGCCCCTTCTACATCTTCTTCTAGCAGTTGCAGAGAGAGCCTCAAGCTCCTCTTCCCTGCCCAACACAACTGGATTCATTCCCAAATCTGTGGGATGGTGTGCTTGTATAAAGTAAGTTGTGGAAACTCTATCAGTGTATAGTACTGCTGGTTGTTCAATAATGTATAGCTTTTAGTTCTATACAGTTCTTTGCCAATAGTTTCTTCTCTATTCTGTAAGGTGCTGTATCTGTGCTTTCTTGCCCTGGTGTATTCATTTGGTATGTGAATATTCATTGTCTCTATTGTCTCTTGTTAGAGAACCACTACCATTCTAGAACCACTACCATTCTAGAACCACTACCATTCTACCTTTTATATGTCTGCCTGTGTATAGCAATACAGTATACCTGTGTGTAACTGTGAGGTTGAATCATTACCCATCTCCTCTGACCGACAAAATACGCAGAGCCAAACGGTGTGTAATTAAGGAGCACAATGATGTATAATTACTGAGCACAGTGTGTAACTATTGATGTACAGTTGAAGTCAGAGGTTTACGTAGACCTTAATCTAATACATTTAAACTCAGTGTTTCACAATTCCTGACATTTAATCCAAGTAAAAATTCCCTGTCTTAGGTCAGTTAGGATCACCACTTTATTTTAAGAATGTGAAATGTCAAAATAATAGTAGAGAGATGAAAGGTTTTCCTCCTCTTCCTCTGAAGAGGTGTAGTAGCAAGGATTGGACCAAGATGCGGCATGGTAAGTGTCCATGGTTGTTTATTCAAAAACATAGACTGAACACTCAATGAAATACAAAACAATAAACGTGAACAAAACCGAAACAGTACAGTGTGACGAACAAACACAGGCACGGAAACAATCACCCAGGCTACCTAAGTATGATTCTCAGAGACAACTAACGACACCTGCCTCTGATTGAGAACCATACTAGGCCGAACACAGAAAACCAACCTAGAAACACAAAACATAGAATGCCCACCCAACTCACGTCCTGACCAACTAAAACATACAAATAACACAAGAACTAGGTTCAGAACGTGACAGTACCCCCCCTCCCTCCCAAGGTGCGGACTCCGGCCGCAAAACCTGAACCCATAGGGGAGGGTCTGGGTGGGCATCTGTCCGCGGTGGCGGCTCTGGCACTGGACGTGGACCCCACTCCACCATAGTCTTAGTCCGCCTCTGTGGCCTCCTAGGAACCCTAATAAATAGGCCCACAGGACTGAGGGACCCCCCCTGGACAAATTACTCCGGACTGAGGGGCAGCTCAGGACTGAGAGGTAGCTCAGGCTGGTTGACGGCTCTGGCAGCTTCTGGCTGACTGGCGGCTCTGGCGGCTCCATGCTGACTGGCGGCTCTGGCGGCTCCTGGCTGGCTGACGGCTCTGGCAGCTCCTGGCTGGCTGACGGCTCTGGCAGCTCCTGGCTGGCTGACGGCTCTGGCGGCTCCAAGCTGACTGGCGGCTCCAAGCTGACTGACGGCTCTGGCGGCTCCTGGCTGGCTGACGGCTCTGGCGGCTCCAAGCTGACTGGCGGCTCTGGCGGCTCCTGGCTGGCTGACGGCTCTGGCAGCTCCTGGCTGGCTGACGGCTCTGGCAGCTCCTGGCTGGCTGACGGCTCTGGCGGCTCCAAGCTGACTGACGGCTCTGGCGGCTCCTGACTGGCTGACGGCTCTGGCGGCTCCAAGCTGACTGACGGCTCTTGCGGCTCCTGACTGGCTGGCGGCTCCAAGCTGACTGGCGGCTCTGGCGGCTCCATGCTGACTGGCGGCTCTGGCGGCTCCATGCTGACTGGCGGCTCTGGCGGCTCCATGCTGACTGGCGGCTCTGGCGGCTCCATGCTGACTGGCGGCTCTGGCGGCTCAGGACAGACTGGCGGCTCTGGCAGCTCAGGACAGACGGGAGACTCTAGCAGCTCTGGACAGGGGAGAGACTAGCAGCTCTGGACAGGCGGGAGACTAGCAGCTCTGGACAGGTGGGAGACTCTAGCAGCTCTGGAGAGATGGGAGACTCTAGCAGCTCTGGACATGCGGGAGACTAGCAGCTCCGTTGAGACGGGAGACTCTAGCAGCTCTGGACATGCGGGAGACTAGCAGCTCCGTTGAGACGGGAGACTCTAGCAGCTCTGGAGAGATGGGAGACACTAGCAGCTTTGGACAGGCAGGAGACCCTGTAGGGAGGAGACAGAGAGACAGCCTGGTGCGTGGGGCTGCCACAGTAGGGCTGGTGCGTGGAGGTGCGACTGGATGGACCGGACCGTGAAGGCGTACTGGAGATCTTGAGAGCAGGGCTGGCACCATCCGCCCTGGCTGGATCTTCACCCTAGCCCGGCAGATGTGGGGAGCTGGGATGTAGCGCACCGGGCTAAGCACGCGTACTGGGGACACCGTGCGTTTCACCGCACAACACGGTGCCTGATCAGTACAACGCCCGCCAAGGTTAGCACTGCTAGGAGTACTGTAGCGCTGAGCTGGCACAGGACATGCAGGGCTAGGGAGGTGCACAGGAGGCCTGGTGCGTGAGTCTGGCACAATCTTCACCAGATGACTAGCACGCGCCTCAGGACGAGTATGGAGAGCTGACCCAGGTGCCATCAAATCCCCGACACGCTCCGTTGGGCGAATGCCGTGCCTCATGCACCAACACAGCACCTCCCTCATAACGCTCTCCTCCAATTTCCCCATTAACCCCTTCACTGTCTCTGCTTCGCTCACCTCCAACACCGGCTCTGGTTCCATCCTTGGCTCCTCACAGTATACAGGGGGAGTTGGCTCAGGTCTGACTCCTGACTCTGCCACACTCTCCCTGTGCCCCCCGCCAAGAAATGTTTGGGGCTGCCTCTCAGGCTTCCAGCCGCGCTGCCGTGCTAGCTCCTCGTAATGCCGCCTCTCTGCTTTCGCTGCCTCCAGCTCTGCTTTGGGGCGGCGATATTCCCCTGGCTCTGACAGGGTCCTTTTCCGTCCAACACGTCCTCCCATGTCCATGAGTCTTGTGATGCTGGCCGCTGATGCTGCTGCTGTCTCTCCTGCTGCACTTTGGGGCAGCGATAATCCCCTGGCTTTGCCCAGGGTCCTCTTCCCTCCAGGATTTCCTCCCACGTCCAGGAGTCTTGGGTCTTCGGCCGCTGTTGCTGCTGCCCGTTACCACGCCGCTTGGTCCTTGGTTGGTGGGTGATTCTGTAAAGGTTTTCCTCCTCTTCCTCTGAAGAGGTGTAGCAAGGATCGGACCAAGGTAAGTGTCCATGGTTGTTTATTTAAAAACATAAACTGAACACTCAATGACTACAAAACAATAAACGCGAACAAACACAAACACAGACACGGAAACAATCACCCAAAAAACAACAGTGAACCCCTGGCTACCTAAGTATAATTCTCAATCAGAGACAACTAACGACACCTGCCTCTGATTGAGAACCATACTAGGCCAAACACAGAAAACCAGCCTAGAAACACAAATAATAGAATGCCCACCCAACTCACGTCCTGACCAACTAAAACAAACAAATAACACAAGAATTAGGGTCAGAACGTGACAAGATAATTATTTATTTCAGCTTTTATTTCTTTCATCACATTCCCAGTGGGTCAGAAGTTTACATACACTCAATTAGTATTTGGTAGCATTGCTTTTAAATTGTTAAACTTCCGTCAAACTTTTCGGGTAGCCTTCCACAAGCTTCCCAAAATAAGTTGGGTGAATTTTGTCCCATTCCTCCTGACAGAGCTTGTGTAACTGAGTCAGGTTGGTGGGCCTCCTTGCTCGCACACGCTTTTTCAGTTCTGCCCACACTTTTTCTATGGGAAAGTGGTGATCCTAACTGACCTAAGACAGGGAATTTTAACTTGGATTAAATGTCAGCAATTGTGAAAAACTGAGTTGAAATGTATTTGGCTCAGGTGTATGTAAACTTCCTACTTCAACTTTAATTACACGATGTATAGGTCCCCTTGTCGGCCCAGTGTCCTGTCCACTGTTTTGATTCAAGGAGCTTATGAAGACAACACTGAGTGACTTGTTCCTGCCAAAATAACTACACAACCCTGAAGACCTCCACCTGACTGGCTGCCACCACAACCCTAAATACCTCCACCACAACCCTAAATACCTCCACCACAGCCCTAAATACCTCCACCACAACCCTGGAGACCTCCACAACCCTGAAGACCTCCACAACCCTGAAGACCTCAGCAACCCTGAAGACCTCAGCAACCCTGAAGACCTCAGCAACCCTGAAGACCTCAGCAACCCTGAAGACCTCAGCAACCCTGAAGACCTCCGCAACCATGAAGACCTCCGCAACCATGAAGACCTCCGCAACCATGAAGACCTCCACAACCATGAAGACCTCCACAACCATGAAGACCTCCACAACCATGAAGACCTTTTCAACCATGAAGACCTCCTCAACCATGAAGACCTCCACAACCATGAAGACCTCCACAGCCATGAAGACCTCCACAACCATGAAGACCTCCACAACCATGAAGACCTCCGCAACCATGAAGACCTCCACAACCATGAAGATCTCCACAACCATGAAGACCTCCACAACCATGAAGACCTCCGCAACCATGAAGACCTCCACAACCATGAAGACCTCCACAACCATGAAGACCTCCACAACCATGAAGACCTCCACAACCATGAAGACCTCCACAACCCTGAAGACCTCCGCAACCATGAAGACCTTTTCAACCATGAAGACCTCCTCAACCATGAAGACCTCCACAACCATGAAGACCTCCTCAACCATGAAGACCTCCACAACCACGAAGACCTCCGCAACCATGAAGACCTCCACAACCCTAAATCCTCCACCTGTCTGCCACATTGACTCTCACTCAGAATAATCTGTTGAAGTCAAGTTTAATTTTGGATAAGCAGAAAATGCTGTGTTCTACATGTTGCACTGGACCAGAGCATCTATAATGGGGTTTGGTTGGATTATGATGTACTAATGACTCATATGTGACACTTGAAACCTGTTAAGTTTATTTAACCTTTATTTAACTTTGGCAATTAAGTTAAGATCAATCTCTTATTTACAAAGACGGCCTACCAGGGAACAGTGGGTCAACTGCCTTGTTCAGGGGCAGAACAACAGAGTTCTACCTGGTCAGCTCGGGGATTCGAGCTTGCAACCTTTCAGTTACTAGTCCAACACCCTAACCACTAGGCTACCTTCCGCCCCATGAGTCATGCAACAGAAAACCCAGTGCCTAAAGGATGGTACGGCTACGGATACCAAAAGTACTGGGTAGGTCATGGTTTCATCCACACTGGTATGAAGTGAAGTCTCCCCTGTCCGGCTGTCATGGCCCGGGTATGTTACTACTCGCCAGTGGGCAGGGGCCCCATTTCATAATGGAGGATTTGTGGGAGTTTGACCGATTTTATGAATTTATGTTCTAATATGAATTACATGTTGTTTCGTCTATATAAAGGTATTTGAGTAGCTGTTCTTGGAAGATGTTAAACTGTCTTATAAATCAGTTACTTTGAGGTTCTGAGGCTGTAAAACGGATTGTCAATTTCTCTCTGAGGAAGATGAGACATTTGTCTTTTGATATGGAAGGTGTTGTAATTCCTTCCCCAAACTAACATATTTAATTGTTTTAAGATGGTCATACCAATAATTATTTAGCTATTAGATTTAGAATTTCAGGACCCCTGTAGGTATAAAAAAATATATATGTATATAAATAAATAAGTTTGTTTTGAAATGTCTGTCCTATCAATATGGCAGATCTAGATCTCAGGTAGCCTAGTGGGTAGAGCGTTGGACTAGTAACTGAAAGGTTGCAAGATTGAATCCCAGAGCTGACAATGTCAGAATCTGTGGTTCTACCCCTGAACAGTTAGCTTACTTTCTCCTGGTCTGACAAACACGCTCTAGTTCTGCCACCTTTCACTGTAGATGCGGAAGTGCAACATAGGTGGAAGCGGTGGATTGAGACACAGATTCATTCAACAAACAAACAAACAAATAGACAGATATCAATGGGGGTTTAATGAATATGCTAATTAGATTTCCGACACAGTTGCAGACATCGACTCTTATCTTTTCATATGCAAGGCTCGTATTCCTAACCTGTAATACAGAGTATTAAAACATTTTAGTGCGTGATAACATTGCAACTGTTAACTCCTATGTTTGTCATGAGTCTAATAACTATGATCTTGTTATTCTCCATGATTATTTATTTTTGTGATAATTGCCCATGTCTGTGTCTTTGGTAACCCCTGGCAACTGCCATAACGCAGCGTATGACTGATTAACACTATCAAACAGGAAATCTGTCTCATGTTCCTTTCAGTCTATAGTTCAAGTCAGTGTTTAACCAACACAAACATCTAGTTCCACCAATATCTAATCTGGACATGACATCTCGGGTGTGCTCCTGAGTAGCGCAGCGATCTAATACAGGATGACTACAGGGTGAATACACCAATATCTAATCTGGACATGACATCTCGGGTGTGCTCCTGAGTAGCGCAGCGATCTAATACAGGATGACTACAGGGTGAATACACCAATATCTAATCTGGACATGACATCTCGGGTGTGCTCCTGAGTAGCGCAGCGATCTAATACAGGATGACTACAGGGTGAATACACCAATATCGTGATTGGGAGTCCCATAGGGCGGCGCACAATTGGCCCAGACTTGTCCGGGTTAGGGTTTGGCCCGGGGTAGGCCGTCATTCTAAATAAGAATTTGTTCTTAATTGACTTGCCTAGTTAAATAAAGGTTACATAAAAAATAGCAGTGTTTCGTTATTTGTCATGTTTTGTGTTTTTTTGTGGACCCCGGGATGAGTAACTGGTGCATGTTCAAAAAGCTGGTGGGGATCCAAATAAACTGTTGCTCCCCATGGTGCACCCTTGCGTCATCACACGACCTAATGACCAGCCATTCCCAATGGCCATCCCGGCCAACTAAGAGGCTTGCTGTAATTATTTTCATGATATATAGTCTGACTACAGTTCACTCTGGGTTTCACAACAATCCTTAACCATTTTGATGTGTCTACAGTAAATATTATCAGACCGTTTTCTCAGCAGTGTCGCAATAACGTGCACATAATAGCCCTATTTCCTTTAGCCTATGTTTATAAACTTTTCATATAATTTCAGCTCTGGTATAACGATTTTTGAGGGAAATATTGTTGCATCTTTTTTTTCAAAGAGAAGTTTCCATGGGTAATGTGTAAAGATGATATCTGTCTAATCCTAAAATCTATTTCTGGGTTCTAGAATTTAGACACATGAGTGAATCTTTGTTTTCACACTGGAGGATTTGTAAATGTGTTATACATAATGCGATTGAACCGTGTTTATTAACGTCAAAAGATAACTGCCGTTAAAAAAATACAGTACGTTCCGTCTGTTCCATGCGCACGCCACCTGAAGCGACAGAGATTACATCTACCGGAATTAAATTGTGTGTCCCAAATGGCACCCTAATCCAGTAGGGCTCTGGTCAAAAGTAGTGCACTAAGTACAGAATTGGGTGTCATTTTGGGAGACATTTTAACTCTCTGGAGCCCTTGTATCCCATACATAATCCAGATGGGGATTAAAATGTTTCATATCTCTACAGTTCATGAGTGATTTCCTGTGTAAGCCTCTGCATACCCGAAGAGGTCTGGGCCATTTTGCTGGAACAAGTCTACGGTGGCTTTTCTTCCCTCTAAATGACTGTGTTCATTAAACTACTCTGGTTTAATTTCTCTGGCATTATATACCAACCATCCCATCTGAGCTGTCTGTTTGGGATAAATCTCCATTTTATTTTATTGTAGTGAATTTGTCCGGTAGCTTTTTCTTGGCTATTATCGAATGAGCAACCCTCTGGACCACTGACTTGCAGCCCCAATAGAAGTACACACCCAGAGAGAGACAGAGAGAGAGAGAGAGAGAGAGAGAGAGAGAGAGAGAGAGAGAGAGAGAGAGAGAGAGAGAGAGAGAGAGAGAGAGAGAGAGAGAGAGAGAGAGAGAGAGAGAGAGCACATCGGCCTCCACAGCCAAATGAAGTGGCAACAACTCCAGAATCACTTCTACCCACCCCTACCCCGCAACCACTAGAGGGGCATCTAACCCCACCCCCCCCACCCCTACTCCCCAACCACTAGAGGGGCATCTAACCCCAACCCTACCCCCAACCACTAGAGGGGCATCTAACCCCACCCCCCACCCCTACTCCCCAACCACTAGAGGGGCATCTAACCCCACCCCGACCCTGCAACCACTAGAGGGGCATCTAACCCCACCCCCACCCCTACCCCCAACCACTAGAGGGGCATCTAACCCCACCCCTACCCCGCAACCACTAGAGGGGCATCTAACCCCACCCCCACCCCTACTCCCCAACCACTAGAGGGGCATCTAACCCCACCCCTACCCCGCAACCACTAGAGGGGCATCTAACCCCACCCCCCACCCCTACCCCCAACCACAAGAGGGACATCTAACACCACCCCTACCCCGCAACCACTAGAGGGGCATCTAACCCCACCCCCAACCACTAGAGGGGCATCTAACCCCACCCCTACCCACCAACCACATGAGGGGCATCAAACCCCACCCCCACCCCTACCCCCAACCACAAGAGGGGCATCTAACCCCACCCCTACCCCGCAACCACTAGAGGGGCATCTAACCCCACCCCCACCCCTACTCCCCAACCACTAGAGGGGCATCTAACCCCACCCCTACCCTGCAACCACTAGAGGGGCATCTAACCCCACCCCCACCCCTACCCCCAACCACAAGAGGGGCATCTAACACCACCCCTACCCCGCAACCACTAGAGGGGCATCTAACCCCACCCCCAACCACTAGAGGGGCATCTAACCCCACCCCTACCCACCAACCACATGAGGGGCATCAAACCCCACCCCCCACCCCTACCCCCAACCACAAGAGGGGCATCTAACCCCACCCCTACCCCGCAACCACAAGAGGGGCATCTAACCCCCACCCACCCCCAAACACAAGAGGAGCATCGTCATCATCGACTAAGAATCAGGATCTAGTTCATTTAGATAAAGCCTAATGCCCTCAAACTCAACTCTGGACCTGGAAACCGAATCAACTGCTTTTTAAAAGTATTTTCCCCTCATGAAAGATTGAGTACCGGACCCCTAGTAGATGCAATTAATTATCAGGCAGAACAGTAAACTAGCAGGCTCCGGACCTCATAGGGTAAATAGTCAAATACCCCTGACCTGCTGCCTCACAGGTGGTAACACAGGGCAGAAACACACACAGCTTGGAGTCAGGAGTTATCGCTATAGAGTGCTGATTAATACCCACAGTCCCAATTCAATTAAAAATGTCTCAATTTAATTCAAACTTGATCGTTGCCGCCGGCAGAATAATTTCTGCTTGCATTCAAAACAATTTTGTTTACTTTCTTTAGCAAAACAATATTTGTATATTTTGTTCTTAGTTTAACAAATGTTGTCTCATCTCTTCCAACACAGCGGGAGACAAAGGAGGCGAGAGACGAAGAAAGACCGAAGGAAGCATCATTAATTTACCAAGACTTTGAAGTGAGTTTTTTTTATGTATAATTATAACTCTCTGTGTGTAAGATAATCAGATTTCCCTCATGGAGGAGGAAAAGTTGCCTTGGCTAAACTCAAACTAGAGGTCTCTTCTTTACAGAGAGAACCATTCCCATTGTGAATTGAGAGATTATTATCACACACACAAACATATTTGTTTTACTATCCTTGTGGGGACCAAACAATTATTTCCGATTCAAAATGCTTTTTTCCCCCTAAACTAAATTACCCTTAAGCCCAAACCTCTTAACCCTAGTTGCGTGGCCCTTCGGGAGTCAGGAAGGAAGTGCAGCTGGTGAGTTTAGAAATAAACAGAACAAACCAAGAAACATGAGTAGCATGCGTACAGACATGAAACACATAATCAAAACTGCCTGGAGAATGGCGCGAAGGGAGTGACAGATATAGGGGAGGTAATCAATGAAATGATGGAGTCCAAGTGTGCCTTATTATGAAGCGCAGGTGCACATAATGATGAATGCCAGGTGCACATCATTCTGAATGCCCTGCGATGTGGAACACCGGAGGGGAGGATCGGGAGTAGAAGTGACAACCCTAACCCAACCCTAACCCTAACCCTAACCCTAACCCAACCCTAACCCAACCCTAACCCTAACCCTAACCCTAATTGTAAACCTAGCCTAAAATAGCCTTTTTCTTTTTGGAGACCGAAACGTCCCCACTTGTCTGAATTGTCCTTGTGACATTGGCTGATGTAAAAAGGGCCTTATAAATACATTTGATTGAGTGATGTAATTGAATCCTGGCCTGAGACTGGATCATTAGTGTGACTACTCTGGTTGATAAGGTAGAATCCTGGCCTATGACTGGTTCTTTAGTGTGACTACTCTGGTTGATAAGGTAGAATCCTGGCCTAAAACTGGTTCTTTAGTGTGACTAATCTGGTTGATGGGATTGAATCCTGGCCTAAAACTGGATCTTTAGTGTGACTACTCTGGTTGATAAGGTAGAATCCTGGCCTAAAACTGGTTCTTTAGTGTGACTAATCTGGTTGATGGGATTGAATCCTGGCCTAAAACTGGATCTTTAGTGTGACTACTCTGGTTGATAAGATAGAATCCTGGCCTAAAACTGGATCTTTAGTGTGACTAATCTGGTTGATGGGATTGAATCCTGGCCTAAAACTGGATCTTTAGTGTGACTAATCTGGTTGATAAAATAGAATCCTGGCCTAAAACTGGATCTTTAGTGTGACTAATCTGGTTGATGGGATTGAATCCTGGCCTAAGACTGGATCTTTAGTGTGACTAATCTGGTTGATAAAATAGAATCCTGGCCTAAGACTGGATCTTTAGTGTGACTAATCTGGTTGATAAAATAGAATCCTGGCCTAAAACTAGATCTTTAGTGTGACTAATCTGGTTGATAGGATAGAATCCTGGCCCAAGACTGTGTCCTTAGAGTGACTAATCTGGTTGATATGGTTGAATCCTGGCCCAAGACTGAATCATTAGTGTGACAACTCTGGTTGATGGGATTGACTCCTGGCCTAAAACTAGATTCTTAATGACTACTCTGCTTCCGCTACATAGCCAGACAATTAGGGCATTCATTAATAATTGGCTGCTATGTGAGCTTCTGTCTAGGTTTCAGGTACAGTTGAAGTCAGAAGTTTACATACACCTGAGCCAAATTAATTTAAACTCAGTTTTTCACAATTCCTGACATTTAATCCTAGTAACAATTCCCTGTCTTAGGTCAGTTAGAATCACCACTTTATTTTAAGAATGTGAAATGTCAGAATAATAGCAGAGAGAATGATTTATTTCAGTGGGTCAAACGTTTACATACACTCAATTAGTATTTGGTAGCATTGCCTTTAAATTGTTTAACTTGAGTCAAACGTTTCGAGTAGCCTTCCACAAGCTTCCCAAAATAATTTGGGTGAATTTTGGCCCATTCCTCCTGACAAAGCTGGAGTAACTGAGTCAGGTTTGTAGGCCTCCTTGCTCGCACACACTTTTTCAGTTCTGCCCGCAAATTTTTTATAGGATTGAGGTCAGGGCTTTGTGATGGTCAGTAAAAATACCTTGACTTTGTTGTCCTTAAGCCATTTTGCCACAACTTTGAAAGTATGCTTGGGATCATTGTCCATTTGGAAGACCCATTTGCGAGCAAGCTTTAACTTCTTGACTGATGTCTTGAGCTTCAATATATCCACATAATTTTCAATTCCCCATGGTGCCATCTATTTTGTGAAGTGCACCAGTCCCTCCTGCAGCAAAGCACCCCCACAACATGATGCTGCCACCCCTGTGCTTCACGGTTGGAATGGTGTTCTTTGGCTTGCAAGCCTTCCCCCTTTTCCTCCAAACATAACAATGGTCATTATGGCCAAACAGTTCTATTATTGTTTAATCAGACCAGAGGACATTTCACCAAAAAGTACCATCGCTGTCCCCATGTACAGTTGCAAACTGTAGTCTGTCTTATTAATAACGGTTTTGTAGCCGTGGTTTCTTCCTTGCTGAGCGGCCTTTCAGGTTATGTCGATATAGGACTCGTTTACTGTGGATATAGATACTTTTGTACCATTTGATGTATTTGATGTATTTGATACCATTTGATGTATTTGATGTATTTGATACCATTTGATACCATTTGATGTATTTGATACCATTTGATGTATTTGATACCATTTGATGTATTTGATGTATTTGATACCATTTGATGTATTTGAT
This sequence comes from Oncorhynchus keta, assembly GCF_023373465.1. NCBI lineage: Eukaryota > Metazoa > Chordata > Actinopteri > Salmoniformes > Salmonidae > Oncorhynchus > Oncorhynchus keta. The sequence goes on from NC_068426.1 coordinate 8,030,415, forward strand.
GTATTTGATTCCATTTGATGTATTTGATACCATTTGATGTATTTGATGTATTTGATGTATTTGATGTATTTGATACCATTTGATGTATTTGATACCATTTGATACCATTTGATGTATTTGATACCATTTGATGTATTTGATACCATTTGATGTATTTGATACCATTTGATGTATTTGATACCATTTGATGTATTTGATACCATTTGATGTATTTGATACCATTTGATGTATTTGATACCATTTGATGTATTTGATACCATTTGATGTATTTGATACCATTTGATACCATTTGATGTATTTGATGTATTTGATACCATTTGATGTATTTGATGTATTTGATACCATTTGATACCATTTGATGTATTTGATACCATTTGATGTATTTGATACCATTTGATGTATTTGATACCATTTGATGTATTTGATGTATTTGATACCATTTGATACCATTTGATGTATTTGATGTATTTGATACCATTTGATACCATTTGATGTATTTGATACCATTTGATGTATTTGATACCATTTGATGTATTTGATGTATTTGATACCATTTGATGTATTTGATACCATTTGATGTATTTGATACCATTTGATGTATTTGATACCATTTGATGTATTTGATGTATTTGATACCATTTGATGTATTTGATGTATTTGATACCATTTGATGTATTTGATACCATTTGATGTATTTGATACCATTTGATGTATTTGATACCATTTGATGTATTTGATGTATTTGATACCATTTGATGTATTTGATACCATTTGATGTATTTGATACCATTTGATGTATTTGATACCATTTGATGTATTTGATGTATTTGATACCATTTGATGTATTTGATACCATTTGATGTATTTGATACCATTTGATGTATTTGATACCATTTGATGTATTTGATACCATTTGATGTATTTGATACCATTTGATGTATTTGATACCATTTGATGTATTTGATACCATTTGATACCATTTGATGTATTTGATACCATTTGATACCATTTGATGTATTTGATGTATTTGATACCATTTGATGTATTTGATACCATTTGATGTATTTGATACCATTTGATACCATTTGATGTATTTGATACCATTTGATGTATTTGATACCATTTGATGTATTTGATACCATTTGATGTATTTGATGTATTTGATACCATTTGATGTATTTGATGTATTTGATACCATTTGATGTATTTGATACCATTTGATGTATTTGATGTATTTGATACCATTTGATGTATTTGATACCATTTGATGTATTTGATACCATTTGATACCATTTGATGTATTTGATGTATTTGATACCATTTGATGCATTTGATACCATTTGATGCATTTGATACCATTTGATACCATTTGATACCATTTGATGTATTTGATACCATTTGATACCATTTGATGTATTTGATACCATTTGATGTATTTGATGTATTTGATGTATTTGATACCATTTGATGTATTTGATACCATTTGATGCATTTGATACCATTTGATGTATTTGATACCATTTGATACCATTTGATGTATTTGATACCATTTGATGTATTTGATACCATTTGATGTATTTGATGTATTTGATACCATTTGATGTATTTGATACCATTTGATGTATTTGATACCATTTGATGTATTTGATACCATTTGATGTATTTGATACCATTTGATGTATTTGATACCATTTGATGTATTTGATACCATTCCACCTACTCCGCTCCAGCCATTGCCAAGAGCACGTCCTCCCCAAACATCCTGTAAAATACATGTATGTGTAGATTAACCCCACAGGGCTCTGTTCAAAAGTACTGGACTATATGAGGATTATGGTAACATTTGGGCTGCATCCTGAATAACCAAAGTGAAACAATGACTTTGAAGGGGATCATGCTTAATCTGTAGCTGGTTCTCTATAGCTGGGTCGTTCCACCAATTGAATACCTTTTGGGTTGTGTAAATTAGTAATACAAAACATTTGATTTCACCTCATTTTAACATTTTCACAAAAAGAGCACATTTTCAACTTCATAAAACATGTTTTCCTATCTGAAGAGTTTAAATCAATACAATTACTGTGGTAAGTGCCATCAGAAAGTATTCACACCCTTAGACATTTTTCACATTTTGTTGTGTTACAAGGTGGAATTAAACCTCATTTGTGCCAGGTGTGATAGCCCTCCTAAATAGCTCGGGCTAATGTTCCTATCGACTCAGTAAGGCCAGCAGGCTAGTCTTTAAAAAAAAAAATGTTTTATTGGTATGTATCTGTTATGAAAGTTGTATTGTCAATTTTGTTTTGTATTTAAATGCCACTTTAAACGTGTACACGACACTGCAACATGTCCCCATGGAGACAATAAAGTCAGTAAGTAAGTAAATAGATTTTTTTTAAATAATTGTCAACGATCTACACAAATTACTGTTTAATGTCAAAGTGGGAGAAACATTCAAACTTTTTTTTTTAAGTTTAAAAAATTAACACCAATTCAGTGCCTTCAGAAAGTATTCAGACCCTTTTACTTTTTCCACATTTTGTTACTTTACAGCCTTATTCGAAAATTGACACAAATAAAAAATAGCATCAGCAATCTATACACAATACCTGTCACGGCTGTTGAAGGATGACGACAAAAGTGTAGCGTGGTGAGCGTACATTTTCTTTCTTTTAAGCAAAATGACGCCAAACAAAACAATAAACACTACAAAAACAAACCGTGAAGCACACAAGCAAAGTGCTCTAAACAGAGACAACCTCCCACTCACACAGGTGGGAAAAGGGTACCTAAGTATGGTTCCCAATCAGAGACAAAGATAGACAGCTGTCCCTGATTGAGAACCATACCCGGCCAAACACAAAGAAATAGAAAACATAGAACACAAAACATAGAATGCCCACCCCAACTCACGCCCTGACCAAACCAAAACAGAGACATAAAAAGGATCTCTAAGGTCAGGGTGTGACAATACCTCAATGACAAAGTGAAAACTGTTTTTAGAAGTCTTTGAAAATGTATTTAAAAAAAAATCTGAAATATCTTATTTCCATAAGTGTTCAGACCCTTTGCTATGAGACTCAAAATGGAGCTCAGATGCATCCTGTTTCCACTGATCATCCTTCAGACGTTTATACAACTTTTTTGGAGTCCACCTGTGGTAAATTCAATTAATTGGACATGATTTGGAAAGGCACACACCTGTCTACATAAGGTCCCACAGTTGACAGTGAATGTCAAATCAAAAACCAACCCATGATGTCAAAGGAATTATCTGTAGACCTCCGAGACAGGATTGTGTCGAGGCACTGATCTGGGGAAGGGTACCAAAACATTTCTGCAACATCGAAGGTCCCCAAGAACACAATGGCCTCCATCATTCTTAAATGGAAGAAGTTTGGAACCACCAAGACACATCCTAAAGCTGGTCGCCCGGCCAAACTGAGCAATCGGGGGAGAAGGGCCTTGGTCAGGGAGGTGACCAAGAACCCGATGGTCACTCTGACAGAGCTCCTAGTGGAGATGGGAGAAACTTTCAGAAAGACAAACATCTCTGCAGCACTCCACCAATCAAGCCTTTATGGTAGAGTGGCCAGACGGAAGTCACTCCTCAGTAAAAGAAACATGACAGCCCGCTTGGAGTTTGGAAAAAGGCACCTTAAGGACTCTCAAACCATGAGAAACAAGATTCTCTCGTCTGTTGAGACAAAGATTGAACTCTTTGGCCTGAATGCCAAGAGTCACGTCTCAATGAAACCTGGCACCATCCCTACGGTGAAGCATGGTGGTGACAGCATCATGCTGTGGGGGTGTTTTTCAGCAGCAGGGACTGGGAGACTAGTCAGGTTTGAGGGAAAGATGAACGGAGCAAAGTACAGAGAGATTCTTGATGAAAGCATGCTCCAGAGTGCTCAGGACCTCAGACTAGGGCGAAGGTTCACCTTCCAACAGGACAACGACCATAAGCACACAGCCACGACAATGCTGGAGTGGCTTCGAGACAACTCTCTGAATGGCCTTGAGTGGCCCAGCCAGAGCCCAGACTTGAACTCGATCAAACATCTCTGGAGAGACCTGAAAATAGCTGTGCAGCGACACTCCCAACCTGACAGAGCTTAAGAGGATCTGTAGAGAAGAATGGGAGAAACTCCCCAAATACAGGTGTGCCAAGCTTGTCGCGGCATACCCAAAAAGACCTGATGCTGTAATTGCTGCCAAAGGTGCTTCAACAAAGAACTAAGGTAAAGGGTCTGAATACTTATGTAAATATAATATTTCTGTTTTATTTTTAAGAAATTAGTAAAAATGTCTAAACCTGTTTTTGCTTTGTCATTATGGAGCATTGTGTGTAGATTGATGAGAAAAACAACTATTCTAATGAATCTTAGAATAAGGCTTTAACCTAACAAAGTGGAAAAAGTCAAGGGCTCTGAATACTTTCAGAAGGCATTGTATATCTAATTTAAGTAAGTATTCAACCCCCTGAGTCAGTAGATGTTAGAATCACATTTGGCAGCGATTACAGCTGTGAGTCTTTTTGGCTAAGTCTCTAAGAGGTTTGCACACTTGGATTGTAAAACTCTTCAAGCTCTGTCAAATTGGTCGTTGATCATTGCCAGACAGCCATTTTCAAGTCTTAACATCGATTTTCAAGCCTATTTAAGTCAAAACTGTAAATATACCACTCAGGAAATGTTGTCTTGGTAAGCAACTCCAGTTTAGATCTGGCCTTGTGTTTTAGGTTATTGTCATGCTGAAAGGTAAATTTGTCTCCGTGTCTGTTGGAAAGCAGACTGAACCAGGTTCTCCTCTAGGATTTGTCTGTGTTTAGCTCTATTCCATTTATTTTTATCCTCAAAAACTCCCTAGTGCTTGCCGAGGACTAGCATACCCATAACATGATGCAGCCACCACCATGAAAGAAAAGATGAAGAGTGATACTCAGTTAAGTATTGTGTTGGATTTACCCCAAACATAACGCTTTGTATCCAGGACACATTTTTTGCAGTTTTACTTTAGTCCCTTGTTGCAAACAGGATGCGTGTTTTGGAATATGTTTATTCTGTCCAGTCTTCCTTATTTTCACTCTGTCAATTAGGTTAGATTTGTGGACTAACTACAATGTTTTTGATCCATTCTCAGTTTTCTCCGATCACAGCCATAACTATTTTAAAGTTACGATTGGCCTCATGGTGAAATCCCTGAGCGGCTTCCTTCCTCTCAGGCAACTGAGTTAAGAAAGATGCCTGAAACTTTGTAGTGTTCTTTGGTGTGTGAAATTCACTGCTCGACTGAGGGACCTTACAGATGTGGGGTGCAGAGATATACAGGGCCAGCGCTATGAGGAAGCAAAGCCAAATGTGTGCCCTGCCGGTTTTGTTTCCCCATATTTTTTTATATACAGTAAACATATACAGTATACAGTAAATATTTTTTTAAATAAATACAAATCTGTCGCTGTGTCCTTGAGCAAGGCGCTTAATCTTGATTGCTCCAGGGGCGCTGTACAATGGCGACCCTGGCCGTGACCCCACTCCCTGCAAGTGTCTCATGGGGAGTTGGGATATGGCGACCCTGGCCGTGACCCCACTCCCTGCAAGTGTCTCATGGGGAGTTGGGATATGGCGACCCTGGCCGTGACCCCACTCCCTGCAAGTGTCTCATGGGGAGTTGGGATATGCAAAAAAACACATTTTCATTACACAATTGTGTGTGTAACAGGCCAAATATGAGAACCCCCCAAATTATTATTATTATTATTTTTGTTTTACCATGCCCGGTTTTGCCAATGTAGCACCACCAAGCCTGCCAGTAGTGTATAACCGGGACCAAGGCTATATGCCAGTGTGCGCTCATGATCTGAGGAGGTGGGAGGAGGGAGGGGAAAAGTAATAATGTAATATTTAGTAGTTCAAATAAGAAAATGCATTGTGATTGGGCACCTAGCCATGCATCGTCATAAGATACTGCCTTCATTATTGTTTAGGAAACTCATTGGATCCCAGGGCAGGGTCAAATGTACCTTTTTCTTCTCAGACAGCTACAGCTAGCTTCGTTACATTTTTGCCGCACTGAATAATTATAGCTGGTTGGCTCAGGTTTGATCAGCATGGATATCCGAAAATGGCTGGGCATTGCCAAGAGCAAAACACAACTGAGGGCAACCGTGTCCAGACTGATATCGCACTCACCGAGCAACCTGCAAGCAGCAAATTCAATACACCCTGCTGACATACAAGCTTGAGAAGAGCCGTGGACTAGCACCAGCAGCGCGAGGGTAACATCACAACAAAAACTTGGTCCTGCACATCGATTACCTCTCTAGCTTCTCAGAGATATCTCTGAGAAGCTACCCAGTAAAGGGCTGAAAATAGCCCATATTAATATATGTAGCCTTAGAAATAAGGTTCATGAAATCAATAACTTGCTAACATCAGATAACATGCATATATTAGTCCTGTCTGAGACTCACTTAGATCATTCATTTGATGATACAGCAGTAGCAATGCTTAGAAAATATCTTATGTCAAGTGGTATTGAAGTGTTGTGGTTGCAGGTTCACCTGACGCATCTAAATGGCTTTTATTTTGGGGTTGTTGCTATAGGCCACCAAGTGCTAACAGTCAGTATCTAAGTAACATGTGTGAAATGCTTGATAGTGTATGTGATGTAAACAGAGAGGTCTACTTTCTTGGGGACCTGAATATTGACAGGTCTCCATCAAGATGTCCACTCAAGAGGGAACGTCTTTATTATTGATTTATTATTACCTTATTGAGCACATGTTTAGTAATACTGTAGAACTTTGTTTTAATGCTCTATCTGTACCCATTGGATACAGTTATCACAATATAGTGGCTATATTCAGGAGAGACCCAACGTTCCAACAGCTGGGTCTAAACTAATGTATAAGAGATCATACAAAATCATTTGCTGTGACTTTAATGTGGATGATGATACAAACATTTGTTGGTCTGATGTGATTAATGAGGAGCATCCAGATGCTGCACTTGATGAAGTGATGAACTTGCATTTTCCAATTATTGATAAACATGCACCTGTTAAGAAGCTGACTGTTAGAACTGTTAGGCTCAAAGGATTTATGAGAAATTGAAAAACTGTATTGAAAAATGTATAAATTTATGTGACTAAACTCAACAAAAAGCAGAAGAAACTGTATTATGAAGCCAAGATCAATGATAACAAATGATGAGGAAAGATGTGGAGTACTTTAAATGAAATTATGGGCAGAAAGACAAATTCAACTCAATCTTCCATAGAATCAGATGGCTTATTCATCCCAAAATCATTTGATGTCGCTAATTATTAAAATATATATATATATTTAACCTTCATTTAACTAGACAAGTCAGTTAAGCACAAAACTTATTTAGAATGACGGCCTATACCGGGGCCAATTATGCGCCAGACGACACAGACGACACTGGGCCAATTATGCACCAGACGACACAGACGACACTGGGCCAATTATGCACCAGACGACACAGACGACACTGGGCCAATTATGCACCAGGCGACACAGACGACACTGGGCCAATTATGCACCAGACGACACAGACGACACTGGCCCAATTATGCACCAGGCGACACAGACGACACTGGGCCAATTATGCGCCCCCCCTATGGGACTCCCAATCACGGCCGGTTGTGATACATCCTGGAATGGAACCAGGGTCTCCGTACCAGGGTGTCTGTACCAGGGTGTCTGTAGTGACGCCTCTAGCACTGAGATGCAGTGCGTTAGACCGCTGCGATACAGCCTGGAATCGAACCAGGGTGGCTGTAGTGACGCCTCTAGCACTGAGATGCAGTGCCTTAGACCGCTGCGATACAGCCTGGAATCGAACCAGGGTGTCTGTAGTGACGCCTCTAGCACTGAGATGCAGTGCCTTAGACCGCTGTACAGCCTGGAATCGAACCAGGGTGTCTGTAGTGACGCCTCTAGCACTGAGATGCAGTGCCTTAGACCGCTGCGATACAGCCTGGAATCGAACCAGGGTGTCTGTAGTGACGCCTCTAGCACTGAGATGCAGTGCCTTAGACCGCTGCGATACAGCCTGGAATCGAACCAGGGTGTCTGTAGTGACGCCTCTAGCACTGAGATGCAGTGCGTTAGACCGCTGCGATACAGCCTGGAATCGAACCAGGGTGGCTGTAGTGACGCCTCTAGCACTGAGATGCAGTGCCTTAGACCGCTGCGATACAGCCTGGAATCGAACCAGGGTGTCTGTAGTGACGCCTCTAGCACTGAGATGCAGTGCCTTAGACCGCTGCGATACAGCCTGGAATCGAACCAGGGTGTCTGTAGTGACGCCTCTAGCACTGAGATGCAGTGCCTTAGACCGCTGCGATACAGCCTGGAATCGAACCAGGGTGTCTGTAGTGACGCCTCTAGCACTGAGATGCAGTGCCTTAGACCGCTGCGATACAGCCTGGAATCGAACTTGGGTGTCTGTAGTGACGCCTCTAGCACTGAGATGCAGTGCCTTAGACCGCTGCGATACAGCCTGGAATCGAACCAGGGTGTCTGTAGTGACGCCTCTAGCACTGAGATGCAGTGCCTTAGACCGCTGCGATTCAGCCTGGAATCGAACCAGGGTGTCTGTAGTGACGCCTCTAGCACTGAGATGCAGTGCCTTAGACCGCTGCGATACAGCCTGGAATCGAACCAGGGTGTCTGTAGTGACGCCTCTAGCACTGAGATGCAGTGACTTAAACTGCTGCGATTCAGCTTGGAATCAAACAAGGGTTCGAAAAGACCGCTGTGTCACTCGGGAGCCCCCTATTTGAATGATTACTTCTTTGGCTAAGGGGGCAAATGCCAACAATGAAGAGTATTTTTTATTTTTTATTTTAAAAAATGAAAGAAAGAAAGAAAAGTATTTTAAATTGGTGTGGGAGAGGTGGAAAAATGATTGTTATGAGTCAATAATGACAAACCATCTGACATTGACAATTTAGATGGAAAGCTACTGAGGATGAGATGCGACTCTAAAGCCACTCCTATCTGTCATATCTTTAATCTGAGTCCAGAGGAAAGTGTTTGTCCTCGGGGCTGGAGGGAAGCCAAAGTCATTTCGCTCCCCAAGAGTGGTAAAGCTGCATTTACTGGTTCTAACAGCAGACCTATCAGCTTGCTGCCAGCTCTTAGCAAACTGTTGAAAAAAATGGTGTTTGACCAAATACAATGCTATTTCTCTTTAAGCAAATGAACAACAGACTTTCAGTGTGCTTATAGAGAAGGGCACTCAGTATGTGCTGCACTGACACAAATTACTGATGATTGGTTGAAAGAAGTTGATAATAAGAAGATTGTGTACTGTTAGAGTTCAGTGCAGCCTTTGATATGATTTACCATAATTAGGGCTCACAAAATTTTGTAAACTGGGGATTGTCAAGCATATAACTGTTGGTCTCCCGGTAATTGACCGTTGTCATGACTCTCTCTCCAAACAATTACCTGCTACGTTTAATTATCACTCGATTAAATTAATCATGTAACAATTAAATGTAGTAGGTAATAGCAGTCATCACATTAATGATAGTCACGACACCGGTAATTAACATAAACACATTTAGTATCTCCTGGCTTCCACTGATGCAGCCCTTTGGAACATCTACATTTTTTAAAAGTCTAATATATCCATGTAATATAACCTACACCTTCACAATAAATCCATTATTTACTTTAGACAGGTCTAAAGAAACATGATATGAAGAAAATGTAGTCTATTTCTGAAGAACAGAATGACATACTCTGAGTTGTCCTCGTGTTAGGCCGTGATTTGGCTGTGCCATATGGCTGTGGGCTACACAAGTTCATTTAGCAGACAATATTTGCTTAGAATTACGTAGCATTATTTTATATTATTTTACAGTATGAAGAACACAACTGAACAAAGCTGAATAAAATATAAAGGATATTTTCTCCAAACGATTTGAGGGAGTGCTGTCACGTTCTGACCTTTATTTCCTGTGTTTTGTATTTAGTTAGTATGGTCAGGGCGTGAGTTGGGTGGGCAGTCTAGGTTTGTTTTTCTAGGTTTTGGGAATTTCTATGTTTCGGCCTAGTATGGTTCTCAATCAGAGGCAGGTGTCATTAGTTGTCTCTGATTGAGAATCATACTTAGGTGGCCTGGGTTTCACTGTGTGTTTGTGGGTGATTGTTCCTGTCTCTGTGTGTGCACCAGATAGGACTGTTTTGAGTTTTCACATTTCTTGTTTTTGTTAGTTTGTTCATGTGTAGTGATATATTAAAAAGAACCATGGACAATTACGACGCCGCGTATTGGTCCTCTGATCCGTTTCGCCTCTCCTCTTCGGAAGAAGAGGAGGAAATTCATTACAAGTGCGCACATGCGGCTATTCTGTGTTGAGCGGTTAACAAAGAAATATGTACTCCTATATGCTTCATTTACAGTTAATAATGTAACTTAAGTTGTTCTACAAAAGTTGGGCTATATGTTTTGATTTGTAATACATTGTCAGGCTGCATGATGTGACTCTGTGATGATGATTTGAAAAAAAGTTGCTTGAAAGGCATGAGCTCTGCTTAGTTTATTTGCGCAGGCTGTACAAACTTCGTCAATCTCTCATTCACAATTTCAGAAGCACTTGATAATGTCTCACATTTCCCAGCGGTATCCCCTTTGTGTGACCACAATACACCCTAAAAAAATCTTGCCTTTTGCAGCTTGTGGTGGTTAATTTCTGCATTAAGAAATGAGGAGAGAGACAAACTTCACACACCAGTCAGAGTTATACTTAAACTCCATCTTTAACAATAAGAGTTTTGCAATAGCACTAACATTCAATGATGCACCATTTCTAATGAACCATTGGAAGTCACAACACAATGGCTACTGAGATCTTTGATAGCAAAGATCCACCCCCCTAGTCGACATGACAAACCACAGATATTAGGAACATTTCACAAAGGAAGACTTTATAGTGAGAAAGGAGTATTCCTTAGCCAGATAACATTTGCTATAAATTATCGTTCAGTTTGGTCCCTGAGATGAGGTTCTAATCTCGTTCCTGGTACTTCATAGCACAGAACCATTACCTCATCCAATTGCATAACTCAATTGTCAACTCTAGATACTCCCATCTCAAGTAAAACCACTTCTTGACCCCTCTCTTGGACAAGCTCACTGAGGGGAGTGAGCCTCTAGGTCATACACTATCCCAGGATAAGTGCAACATCAGAGAGGACATACAATGGTTCCAGACACTGACATACACCTCCTCCCAATGCCAAAGGAGGGAGTGACTTGCGCACAGACATTGTGGAGACAAGTAATTGGCTCCCCATTAATCACGCCATCCCTTCACATGGTTTAAGAATAGGTAAAGACACATTCACATATGAAAACCATGTTCCATCCTGTCCTCTTCCCTTTCTGATATTCTAATAACAAGTATATCACATAAGCATACTATGCAGATAAGACATCTTAATTATCTATGTTACCCAACTAATTCTGATTCATCCACCACAAGCTGCCTGCTCTGAAGCACCTCTTATCTCACTCCCACGGCTCTGTGTCACGTGATCTGGTCTTTCTCACAGGCTACAAGTGAAGACAGACACATCGGTGATGCAAATGCTCAAATAGATCAGAGCATTCAGCTTAAATTGTTTATAAACTGTTAAGGCTTTTTCTTCACATTGTAAGCGCAGCAATGCGCACACGGCAGTAGGCTGTAGGCGCGAATGTTCCATTAGCGGGAAAACACCATTATTAAAAGTGCCCACATATTTGATTATGCTTTTATTATAAAGGTGCATTTTTATGGTGAAAAGGATCTTCCCCAAATATGAAAGTCACACGCTGCATATGTTTGTACGCCAGTTAGGCTCTAAACCCCTTGTAAAGTGGATTAATGTGCTTCATTTTAATAAATGACTTGGCCACTTTAGTTGTGATATTAACCTTATTAAAACATATAGGACTATGGCCTAGGCTACATGAGGTGTGATACTAACCTTATTAAAACATGTAGGACTATGGCCTAGGCTACATGAGGTGTGATACTAACCTTATTAAAACATATAGGACTATGACCTAGGCTACATGAGGTGTGATACTAACCTTATTAAAACATGTAGGACTATGGCCTAGGCTACATGAGGTGTGATACTAACCTTATTAAAACATATATGACTATGGCCTAGGCTACATGAGGTGTGATACTAACCTTATTAAAACATATAGGACTATGGCCTAGGCTACATGAGGTGTGATACTAACCTTATTAAAACATATAGGACTATGGCCTAGGCTACATGAGGTGTGATACTAACCTTATTAAAACATATAGGACTATGGCCTAGGCTACATGAGGTGTGATACTAACCTTATTAAAACATATAGGACTATGACCTAGGCTACATGAGGTGTGATACTAACCTTATTAAAACATATAGGACTATGGCCAAGACTACATGAGGTGTGATACTAACCTTATTAAAACATATAGGACTATGGCCTAGGCTACATGAGGTGTGATACTAACCTTATTAAAACATGTAGGACTATGGCCTAGGCTACATGAGGTGTGATACTAACCTTATTAAAACATATAGGACTATGGCCTAGGCTACATGAGGTGTGATACTAACCTTATTAAAACATATAGGACTATGACCTAGGCTACATGAGGTGTGATACTAACCTTATTAAAACATATAGGACTATGGCCTAGGCTACATGAGGTGTGATACTAACCTTATTAAAACATATAGGACTATGACCTAGGCTACATGAGGTGTGATACTAACCTTATTAAAACATATAGGACTATGGCCTAGGCTACATGAGGTGTGATACTAACCTTATTAAAACATGTAGGACTATGGCCTAGACTACATGAGGTGTGATACTAACCTTATTAAAACATATAGGACTATGACCTAGGCTACATGAGGTGTGATACTAACCTTATTAAAACATATAGGACTATGGCCTAGGCTACATGAGGTGTGATACTAACCTTATTAAAACATATAGGACTATGACCTAGGCTACATGAGGTGTGATACTAACCTTATTAAAACATATAGGACTATGGCCTAGGCTACATGAGGTGTGATACTAACCTTATTAAAACATGTAGGACTATGGCCTAGACTACATGAGGTGTGATACTAACCTTATTAAAACATATAGGACTATGGCCTAGGCTACATGAGGTGTGATACTAACCTTATTAAAACATATAGGACTATGACCTAGGCTACATGAGGTGTGATACTAACCTTATTAAAACATATAGGACTATGGCCTAGGCTACATGAGGTGTGATACTAACCTTATTAAAACATATAGGACTATGGCCTAGGCTACATGAGGTGTGATACTAACCTTATTAAAACATATAGGACTATGGCCTAGGCTACATGAGGTGTGATACTAACCTTATTAAAACATATAGGACTATGACCTAGGCTACATGAGGTGTGATACTAACCTTATTAAAACATATAGGACTATGGCCTAGGCTACATGAGGTGTGATACTAACCTTATTAAAACATGTAGGACTATGGCCTAGGCTACATGAGGTGTGATACTAACCTTATTAAAACATATAGGACTATGGCCTAGGCTACATGAGGTGTGATACTAACCTTATTAAAACATATAGGACTATGGCCTAGACTACATGAGGTGTGATATTAACCTTATTAAAACATATAGGACTATGGCCTAGGCTACATGAGGTGTGATACTAACCTTATTAAAACATATAGGACTATGGCCTAGGCTACATGAGGTGTGATACTAACCTTATTAAAACATATAGGACTATGGCCTAGGCTACATGAGGTGTGATACTAACCTTATTAAAACATATAGGACTATGGCCTAGGCTACATGAGGTGTGATACTAACCTTATTAAAACATATAGGACTATGGCCTAGGCTACATGAGGTGTGATACTAACCTTATTAAAACATATAGGACTATGGCCTAGACTACATGAGGTGTGATACTAACCTTATTAAAACATATAGGACTATGGCCTAGGCTACATGAGGTGTGATACTAACCTTATTAAAACATATAGGACTATGGCCTAGGCTACATGAGGTGTGATACTAACCTTATTAAAACATATAGGACTATGGCCTAGGCTACATGAGGTGTGATATTAACCTTATTAAAACATATAGGACTATGGCCTAGGCTACATGAGGTGTGATACTAACCTTATTAAAACATATAGGACTATGGCCTAGGCTACATGAGGTGTGATACTAACCTTATTAAAACATATAGGACTATGACCAAGACTACATGAGGTGTGATACTAACCTTATTAAAACATATAGGACTATGACCTAGGCTACATGAGGTGTGATACTAACCTTATTAAAACATATAGGACTATGACCAAGACTACATGAGGTGTGATACTAACCTTATTAAAACATATAGGACTATGGCCTAGGCTACATGAGGTGTGATATTAACCTTATTAAAACATATAGGACTATGGCCTAGGCTACATGAGGTGTGATACTAACCTTATTAAAACATATAGGACTATGGCCTAGGCTACATGAGGTGTGATACTAACCTTATTAAAACATATAGGACTATGGCCTAGGCTACATGAGGTGTGATACTAACCTTATTAAAACATATAGGACTATGGCCTAGGCTACATGAGGTGTGATACTAACCTTATTAAAACATATAGGACTATGACCTAGGCTACATGAGGTGTGATACTAACCTTATTAAAACATATAGGACTATGGCCTAGACTACATGAGGTGTGATACTAACCTTAGTAAAACATGTAGGACTATGGCCTAGGCTACATGAGGTGTGATACTAACCTTATTAAAACATATAGGACTATGGCCTAGGCTACATGAGGTGTGATACTAACCTTATTAAAACATATAGGACTATGGCCTAGGCTACATGAGGTGTGATACTAACCTTATTAAAACATGTAGGACTATGGCCTAGGCTACATGAGGTGTGATACTAACCTTATTAAAACATGTAGGACTATGGCCTAGGCTACATGAGGTGTGATATTAACCTTATTAAAACATGTAGGACTATGGCCTAGGCTACATGAGGTGTGATACTAACCTTATTAAAACATGTAGGACTATGGCCTAGGCTACATGAGGTGTGATACTAACCTTATTAAAACATGTAGGACTATGGCCTAGGCTACATGAGGTGTGATACTAACCTTATTAAAACATATAGGACTATGGCCTAGACTACATGAGGTGTGATATTAACCTTATTAAAACATATAGGACTATGGCCTAGGCTACATGAGGTGTGATACTAACCTTATTAAAACATATAGAACTATGGCCTAGGCTACATGAGGTGTGATACTAACCTTATTAAAACATATAGGACTATGGCCTAGGCTACATGAGGTGTGATACTAACCTTATTAAAACATATAGGACTATGGCCTAGGCTACATGAGGTGTGATACTAACCTTATTAAAACATATAGGACTATGGCCTAGGCTACATGAGGTGTGATACTAACCTTATTAAAACATATAGGACTATGGCCTAGACTACATGAGGTGTGATACTAACCTTATTAAAACATATAGGACTATGGCCTAGGCTACATGAGGTGTGATACTAACCTTATTAAAACATATAGGACTATGGCCTAGGCTACATGAGGTGTGATACTAACCTTATTAAAACATATAGGACTATGGCCTAGGCTACATGAGGTGTGATATTAACCTTATTAAAACATATAGGACTATGGCCTAGGCTACATGAGGTGTGATACTAACCTTATTAAAACATATAGGACTATGGCCTAGGCTACATGAGGTGTGATACTAACCTTATTAAAACATATAGGACTATGACCAAGACTACATGAGGTGTGATACTAACCTTATTAAAACATATAGGACTATGACCTAGGCTACATGAGGTGTGATACTAACCTTATTAAAACATATAGGACTATGACCTAGACTACATGAGGTGTGATACTAACCTTATTAAAACATATAGGACTATGGCCTAGGCTACATGAGGTGTGATATTAACCTTATTAAAACATATAGGACTATGGCCTAGGCTACATGAGGTGTGATACTAACCTTATTAAAACATGTAGGACTATGGCCTAGGCTACATGAGGTGTGATACTAACCTTATTAAAACATATAGGACTATGGCCTAGGCTACATGAGGTGTGATACTAACCTTATTAAAACATATAGGACTATGGCCTAGGCTACATGAGGTGTGATACTAACCTTATTAAAACATATAGGACTATGGCCTAGGCTACATGAGGTGTGATACTAACCTTATTAAAACATATAGGACTATGACCTAGGCTACATGAGGTGTGATACTAACCTTATTAAAACATATAGGACTATGGCCTAGGCTACATGAGGTGTGATACTAACCTTATTAAAACATGTAGGACTATGGCCTAGGCTACATGAGGTGTGATACTAACCTTATTAAAACATATAGGACTATGGCCTAGGCTACATGAGGTGTGATACTAACCTTATTAAAACATATAGGACTATGGCCTAGACTACATGAGGTGTGATATTAACCTTATTAAAACATATAGGACTATGGCCTAGGCTACATGAGGTGTGATACTAACCTTATTAAAACATATAGGACTATGGCCTAGGCTACATGAGGTGTGATACTAACCTTATTAAAACATATAGGACTATGGCCTAGGCTACATGAGGTGTGATACTAACCTTATTAAAACATATAGGACTATGGCCTAGGCTACATGAGGTGTGATACTAACCTTATTAAAACATATAGGACTATGGCCTAGGCTACATGAGGTGTGATACTAACCTTATTAAAACATATAGGACTATGGCCTAGACTACATGAGGTGTGATACTAACCTTATTAAAACATATAGGACTATGGCCTAGGCTACATGAGGTGTGATACTAACCTTATTAAAACATATAGGACTATGGCCTAGGCTACATGAGGTGTGATACTAACCTTATTAAAACATATAGGACTATGGCCTAGGCTACATGAGGTGTGATATTAACCTTATTAAAACATATAGGACTATGGCCTAGGCTACATGAGGTGTGATACTAACCTTATTAAAACATATAGGACTATGGCCTAGGCTACATGAGGTGTGATACTAACCTTATTAAAACATATAGGACTATGACCAAGACTACATGAGGTGTGATACTAACCTTATTAAAACATATAGGACTATGACCTAGGCTACATGAGGTGTGATACTAACCTTATTAAAACATATAGGACTATGACCAAGACTACATGAGGTGTGATACTAACCTTATTAAAACATATAGGACTATGGCCTAGGCTACATGAGGTGTGATATTAACCTTATTAAAACATATAGGACTATGGCCTAGGCTACATGAGGTGTGATACTAACCTTATTAAAACATATAGGACTATGGCCTAGGCTACATGAGGTGTGATACTAACCTTATTAAAACATATAGGACTATGGCCTAGGCTACATGAGGTGTGATACTAACCTTATTAAAACATATAGGACTATGGCCTAGGCTACATGAGGTGTGATACTAACCTTATTAAAACATATAGGACTATGGCCTAGGCTACATGAGGTGTGATACTAACCTTATTAAAACATATAGGACTATGGCCTAGACTACATGAGGTGTGATACTAACCTTATTAAAACATATAGGACTATGGCCTAGGCTACATGAGGTGTGATACTAACCTTATTAAAACATATAGGACTATGGCCTAGGCTACATGAGGTGTGATACTAACCTTATTAAAACATATAGGACTATGGCCTAGGCTACATGAGGTGTGATATTAACCTTATTAAAACATATAGGACTATGGCCTAGGCTACATGAGGTGTGATACTAACCTTATTAAAACATATAGGACTATGGCCTAGGCTACATGAGGTGTGATACTAACCTTATTAAAACATATAGGACTATGACCAAGACTACATGAGGTGTGATACTAACCTTATTAAAACATATAGGACTATGACCTAGGCTACATGAGGTGTGATACTAACCTTATTAAAACATATAGGACTATGACCAAGACTACATGAGGTGTGATACTAACCTTATTAAAACATATAGGACTATGGCCTAGGCTACATGAGGTGTGATATTAACCTTATTAAAACATATAGGACTATGGCCTAGGCTACATGAGGTGTGATACTAACCTTATTAAAACATATAGGACTATGGCCTAGGCTACATGAGGTGTGATACTAACCTTATTAAAACATATAGGACTATGGCCTAGGCTACATGAGGTGTGATACTAACCTTATTAAAACATATAGGACTATGGCCTAGGCTACATGAGGTGTGATACTAACCTTATTAAAACATATAGGACTATGACCTAGGCTACATGAGGTGTGATACTAACCTTATTAAAACATATAGGACTATGGCCTAGACTACATGAGGTGTGATACTAACCTTAGTAAAACATGTAGGACTATGGCCTAGGCTACATGAGGTGTGATACTAACCTTATTAAAACATATAGGACTATGGCCTAGGCTACATGAGGTGTGATACTAACCTTATTAAAACATATAGGACTATGGCCTAGGCTACATGAGGTGTGATACTAACCTTATTAAAACATATAGGACTATGGCCTAGGCTACATGAGGTGTGATACTAACCTTATTAAAACATATAGGACTATGACCTAGGCTACATGAGGTGTGATACTAACCTTATTAAAACATGTAGGACTATGGCCTAGACTACATGAGGTGTGATACTAACCTTATTAAAACATGTAGGACTATGGCCTAGGCTACATGAGGTGTGATACTAACCTTATTAAAACATATAGGACTATGGCCTAGGCTACATGAGGTGTGATACTAACCGTATTAAAACATATAGGACTATGGCCTAGGCTACATGAGGTGTGATACTAACCTTATTAAAACATATAGGACTATGGCCTAGGCTACATGAGGTGTGATACTAACCTTATTAAAACATATAGGACTATGGCCTAGGCTACATGAGGTGTGATACTAACCTTATTAAAACATATAGGACTATGACCTAGGCTACATGAGGTGTGATACTAACCTTATTAAAACATATAGGACTATGACCTAGGCTACATGAGGTGTGATACTAACCTTATTAAAACATGTAGGACTATGACCTAGGCTACATGACGTGTGATACTAACCTTATTAAAACATGTAGGACTATGGCCTAGGCTACATGAGGTGTGATACTAACCTTATTAAAACATGTAGGACTATGACCTAGGCTACATGAGGTGTGATACTAACCTTATTAAAACATGTAGGACTATGGCCTAGGCTACATGAGGTGTGATACTAACCTTATTAAAACATATAGGACTATGACCTAGGCTACATGAGGTGTGATACTAACCTTATTAAAACATATAGGACTATGGCCTAGGCTACATGAGGTGTGATACTAACCTTATTAAAACATATAGGACTATGGCCTAGGCTACATGAGGTGTGATACTAACCTTATTAAAACATATAGGACTATGGCCTAGGCTACA
This sequence comes from Oncorhynchus keta, assembly GCF_023373465.1. Classification (NCBI taxonomy): domain Eukaryota; kingdom Metazoa; phylum Chordata; class Actinopteri; order Salmoniformes; family Salmonidae; genus Oncorhynchus; species Oncorhynchus keta. Next base: position 8,050,040 of record NC_068426.1, read on the forward strand.
TGAGGTGTGATACTAACCTTATTAAAACATGTAGGACTATGGACTAGGCTACATGAGGTGTGATACTAACCTTATTAAAACATGTAGGACTATGGCCTAGACTACATGAGGTGTGATACTAACCTTATTAAAACATGTAGGACTATGGCCTAGGCTACATGAGGTGTGATACTAACCTTATTAAAACATATAGGACTATGACCTAGGCTACATGAGGTGTGATACTAACCTTATTAAAACATGTAGGACTATGGCCTAGGCTACATGAGGTGTGATACTAACCTTATTAAAACATATAGGACTATGGCCTAGGCTACATGAGGTGTGATACTAACCTTATTAAAACATATAGGACTATGGCCAAGACTACATGAGGTGTGATACTAACCTTATTAAAACATGTAGGACTATGGCCTAGGCTACATGAGGTGTGATACTAACCTTATTAAAACATATAGGACTATGGCCAAGACTACATGAGGTGTGATACTAACCTTATTAAAACATGTAGGACTATGGCCTAGGCTACATGAGGTGTGATACTAACCTTATTAAAACATGTAGAACTATGGACTAGGCTACATGAGGTGTGATATTAACCTTATTAAAACATGTAGGACTATGGCCTAGGCTACATGAGGTGTGATACTAACCTTATTAAAACATGTAGGACTATGGCCTAGGCTACATGAGGTGTGATACTAACCTTATTAAAACATATAGGACTATGACCTAGGCTACATGAGGTGTGATACTAACCTTATTAAAACATATAGGACTATGGCCTAGGCTACATGAGGTGTGATACTAACCTTATTAAAACATATAGGACTATGGCCTAGACTACATGAGGTGTGATACTAACCTTATTAAAACATATAGGACTATGGCCTAGGCTACATGAGGTGTGATACTAACCTTATTAAAACATGTAGGACTATGGCCTAGGCTACATGAGGTGTGATACTAACCTTATTAAAACATATAGGACTATGACCTAGGCTACATGAGGTGTGATACTAACCTTATTAAAACATGTAGGACTATGACCTAGGCTACATGAGGTGTGATACTAACCTTATTAAAACATATAGGACTATGGCCTAGGCTACATGAGGTGTGATACTAACCTTATTAAAACATATAGGACTATGGCCTAGACTACATGAGGTGTGATACTAACCTTATTAAAACATATAGGACTATGGCCTAGGCTACATGAGGTGTGATACTAACCTTATTAAAACATATAGGACTATGGCCAAGACTACATGAGGTGTGATACTAACCTTATTAAAACATGTAGGACTATGGCCTAGGCTACATGAGGTGTGATACTAACCTTATTAAAACATATAGGACTATGGCCTAGACTACATGAGGTGTGATACTAACCTTAGTAAAACATATAGGACTATGGCCTAGGCTACATGAGGTGTGATACTAACCTTATTAAAACATATAGGACTATGGCCTAGGCTACATGAGGTGTGATACTAACCTTATTAAAACATGTAGGACTATGGCCTAGACTACATGAGGTGTGATACTAACCTTATTAAAACATGTAGGACTATGGCCTAGGCTACATGAGGTGTGATACTAACCTTATTAAAACATATAGGACTATGACCTAGGCTACATGAGGTGTGATACTAACCTTATTAAAACATGTAGGACTATGACCTAGGCTACATGAGGTGTGATACTAACCTTATTAAAACATGTAGGACTATGGCCTAGACTACATGAGGTGTGATACTAACCTTATTAAAACATGTAGGACTATGACCTAGGCTACATGAGGTGTGATACTAACCTTATTAAAACATATAGGACTATGGCCTAGGCTACATGAGGTGTGGGACTATGATTAGAAAAGATGCAAAACAAAAGGCACTGTTTCCTGCCTTACAAGCTGGGCATCATCACAATTTATAATATAGAATTCACAAGTGATAGGATAATATTGTCACCCCTTCAGACTATTCTTAATTTAATCTTCTATTTACATATACTAAATAATATATGTGTGAAATTAGTTTTCATTTAAAATGGACCATTATCATGCACCTGTCTGGAAACAGGGTCAGGGGGAAATATACATGACCATCTATGCTCTTAAATAGTGAATGGAGGACGCTTTTCCCGTGGTTCATTTTCATGCTAGCCAGATTGTTTATATTTACAACAGGACTATAACCTATGTGCTTAATATTTTCTTAATATTAGGAAAGTTGAGAAATAAATATAGTAGGCCTATAGAAAGCTGATGGGATCCTCTTCTTTTTAGTAGAGGCATCACTCTGTTTTCACGTTCAATTGCATAGCCTATTGAAATGGGCTCATGGGCTCTCATGAAAGTCTTTGATTAGATTTTCGATCACATTTGCATTGACGTCAGAGTGATTAGAGGGACAATAGAGGGCTGAGTACCAGGCAGTTAGCAAGTTTGGTGGATACTAATGACCATCAGCAGCATCAGAGCTTGGAGAAGCCTAATTATCGTGACATTTACTCATCAGCAACCACAGCTAATGAAGTCACTGAAACACTTAACAGAGAGTTGCAGTCTGTTTTGGAATAACCTCACACTCAACGTCAACAAAACTAAGGAGATGATTGTGGACTTCAGGAAACAGCAGAGGGAGCACCCCCCTATCCACATCGATGGGACAGTAGTGGAGAGGGTAGTAAGTTTTAAGTTCCTCGGCGTACACATCACAGACAAACTGAATTGGTCCACCCACACAGACAGCATCGTGAAGAAGGCGCAGCAGCGCCTCTTCAACCTCAGGAGAAATTTGGCTTGTCACCAAAAGCACTCACAAACTTCTACAGATGCACAATCGAGAGCATCCTGGCGGGCTGTATCACCGCCTGGTACGGCAACTGCTCCGCCCACAACCGTAAGGCTCTCCAGAGGGTAGTGAGGTCTGCACAATGCATCACCGGGGGCAAACTACCTGCCCTCCAGGACACCTACCCGAGCCACTGCCTGTTCACCCCGCTATCATCCAGAAGGCGAGGTCAGTACAGGTGCATCAAAGCTGGGACCGAGAGACTGAAAAACAGCTTCTATCTCAAGGCCATCAGACTGTTAAACAGCCACCACTAACATTGAGTGGCTGCTGCCAACACACTGACTCAACTCCAGCCACTTTAATAATGGGAATTGATGGAAATTGATGTAAAATATATCACTAGCCACTTTAAATAATGCTACTTAATATAATGTTTACATATCCTACATTATTCATCTCATAAGTATATATATATACTGTACTCTATAATCTACTGCATCTTTATCTAATACATGTATCACTAGCCACTTTAAACTATGCCACTTTGTTTACATACCCTACATTACTCATCTCATATGTATATACTGTACTCGATACCATCTACTGTATCTTGCCTATGCTGCTCTGTACCATCACTCATTCATATATCTTTATGTACATATTCTTTATCCCTTTACACTTGTGTGTATAAGACAGTAGTTTAGGAATTGTTAGTTAGATTACTCGTTGGTTATTACTGCATTGTCGGAACTAGAAGCACAAGCATTTCGCTACACTCACATTAACATCTGCTAACCATGTGTATGTGACGAATAAATTTGATTAGATTTGATTTGAATAGGTGGTCAGTAATAAACTGGTCCTGAACATCTCTAAAACTAAGAGCATTGCATTTGGCACAGGTTCTAGATCTCTGCTGAATCTGGTAATAAATGGTGTTGCTGTTGAACAAGTTGACCAGACTAAATTACTTGGTGTTATCTTAGATTGTAAACTGTCATGGTCAAAACATATAGATTCAATGGTTGTAAAGATGGGGAGAGGTCTGTTCGTAATAAAAAATATGCTTTGCTTTTTTTGATATTACACTCCACAAAGCAAGTCCTGCATGTTTTATCTTGTCTTGATTATTGTCCAGTCATATGGTCAAGTTCTGCAAAGAAAGACCTAGTTAAGCTTAATCTGGCTCAGAACATAGCCACACATCTTGCTCTTCATTGTAATCAGAGGGCTAATGTTAATGCTATGCATGCCAGTTCCTCTTGGCTAGGAGTTGAGGAAACACGGGCTGTGTCACTTCTTGTTTTTGTAAGGAACATTAATTTGTTAGAAATTCCAAATTGTTTTGCATAACCAATTTACACACAGCACTGACACACACACTCACCCCACCAGACACGCCACGAGCAGTGTTTTCACAGTCCGCAGGTCCAGAACAAATTCAAGAAAACGTACACTATTATACAGAACCATGAGTGCATGGAACTCCCTTCCATCTAATATAGCGCAAGTGAAACTAATATTTAAAAAAAAAAATACAGCAACAACACACAGCACAACTCCTCTCCCCCATGTGACCTACTTGCTGACCTACACACTGAGTTCAGTGTGTCAAATCGGAAGGCCTGTTGTCCAGACCTCTGGCAGTCTCTATGGGGGTGCTACAGGGTTCAATCCTCGGGCCGACTCTCTTCTCTGTATACATCAATGATGTTGCTCTTGCTGCTGGTGATTCTTTGATCCACCTTTACACAAACGACACCATTCTGTATACTTCTGGCCCTTCTTTGGACACTGTGTTAACTAACCTCCAGACGAGCTTCAATGCCATACAACTCTCATTCCATGTCCTCCAACTGCTCTTACATGAAAGTAAAACTAAATGGATGCTCTTCAACCGATCGCTGCCTGCACCTGCCTGCCCTTCCAGCATCACTTCTCTGGACGGTTCTGACTTGGAATATGTGGACAACCTCAAATACCTAGGTGTCTGGCTAGACTTTAAACTCTCCTTCCAGACTCCTATTAAACATCTCCAATCCAAAATTAAATCTAGAATCGGCTTCCTATTTCACAACTAAGCATCCTCCACTCATGCTGCCAAACATACCCTCGTAAAACTGACCATCCTACCGATCCTTGACTTTGGCGATGTTATCTATAAAATAGCCTCCAACACTCTACTCAACAAACTGGATGCAGTCTATCACAGTGCCATCCGTTTTGTCACCAAAGCCCCATACACTACCCACCATTGCGACCTGTACGCTCTCGTTGGTTGGCCCTCGCTTCATACACGTCGCCAAACCCACTGGCTACAGGTTATCTACAAGTCTCTGCTAGGTAAAGCCCCGCCTTATCTCAGCTCACTGTTCACCATAGCAGCACCCACTCGTAGCACGTATATCAGCAGGTCACCCCCTCTCTGGTCACCCCCAAAGCCAACACCTCCTTTGGCCGCCTTTCCTTCCAGTTCTCTGCTGCCAATGACTGGAACGAACGGCAAAAATCTCTCCCTCACACATCTCCCTCGCTAGCTTTATTCACCAGCTGTCAGAGCAGCTCACAGATCACTGCACCTGTACATAGCCCATCTGTAAACAGCCCATCCAATCTACCTCATCCCCATACAGTATTTATTTATTTATCTTGCTCCTTTGCACCCCAGTATCTCTACCTGCACATTCATCTTCTGCACATCAACCATTCCAGTGTTTACTTGCTATTTTAAGGGATTTCGGAGGTCCAATATGCGGCGTGGTAAGTGTCCATGGTTCTTTTAATAAGAAATAGTACACATGAACAACTGAATACAAAAACAATAAACGTGGACTGAACGAAACCCAAAACAGTACCGTGTGGTGAAAAACACAGACATGGAAACAAACACCCACAAACACACAGTGAAACCCAGGCTACCTAAGTATGATTCTCAATCAGAGACAACTAATGACACCTGCCTCTGATTGAGAACCATACTAGGCCGAAACATAGAAATCTCCAAATCATAGAAAAACAATCATAGACTGCCAACCCCAACTCACGCCCTGACCATACTAAATAATGACAAAACAAAGGAAATAAAGGTCAGAACGTGACAGCTATATTGTAATTACTTCGCCACCTACTGCTTTGCACCCCAGTATCTCTACTTGCACATTCATCTTCTGCACATCTACCATTCCAGTGTTTAATTGCTATATTGTAATTACTTTGCCACCATGGCCTATTTATTGCCTTAACTCCCTTATTTGACCTTATTTGCACTCACTCTATATAGACTTTTTGTTTTATTTTGTTCTACTGTATTATTGACTATGTTTTGTTTATTCCATGTGTAACTCTGTGTTGTTGTATGTGTCAAATTGCTTTGCTTTATCTTGGCCAGGTCGCAGTTGTAAATGAGAACTTGTTCTCAACTAGCCTACCTGGTTAAATAAAGGTGAAATAAAAATGATATTTTTTTACAATATATAGCCTCCAACACTCTACTCAGCAAATTGTATGCAGTCTATCACAGTGCCATCTGTTTTGTCACCAAAGCACCATATACTACCCACCACTGCGACCTGTACGCTCTCGTTGGCTGGCCCTCACTACATATTCGTCGCCAAACCCACTGGCTCCAGGTCATCTATAAGTCTTTGCTAGGTAAAGCCCCACCTTATCTCTGCTCACTGGTCACCATAGCAGCACCCACCCGTAGCACACACTCCAGCCGGTATATTTCACTGGTCATCCCCAAAGCAAATTCCTAATTTGGCCGCCTTTCCTTCCAGTTCTCTGCTGCCAATGACTGGAACGAATTGCAAAAATCACTGAAGCTGGTGTCTCAAATCTCCCTTTCTAACTTCAAGCACCAGCTGTCAGAGCAGCTCACAGATCACTGCACCTGTACAAAGCCCATCTGTAAACAGCCCATCCAACTACCTCATCCCCATACTGTTATTTTTTTGTTTGATGCTCCTTCGACACCAGTATCTCTACTTGCACATTCATCTTCTGCACATCTATAACTCCAATGTTTAATTGCTGTTAAATTAACTGTTAAATTGTAATTATTTCGCCACTATGGCCTATTTATTGCCTTACCTCCCTAATCTTACCTCATTTAAACACACTGTATATACTGTAGATTTGTCTTTTGTGTTACTGACTGTATGTTTGTTTATTCCATGTGTAACTCTGTGTTGTTGTTTGTGTCGCACTGGTTTGCTTTATCTTGGCCAGGTCGCAGTTGTAAATGAGAAATAATAATAATAATAATAATAATTGTGTGTATGTACTGACAAAAAGTAAAATAAAGAAAAATTCTTGAATGAGTACAAAAGTGTGTCCAAACTTTTGACTGATAAAGTATATTGTAAAGTATTTTGTCTGTAATGTGTTGGACCCCAGGAACACAAGCTATTGCCATTGGCGTCGTCTAATGGGGATCCTAATAAAACAAACCTTTGCGAGGGAGTTTGGATGCGATTGATCGATGGGAAGCAGTGGACTTTTTCTGTCAACGTTGGAATACACGCTGAGAAAAGACAAGGAACCTGCAAAACAATTTATCACAATTCTACGTAATGCCACATGTACTGTACGTACGTACCATAACATTCAGAACGAAATCATAGCTCTTATGAGTAAGATTGCCACAGAGGACATGGTGGTATACACTGAATGTAGATGTAACCAAAGACCCAAATGGATACATTTGTCATATATTGTCATTTGATATGTAGACAATGAAAAATCATCACTGCCAATGGCAACAAGCAAGCTACAGTGAGGAGAACAATGCAAATGAACTACTTAAAAATCATACAATGTGATTTTCTGGATTTTTGTTTTAGATTCCGTCTCTCACAGTTGAAGTGTACCTATGATAAAAAATTACAGACCTCTACATGCTTTGTAAGTAGGAAAACCTGCAAAATCGGCAGTGTATCAAATACTTGTTCTCCCCACTGTATGTGATGCTTTATCACTTACTAATCTTGTTTTCTCAGAACAAATGTTCGCCTAAGCACTGGAGAAATTCTACGTCAACGTTACAACGGGGCTAGTGTGATGTCTGGGAAACACGGGGGTGTGTGCATAAAATATATCAAGATACATTTAAGTGCATTTAAGTGCAATATTTGCATTGCATTAATAATCAACTGCATTTGGTTGTGGTGCATGCTATGTCATCTGAGGAGACGATAGAGGCCTTTTCCATGTGTGTAGCTCCCTGTACAATCTCTTTTGCAAACCTATGGTGGATTCACAGTACACTGGAGAAAAACTGAAAATACTTCTTGATCTGAGATGGACTGGCCACCTCGCCTCGCTGGAAATCATTTTGAAATCAAGTGACAACATCACAGAGATGCTCAGCGAAATCTACTCGCACATACAGTACCAGTCAAAAACTTTGGACATTCTTTCAAGGGTTTTTATTTATTTTTACTATTTTCTACATTGTAGAACAATAGTGAACACATCAAAACTATGAAAGAACACATACGGAATTATGTATTAACCCCTTAAAAAATGTACAAATCAAAATATATTTTAGATTTTAGAGTCTTCAAAGTAGCCACCCTTCGCCTTAATGACAGCTTTGCACAATCTTGGCATTCTCTCAACCAGTTTCACCTGGAGTTCCCACATATGCCGAGCACTCGTTGGCTGCTTTTCCTTCACTCTGCGGTCCAACTCATCCCAAACCATATAAATTGGGTTGAGGTCGGGTGATTGTGGAGGCCAGGTCACTCTCCTTGGTCAAATAGCCTGGAGGTGTGTTGGGTCATTGTTCTGTTTAAAAACGAATTATAGTCCCACTAAACGCAAACCAGATGGGATGATGTATCGCTGCAAAATGCTGTGGTAGCCATGCTGGTTAAGTGTGCCTTGAATTTTAAATAAATCACAGACAGTGTCACCAACAAAGCACACCATCACACTTCCTCCATGCTTCATGATGGGAACCACACATGCGGAGATCATCCGTTCACCTACTCTGCGTTTCACAAAGACACAGTGGTTGGAACCAAAAATCTTAAATTTGGACTCATCAGATCAAAGGACAGATTTCCACCGGTCTAATGACCATTGCTTGTGTTTCTTGTCCCAAGCACGTCTCTTCTTCTTATTGGTGTCCTTTAGTAGTGGTTTCTTTTCAGCAATTCGACCATGATTCACACAGTCTCATCTGAAGAGTTGATCTTGAGATGCATCTGTTATTTTAACTCTGTGAAGCAATTATTTGGGCTGCAATTTCTAAGGCTGGTAACTCGAATGAACTTATCCTCTGCAGCAGAGGTAACTCTGGGTCTTCCTTTCCTTTGGCGGTCCTCATGAGAGACAGTTTCATCATAGCGCTTGATGGTTTTTGCGACTGCACTTGAAGAAACTTTCAAAGTTCTTGCAATTGTTCCATTTTGACTGACCTTTATGTCTTAAAGTAATGATGGACTGTCATTTCTCTTTGCTTATTCAAGCTGTTCTTGCCATAATATGGACTTGGTATTTCCCCAAATAGGGCTATCTTCTGTATACCACCCCTACCTGGTCACAACACAACTGATTGGCTCAAACGCATTAAGAATGAAAGAAATTCCACAAATAAAATTTTAACAAGGCACACCTGTTAATTGAAATGCATTCCACATGAAGCTGGTTGAGAGAATGCCAAGAGTGTGCAAAACTCTCATCAAGGCAAAGGGTGGTTACTTTGAAGAACATATACAGAAAATAGTAAAAGAAAATAAAGAAAAACCCTGGAATGAGTAGGTGTGTCCAAACGTTTGACTGGTACTGTACGTTGCTCCTCCCATAGTCTGTTCTGGACTTGTGAAGAGACCTCTGTTGGCATGTCGTGTGGGGTATGTATGGGTGTCCAAGCTGTGTGCTAGTAGTTTCCACAGACACCTCAGTGCATTCAGCTATGTTATTAATGTTAGCTCTCTGGGCACATTTAATGGCCAGCCCTGCTGCCCTGTTCTGAGCCAATTGTTTTCTGTGGTATCTCTTGGTGGCACCTGACCACATGACTGAACAGTAGTCCAGTTGGGACAAAACTAAAGCCTGTAGTACCTGCCTTGTTGATAGTGTTCATAAGTTAAAAAGGCAGAGCAGCGATTTAATATGGACAGACTTCTCCACATCTTTACTACTGTTGTATCGTCATGTTTTGACCATGACGGTTTACAATCAGGTGTTACTCCAAGCAGATTAGTCACTTGCTCAATTTCAACATGATTTATTACACGTTTAGTTGAGGTTTAGAGTTTAGTGAGTGATTCGTCCTAAATATAATGATTTTATGTTTTTGAAATATGTAGGACTTATTTATTCCTTGCCAACCCATTCTGAAACTAACTGCAGCTTTTTGTTAAGGGTTTACTCAAAGCCCGTGGCAGAGGCAGCAGGCTGTTAGCCAGCCTGCCAGCTTAGTGGGGTCTGCCACTAGCACAGTCAGTGTAGTCAGCTCAGCTATCCCCATTGAGACTGTCTGTGCCTCGATATTGGTTGGGCAAAAATAAACATGGCGGTGATCATTTTAGCTATCTCACTGGAATAAACACCTCCTCCATTCCTGTCATTATTGAAAGAGATTGTGATATCTCACATCTCAAAATAGGGCTACATAATGTTAGGTCCCTCACTTCTAAGGCAGTTATAGTCAATACTAATCACTGATTATTATCTTGATATGATTGGCCTGACTGAAACATGGCTTAAGCCTGATGAATTTACTGTGTTAAATGAGGCCTCTCTTCTCGCGACCATATCCCCCGCACATCCCGCAAAGAAGGAGGTGTTGCAAATTTCAATTTACAAAAAGCAAAAACGACTGTGTTTTCATCTTTTGAGCTTCTAATCATGAAATCTATACAGCCTCCTCAATCACTTTTTATAGCTACTGTTTACAGGCCTCCTGGGCCATATACAGCGTTCCTCACTGAGTTCCCTGAATTCCTATCGGATCCTGTAGTCATGGCAGATAATATTCACATTTTTGGTGACTTTGATAATTCACATGGAATAGTCCACAGACCAACTCTGAAAGGCTTTCGGAGCCATCATCGACTCAGTTTGTTTTGTCCAACATGTCTCCGGACCTACTCACTGCCAAAGTCATACTCTGGACCTAATAAATGTTGTGGATCTTAATGTTTTTCCTCATAATCCTGGACTATCGGACCACCATTTTATTGCGTTTGCAATCGCAACAAATAATCTGCTCAGACCCCAACCAAGGATCATAAAAAGCTGTGCTATAAATTCTCGAACCACCCAAAGATTCCTTGATGCCCTTCCAGACTCCCTCTGCCTACCCAAAGGATGGTCAGAGTACAAAAATCAGTTAACCACCTAACTGAGGAACTCAATTTAAACCTTGCGCAATACCCTAGATGCAGTTGCACCCCTAAAAACTAAAACATTTTTCATAAGAAACTAGCTCCCGGGTATACAGAAAATACCCGAGCCCTCACTGCTGCTCGATCATCCTATTTTTCCAACTTTATTGAGAACAATCCAAAATGTATTTTTGATACTGTCGCAAAGCTAACTAAAAAGAAGCATTCCCCAAGAGAGGATGTCTTTCACTTCAGCAGTAATACATTCATGAACTTCTTTGAGGAAAAGATTATGATCATTAGAAAGCAAATTACGGACTCCTCTTTAAATCTGCGTATTCCTCCAAAGCTCAGTTGTCCTGAGTCTGCACAACTCTGCCAGGATCTAGGATCAAGGAGATACTCAAGTGTTTTAATAGTATATATCTTGGCACAATGATGAAAATAATCATGGCCTCTAAACCTTCAAGCTGCATACTGGACCCTATTCCAACTAAACTAATGAAAGAGCTGCTTCCTGTGCTTGGCCCTCCTATGTTAAACATAATAAACTATCCACCGGATGTGTACCAAACTCAGTAAAAGTGGCAGTAAGAAAGCCTCTCTTGAAGAAGCCAAACCTTGACCCAGAAAATATAAAAAACTATCGGCCTATATTGAATCTTCCATTCCTCTCAAAAAGTTTAGAAAAGGCTGTTGCGCAGCAACTCACTGCCTTCCTGAAGACAAACAATGTATACGAAACGCTTCAATCTGGTGTTAGACCCAATCATGGCACTGAGACTGCACTTGTGAATGTGGTAAATTACCTTTTAATGGCATCGGACCGAGGCTCTGCATCTGTCCTCGTGCTACTAGACCTCAGTGCTGCTTTTGATACCATCGATCACCACATTCTTTTGGAGAGATTGGAAACCCAAATTGGTCGACACGGACAAGTTCTGGCCTGGTTTAGATCTTATCTGTCACAAAGGTATCAGTTTGTGTCTGTAGATGGTTTGTCCTCTGACAAATTAACTGTACATTTCAGTGTTCCTCAAGGCTCTGTTTTAGGACCACGATTGTTTTCACTAGAAATTTTACCTTTTGGTGATGTCATATGGAAACACAATGTCAACTTTCACTGCTATGTGGACAACACACAGCTGTACATTTCGATGAAACACGGTGAAGCACCTAAAATGCCCTCGCTCGAAGCCTGTGTTTCAGACATAAGGAAGTGGATGGCAGCAAATCTTGTCATTTTAAACTCGGACAAAACAGAGATGCTTGTAGTAGGTCTCCCAAGAAACAAAGATATATTTAGTTGAATCTGACAATTAATCTTGATGGTTGTACAGTCGTCTCAAATCAAACTGTGAAGGACCTCGACGTTACTCTGGACCCCGATCTCTCTTTTGACGAACATGTCAAGACTGTGTCAAGGACCAGTTTTTTCCATCTATGTAACATTGCAAAAATTAGGAACCTTCTGTCCAAAAATTACGCAGAAAAATTAATCCATGCTTTTGTCACTTCTAGGTTAGACTACTGCAATGCTCTACTTTTCGACTACCCGGATAAATCACGAAATAAACTTCAGTTAGTGCTGAACACGACTGCTAGAATCTTGACTAGAACCAAATTATTTGGTCACATTACTCCAGTGCTAGCGTTCTACACTGGCTTCCTGCCAAGGCAAGGGCTGATTTCAAGGTTTTACTGCTAACCTACAAAACATTACATGGGCTTGCTCCTACCTATCTTTCCGATTTGGTCCTGCCGTACATACCTACATGTACGCTACGGTCACAAGACACAGGCCTCCTAATTGTCCCTAGAATTTCTAAGCAAACAGCTGGAGGCAGGGCTTTCTCCTATAGAGCTCCATTTTTATGGAATGGTCTTCCTACCCATGTGAGAGACGCAAACTCAGTCTCAACCTTTAAGTCTTTAATGAAGACTCATCTCTTCAGTGGGTCATATGATTGAGTGTAGTCTGGCCCAGGAGTGTGAAGGTGAACGGAAAGGCTCTGGAGCAACGAACCACCCTTGCACCCACACACCTTTACTCCACACACGGAGATGCATACAAAGCTCCCCCTCACCCTCCATTTGGCAAATCTGACCATAATTATATTCTACTGATTCCTGCTTACAAGCAAAAACAAAAGCATGAAGTATCAGTGACTCACTCAATACGGTCAGGTGATGTGGATGCTACGCTACTGGACTGTTTTGCTAGCACAGACTGGAATATGTTCCGGGATTCATGCCCTCAGACGAACCATTAAACAGGCAAAATGTCAATACAGGACTAAGATTGAATCCTACAACACCAGCTCTGACGCTCGTCGGATGTGGCAGGGTTTGAAATCTATTATGGACTACAGCCGTGAGGTGCCCAGTTATGCGAGCCTACCAGATGAGCTAAATGCCTTTTATGCTCTCTTCGAGTCAAGCAACACTGAAGCATGCATGAGAGCATCAGCTGTTCCAGACGACTGTGTGATCACGCTCTCCGTAGCAGACGTGAGGAAGACGTTTAAACAGGTCCACATTCACAAAGCTGCGGGTGCCAGACGGATTACCATGATGTTTTCAACCTCTCCCTGGCCGAGTCTGTAATACCTACATGTTTCAAACAGACCACCATAGTCCCTGTGCCAAAAAAGTGAAGGGAACCTACCTAAATGATTACCACCCCGTATAACTCACGTCGGTAGCCATGAAGTACTTTGAAGGCTGGTCATGACTCACATCAACACCATCATCAAAGAAACCCAAGACCCACTCCCATTCGCATACCGCCCCAACAGATCCACAGATTACACAATTTAAATCGCACTCCACGCTGCCCGTTCCCTACCTGGACAAAAGGAACACCTATGTGAGAATGCTGTTCATTGACTACAGGTCAGCGTTCAACACCATAGTGCCCACAAAGCTCATCACTAAGCTAAGGAGCCTGGGACTAAGCCCCTCCCTTCTGCAACTGGATCTTGGACTTCCTGACGGGCCGCCACCATGTTGTAAGGGTAGGCAACAACACATCTGCCATGCTGACCCTCAACACGGGGGCCCCTCAGGGGTGAGTGCTTAGTCCCCTCCTGTATTCATCCACGACTGCGTGGCCAGGCACGACTCCAACACCATCATTAAGTTTGCTGACAACACAACAGTGGTCACGCCTGATCACCGACAATAATGAGACAGTCTATAGGGAGGAGGTCAGAGACTGGGCCGTGTGGTCCCAGGACAACAACCTCTCTCTCAATTAGAGCAAGAGAAATGTGATTCAACGTTGGTTCACAATTTCAACTTAAATTATCAAAGGGAAGCAAATGGCACTCATTTTGTACAACCCAGCTATCGTTCTGCCTGAAGGAGTAATTCGTCTTCGTCTCATTTCTCTCATCCTAATCCAAACTGATTGTGAGTGTTATTAGTTTGTTGCTCTCTAGATTGAAATATTTCCACTTTTTTTTGTCTTTTTAATGTAGCTGCTTAGTCAGAGTTGAATTGATTAGAGCATTCTCTCAGTTGAATTAATAGGAGCTTTGGAGAATAACTGACTGAATATATTTGGAGACGCCATCATTTCTGGTTAACATCAAACAGTCACATCGCAAATCTAGTGAAGTGGGGCTTGTGGGCGTGTGTGTGTGTGTGTGTGTGTGTGTGTGTGTGTGTGTGTGTGTGTGTGTGTGTGTGTGTGTGTGTGTGTGTGTGTGTGTGTGTGTGTGTGTGTGTGTGTGTGTGTGTGTGTGTGATGACTTTAAAGAGAGACAGAATTAAGGAGAAAGAACAAAACAACAGATGTATTTTACTAGTCCTCTCACTGATACACTGAATTAACATAGAAAGTGAGGCCCACCAAATCCACTAACAGGAGATCAAACCTTGCCATCTGCAATGGATTATACATGGGGTTACACACACACACACACACACACACACACACACACACACACACACACACACACACACACACACACACACACACACACACACACACACACACACACACACACACACACACACACACACACACACACACACACACACACAGTGGTTCTTCAACAATTAATGTGCACACCGAAATACCAGCCAAAACACTCACATACTCACTGATGAGCGATAAAAAGAGATTGGCACAGGACTCTCACTAATGTTCGAATGTGTAAAGACAAACACACCTAAACACCAATGGTTATTCATGAACTGACCCTGGATCATTGTCACACACACATTCTAACTTACAGACAGACTCACTGTGAGGTGACAGTACAGAGATAGACACACTGTGAGGTGACAGTACAGAGATAGACACACTGTGAGGTGACAGTACAGAGACAGACACACTGTGAGGTGACAGTACAGAGACAGACACACTGTGAGGTGACAGTATAGAGACAGACTCACTGTGAGGTGACAGTACAGAGACAGACACACTGTGAGGTGACAGTATAGAGACAGACACACTGTGAGGTGACAGTATAGAGACAGACACACTGTGAGGTGACAGTATAGAGACAGACTCACTGTGAGGTGACAGTATAGAGACAGACTCACTGTGAGGTGACAGTATAGAGACAGACTCACTGTGAGGTGACAGTATAGAGACAGACACACTGTGAGGTGACAGTATAGAGATAGACACACTGTGAGGTGACAGTACAGAGACAGACTCACTGTGAGGTGACAGTACAGAGACAGACACACTGTGAGGTGACAGTATAGAGACAGACACACTGTGAGGTGACAGTATAGAGACAGACTCACTGTGAGGTGACAGTAGAGACAGACTCACTGTGAGGTGACAGTATAGAGACAGACACACTGTGAGGTGACAGTACAGACAGACACACTGTGAGGTGACAGTATAGAGACAGATTCACTGTGAGGTGACAGTATAGAGACAGACTCACTGTGAGGTGACAGTACAGAGACAGACTCACTGTGAGGTGACAGTATAGAGACAGACACACTGTGAGGTGACAGTATAGAGATAGACACACTGTGAGGTGACAGTATAGAGACAGACTCACTGTGAGGTGACAGTATAGAGACAGACTCACTGTGAGGTGACAGTATAGAGACAGACTCACTGTGAGGTGACAGTATAGAGACAGACACACTGTGAGGTGACAGTATAGAGACAGACTCACTGTGAGTGTGTGGTGCATATCTTTCTCGTGTTATTTTAGAAAACAATGGTTGTTGATGTGTATAGCTACGTTTGGTGTTGCATTTTTGGAGTTGCACCCCCGCCCCCGCTGGCATGTCATCCTGGAACCTGGCCTGATGAGGTCGTCATTCAAAAATAATATTAATGTCACGTTTTGACCTTTGTTCTTTTGTTATGTCTTTTGTTTTAGTATTGTCAGGGCGTGAGTTGGGTGGGTTGTCTATGATAGTTTTTCTATGATTTGCTATTTCTGTGTTTGGCCTGGTGTGGTTCTCAATCAGAGGCAGCTGTCTATCGTTGTCCTTGATTGAGAACCATATTTAGGTAGCCGGTTTTCTATTGTGTTTCGTGGGTGATTATTTTCCGTGTTTGTACCACACGGGACTGTTTCGTTTCTTTCACTTTGTTATGTTGTATGTTGTAGTGTTCAGTTTGTCTTATTAAAATGGACAATTACCACGCCGCAAATTGGTCCGATCTCTCTTACTCCTCATCAGAGGAGGAGGACGAAAACCCTTACAATTAAACACTATTAATGCACACAGAGTCAGTCCATGCAACTTATTATGTGACTTGTTAAGCATATTTCTACTCCAGAACTTATGTAGGCTTGCCATAACAAAGGGCTTGAAGACTTATCGACTCAAGACGTTTCATCTTTTCATTTTTTATTAATTGTCCAAAAACATAATTCCACTTTGACATTATGGGGTATTGTGTGTAGGACAGTGACGAAACATTGCAATTGAATCCATGTTAAATTCAAGCTGTAACACAACAACATTTTGAAAAAGTCACGGGGTGTGAATACTTTCTGAGGTCACTGTAAGTTCCAAATAATGGAACAGGATTGACTGTAACAGGGTGGACTGTAACAGGGTTGACTGTAACAGGGTTGACTGTAACAGGGTGGACTGTAACAAGGTTGACTGTAGCAGGGTGGACTGTAACAAGGTTGACTGTAACAGGGTGGACTGTAACAGGGTTGACTGTAGCAGGGTGGACTGTAACAGGGTGGACTGTAACAAGGTTGACTGTAGCAGGGTGGACTGTAACAGGGTGGACTGTAACAGGGTGGACTGTAACAGGGTGGACTGTAGCAGGGTTGACTGTCACAGGGTTGACTATAACAGGGTGGACTGTAACAGGGTGGACTGTAACAGGGTGGACTGTAACAGGGTGGACTGTAACAGGGATGACTGTAACAGGGTGGACTGTAACAGGGTGGACTGTAACAGGGTTGACTATAACAGGGTGGACTGTAACAGGGTGGACTGTAACAGGGTGGACTGTAACAGGGATGACTGTAACAGGGTGGACTGTAACAGGGTGGACTGTAACAGGGTTGACTATAACAGGGTGGACTGTAACAGGATGGACTGTAACAGGGTTGACTGTAACAGGGTGGACTATAACAGGGTTGACTGTAACAGGGTGGACTGTCACAGGGTTGACTGTAACAGGGTGGACTGTAACAGGGTTGACTGTAAAAGGGTTGACCATAACAGGGTTGACTGTAACAGGATGGACTGTAACAGGGTTGACTGTAACAGGGTGGACTATAACAGGGTTGACTGTAACAGGGTGGACTGTAACAGGGTTGACTGTAACAGGGTGGACTGTAACAGGGTTGACTGTAACAGGGTGGAACAGGGTTTTTAGGATGGACTGTAAAAGGGTTGACCAGGGTGGACTATGACAGGGTTGACTGTAACAGGGTGGACTGTCAGGGTGGACTGTAACAGGGTGGACTGTAACAGGGTGGACTGTAAAATTCAGGCTGTACTGTAACAGGGTGGACTGTAACAGGGTGGACTGTAACAGGGTGGACTATAACAGGGTGGACTGTAACAGGGTTGACTGTCCAGGGTGGACTGTAACAGGGTTGACTGTAACAGGGTGGACTGTAACAGGGTTGACTGTAACAGGGTGACTGTAACAGGGTGGACTGTAACAGGTTGACTGTAACAGGGTGGACTGTAACAGGGTTGACTGTAACAGGGTGGACTGTAACAGGGTTGACTGTAACAGGGTGGACTATAACAGGGTGGACTGTAACAGGGTTGACTGTAACAGGGTGGACTGTAACAGGGTGGACTGTAACAGGGTTGACTGTAACAGGGTTGACTGTAACAGGGTTGACTGTAACAGGGTTGACTATAACAGGGTGGACTGTAACAGGATGGACTGTAACAGGGTTGACTGTAACAGGGTGGACTATAACAGGGTTGACTGTAACAGGGTGGACTGTCACAGGGTTGACTGTAACAGGGTGGACTGTAACAGGGTTGACTGTAAAAGGGTTGACCATAACAGGGTTGACTGTAACAGGATGGACTGTAACAGGGTTGACTGTAACAGGGTGGACTATAACAGGGTTGACTGTAACAGGGTGGACTGTAACAGGGTTGACTGTAACAGGGTGGACTGTAACAGGGTTGACTGTAACAGGATGGACTGTAACAGGGTTGACTGTAACAGGGTGGACTATAACAGGGTTGACTGTAACAGGGTGGACTGTCACAGGGTGGACTGTAACAGGGTGGACTGTAACAGGGTGGACTGTAACAGGGTGGACTATAACAGGGTGGACTGTAACAGGGTGGACTATAACAGGGTGGACTGTAACAGGGTTGACTGTAACAGGGTGGACTATAACAGGGTGGACTGTAACAGGGTTGACTGTAACAGGGTTGACTGTAACAGGGTTGACTGTAACAGGGTTGACTATAACAGGGTGGACTGTAACAGGGTTGACTGTAACAGGGTGGACTATAACAGGGTGGACTGTAACAGGGTTGACTGTAACAGGGTGGACTATAACAGGGTGGACTGTAACAGGGTTGACTGTAACAGGGTTGACTATAACTGGATGGACTGTAACAGGGTTGACTGTAACAGGGTTGACTGTAACAGGGTGGACTATAACTGGGTGGACTATAACAGGGTGGACTGTAACAGGGTTGACTGTAACAGGGTGGACTATAACAGGGTGGACTGTAACAGGGTTGACTGTAACAGGGTGGACTATAACAGGGTGGACTGTAACAGGGTTGACTGTAACAGGGTGGACTATAACAGGGTGGACTGTAACAGGGTTGACTGTAACAGGGTTGACTATAACTGGGTGGACTGTAACAGGGTTGACTGTCACAGGGTGGACTGTAACAGGGTGGACTGTAACAGGGTGGACTATAACAGGGTGGACTGTAACAGGGTTGACTGTAACAGGGTTGACTATAACAGGGTGGACTGTCACAGGGTTGACTGTAAAAGGGTTGACTGTAACAGGGTTGACTGTAACAGGGTGGACTGTAACAGGGTGGACTGTAACAGGGTGGACTATAACAGGGTGGACTGTAACAGGGTTGACTGTAACAGGGTTGACTGTAACAGGGTGGACTATAACAGGGTGGACTGTAACAAGGTTGACTATAACAGGGTGGACTATAACAGGGTGGACTGTAACAGGGTGGACTGTCACAGGGTGGACTGTAACAGGGTGGACTGTAACAAGGTTGACTATAACAGGGTGGACTGTAACAGGGTGGACTATAACAGGGTGGACTGTAACAGGGTGGACTATTACAGGGTGGACTGTAACAGGGTGGACTGTAACAGGGTTGACTGTAACAGGGTTGACTATAACAGGGTGGACTGTCACAGGGTGGACTGTAACAGGGTGGACTGTAACAGGGTGGACTATAACAGGGTGGACTGTAACAGGGTTGACTGTAACAGGGTGGACTGTAACAAGGTTGACTATAACAGGGTGGACTGTAACAGGGTTGACTGTAACAGGGTTGACTATAACAGGGTGGACTGTCACAGGGTGGACTGTAACAGGGCGGACTGTAACAGGGTTGACTGTAACAGGGTTGACTGTAACAGGGTTGACTATAACAGGGTGGACTGTCACAGGGTTGACTGTAAAAGGGTTGACTGTAACAGGGTTGACTGTAACAGGGTGGACTGTAACAGGGTGGACTATAACAGGGTGGACTGTAACAGGGTTGACTGTAACAGGGTTGTCTATAACAGGGTGGACTGTCACAGGGTTGACTGTAAAAGGGTTGACCATAACAGGGTGGACTGTAACAGGGTGGACTGTAACAGGGTGGACTGTAAAAGGGTTGACCATAACAGGGTTGACTGTAAAAGGGTGGACTGTAACAGGGTGGACTGTAACAGGGTGGACTGTAAAAGGGTTGACCATAACAGGGTTGACTGTAACAGGGTTGACTGTATAAGGGTTGACTGTAACAGGGTTGACCATAACAGGGTTGACTCTACCAGGGTTGACAATAACAGGGTTGACCATAACAGGGTGGACTGTAAAAGGGTTGACCATAACAGGGTGGACTGTAACAGGGTTGACTATTACAGGGTTGACTGTAACAGGGTTGACCATAACAGGGTGGACTGTAACAGGGTGGAATGTAAAAGGGTTGACCATAACAGGGTTGACTGTAACAGTGTTGACTGTAACAGGGTTGACCATAACAGGGTTGACTATAAAGGCTTGACTGTAACAGGGTGGACTGTAAAAGGGTTGACCATAACAGGGTGGACTGTAACAGGGTTGACTGTTACAGGGTTGACTGTAACAGGGTTGACCATAACAGGGTGGACTGTAAAAGGGTTGACCATAACAGGGTTGACTGTAACAGGGTTGACTGTAACAGGGTTGACCATAACAGGGTTGACTGTACCAGGGTTGACAATAACAGGGTTGACCATAACAGGGTGGACTGTAAAAGGGTTGACCATAAAGGGTGGACTGTAACAGGGTTGACTATTACAGGGTTGACTGTAACAGGGTTGACCATAACAGGGTGGACTGTAACAGGGTTGACTATTACAGGGTTGACTGTAACAGGGTTGACCATAACAGGGTGGACTGTAACAGGGTGGGATGTAAAAGGGTTGACCATAACAGGGTTGACTGTGACAGGGTTGACTGTAACAGGGTTGACCATAACAGGGTTGACTATAAAGGGTTGACTGTATCAGGGTGGACTGTAAAAGGGTTGACCATAACAGGGTGGACTGTAACAGGGTTGACTGTTACAGGGTTGACCATAACAGGGTTGACTGTAAAAGGGTTGACCATAACAGGGTTGACTGTAACAGGGTGGACTATAACAGGGTGGACTGTAACAGGGTTGACTGTAACAGGGTTGTCTATAACAGGGTGGACTGTCACAGGGTTGACTGTAAAAGGGTTGACCATAACAGGGTGGACTGTAACAGGGTGGACTGTAACAGGGTGGACTGTAAAAGGGTTGACCATAACAGGGTTGACTGTAAAAGGGTGGACTGTAACAGGGTGGACTGTAACAGGGTGGACTGTAAAAGGGTTGACCATAACAGGGTTGACTGTAACAGGGTTGACTGTATAAGGGTTGACTGTAACAGGGTTGACCATAACAGGGTTGACTCTACCAGGGTTGACAATAACAGGGTTGACCATAACAGGGTGGACTGTAAAAGGGTTGACCATAACAGGGTGGACTGTAACAGGGTTGACTATTACAGGATTGACTGTAACAGGGTTGACCATAACAGGGTGGACTGTAACAGGGTGGAATGTAAAAGGGTTGACCATAACAGGGTTGACTGTAACAGTGTTGACTGTAACAGGGTTGACCATAACAGGGTTGACTATAAAAGGGTTGACTGTAACAGGGTGGACTGTAAAAGGGTTGACCATAACAGGGTGGACTGTAACAGGGTTGACTGTTACAGGGTTGACTGTAACAGGGTTGACCATAACAGGGTGGACTGTAAAAGGGTTGACCATAACAGGGTTGACTGTAACAGGGTTGACTGTAACAGGGTTGACCATAACAGGGTTGACTGTACCAGGGTTGACAATAACAGGGTTGACCATAACAGGGTGGACTGTAAAAGGGTTGACCATAAAGGGGTGGACTGTAACAGGGTTGACTATTACAGGGTTGACTGTAACAGGGTTGACCATAACAGGGTGGACTGTAACAGGGTTGACTATTACAGGGTTGACTGTAACAGGGTTGACCATAACAGGGTGGACTGTAACAGGGTGGGATGTAAAAGGGTTGACCATAACAGGGTTGACTGTGACAGGGTTGACTGTAACAGGGTTGACCATAACAGGGTTGACTATAAAGGGTTGACTGTATCAGGGTGGACTGTAAAAGGGTTGACCATAACAGGGTGGACTGTAACAGGGTTGACTGTTACAGGGTTGACCATAACAGGGTTGACTGTAAAAGGGTTGACCATAACAGGGTTGACTGTAACAGGGTTGACTATAACAGGGTGGACTGTAAAAGGGTTGACCATAACAGGTTTGACTGTAACAGGGTTGACTATAACAGGGTGGACTGTAAAAGGGTTGACCATAACAGGTTTGACTATAACAGGGTTGACTATAACAGGGTGGACTGTAACAGGGTTGACCATAACAGGTTTGACTGTAACAGGGTTGACTATAACAGGGTTGACTGTAACAGGGTTGACTGTAACAGGGTGGACTGTAACAGGGTTGACCATAACAGGGTTGACTGTAACAGGGTTGACCATAACAGGGTTGACTGTAACAGGGTTGACTGTAAAAGGGTTGACCATAACAGGGTTGGCTGTAACACGGTTGACTGTAACAGGGTGGACTGTCACAGGGTGGACTGTAACAGGGTGGACTGTAACAGGATGGACTTTAACAGGGTGGACTGTAACAGGGTGGACTGTAACAGGGTGGACTGTAACAGGGTGGACTGTAAAAGGGTTGACTATAACAGGGTTGACTGTAACAGGGTTGACTGTAACAGGGTTGACTATAACAGGGTGGACTGTCACAGGGTGGACTGTAACAGGGTGGACTGTAACAGGGTGGACTATAACAGGGTGGACTGTAACAGGCTTGACTGTAACAGGGTTGACTGTAACAGGGTTGACTATAACAGGGTGGACTGTAAAAGTGTTGATTATTACAGGGTTGACTGTAACAGGGTTGACCATAACAGGGTGGACTGTAACAGGGTGGAATGTAAAAGGGTTGACCATAACAGGGTTGACTGTAACAGGGTTGACTGTAACAGGGTTGACTGTAACAGGGTGGACTATAACAGGGTTGACTGTAACAGGGTGGACTGTAAAAGTGTTGATTATTACAGGGTTGACTGTAACAGGGTTGACCATAACAGGGTGGACTGTAACAGGGTGGAATGTAAAAGGGTTGACCATAACAGGGTTGACTGTAACAGGGTTGACCATAACAGGGTTGACCATAACAGGGTTGACTGTTACAGGGTTGACTGTAAAAGGGTTGACCATAATAGGGTTGGCTGTAACACGGTTGACTGTAACAGGGTTGACTATAACAGGGTGGACTATCACAGGGTGGACTGTAACAGGGTGGACTGTAACAGGATGGACTTTAACAGGGTGGACTGTAACAGGGTGGACTGTAACAGGGTGGACTGTAAAGGGGTTGACTATAACAGGGTTGACTGTAACAGGGTTGACTGTAACAGGGTTGACTATAACAGGGTGGACTGTCACAGGGTGGACTGTAACAGGGTGGACTGTAACAGGGTGGACTATAACAGGGTTGACTGTAACAGGGTTGACTGTAACAGGGTTGACTATAACAGCGTGGACTGTAACAGGGTTGACTGTAACAGGGTTGACTGTAACAGGGTTGACTGTAACAGGGTTGTCTATAACTGGGTGGACTGTAACAGGATTGACTATAACTGGGTGGACTGTAACAGGATTGACTATAACTGGGTGGACTGTAACAGGGTGGACTGTCACAGGGTGGACTGTAACAGGGTGGACTGTAACAGGATGGACTTTAACAGGGTGGACTGGGGTGGACTGTAACAACAGGGTGGACTGTAACA